>NC_064601.1:32000706-32307706 GCF_943734735.2 Anopheles gambiae
CTCTATACAGTTCAAAATAACACCCTTCCCCCCATCCTGTTTTTCTTTCGTTCGCCTTGCTCAATTTGCACAAATTCCATCACTAATGATACAGCCAGAGATAGGGCCTTGCTTAGCGGCCATAAAATCTAAGACTAATTGGCCCAAACAGCTACAGCATTTAGCCATCCAGCACTCACTGGGTAGATATTAAGCTTCCGTTCTTGAAACCTGCATGAGTCCACGGCTCCCATATTAATTGCATGCTACACCTGTCCCCATCCTTCTCTTTTCCTCGGAAAGGATCGGATTCTTTACATTAAATTATATTGTATGGTTCCATTTGGCTTAAACACACATTCTCCCTCACACACACACCCTTTCATTGCAATTTTCATTTACGACAAAGCTGTTTTTCAGCAGAGGCGATTTTGTAAGAAAAATTGCCTACGCCCCAATCCAAACGAGCGGCCCAAACAAAATTGCTAAGAAGCTCAGACCACCAACACACACACACACACACATCACGCTCTCATGCATGCCGGCCGATCGGGGAGACAGAATCGCCGGTGCATACTAATTGAATATTTACGCAGATTCTTAATCTCGGTTCTCGGTATGGTGTACACACACACACTCACACTGTACAGGCGGATTTTGTGACGCATTGTGAACAACACAGCGAACCATTCTAGAGGGTGGCTTCTTTTAAATTTTGGTGGTATATTTTTCTTTTTACACCAGCGTAACCGATCCTTTCATTATTTTCGGCGGCTGAAAAATCTTCATAATCGTTTCGCCCTACTTTTACACAAACCGTGCAAAGCGTGACTCCCAGCCTCTTTCAGTACAGTTGCTAACAACGTGTATGTGCGCTTTGCGTATTGCACGAATGTGCCGGTTGCCCCTCTTGTCGGTCCTTTTCTTCGACGTCGCCCTAGTCACACAGTTGCCAAAAGGGAGAATGTGATCAAGAAAAAGGTTGTGAGCGGAGAGTCTTAAAGCCTCTGGCCATTTTCCTGCGTACTCCTTACAGAAAAAAACCCTGCTCAATATCGAGATGAAGACGAATCAAACTAAAACCAGCACACACAAAAAAAGGAACAGGATTGCACCCGCCGAAAATGTGCCCCTGGGGGATGGTGGTAAAACACGTTGTCAAGGAGCTTTGTCCTGCTTTGCTTTGGTACAAATGAAGAAAAAGCATCCTTTCGTCACCTTTGCCAACCAAATTCATCCGGCGCTGTTGACTACCGTGTGCCAGGGGGTGGGGTGGGGGAGGCCTGCAGCCTTGTAATGAATACTGAGAAAAATAGCAAGCGTTTGCGTTGTATGGCGCGGCCTGGGCTGTGGGTAAATTTGTTTGAACGCCTTCTGAATAACAGGCGCATGAAAGTACGCTTTTAACAGTTTGTTATTCGTTTGTGCGGTCGGCGTGTGTGTTCGTATTTGGTAAACTTTGGCAATGCCAAATGTGTGGTATGTTTTCACATGTACGGCATGTAGGCCCCCCGAAACCGAGAATTCAGCTCTTATCTGCATTTCAAACAACGGAATCAGTACGACGATTCGCAATCTCACAGACTTAAGGCTTAACTGCGTATGAATGTGTCTGTCGGAAAACCACATTATCGTCCTGTTAGGATCCGGACAATCTAACGCAATTTCCAAGATAGCCTCGCGCATACATTCCGCGTTGGGAAGCAGAACGAGGGTTGAGCTTTCTGTTTTGAATTATGACAACGTTTATTATTGTTCTATTCAAATCTCGAAATTCATTACTTCAATTATCATCTCACCACAAAAAGCATAGCAAGTCTGCACAAAAATTTACTTTTTTGTGCGATTTTCAATACTACTGGTGTATGTGTTGTTTTGCCCTTTTCACTCTCTTTGTGATGTTTGGTTTTATGAGTCAGAGCATCAGGGTTGATAGCTCTTTTCCTTCGTTTTGCTAAATCAGTTCGGTCTTCTTTGGCTCTTTCGTTCGTTCCGGCTATTAACGCTTCGTTGTCACTATTCTACAGTGCTTTATTTCTGGAAAAAGGGCTTCGTAGAAACTTACGCTAGCAAGGGAGCAAAAAATCATGTTTATTATAGAAGAAGAAAAACAGCACCCTGTTAAATTTATCTTACTTCCCACTCACAGGACTGTTGTAATCAAATTCGTCAAGGGTAAATAACCGGACGGCAAGGGGAGACAGATCCCAAAACGCACCATCATGAAGGCGTTATAACGAGCTTGTCCGAATCGAGCTTCCAAATGTATGTCAACGAGTGGACACGGTGACGGCAAAAAAAGGATCTTTTCGATTTACTCGTATTTTTTTTTCTCGAAGTCTATTTTTAGATATTACTGAATGGCACTTTACTCTCTACTGAGTGGATTTTTTCTTCATTCCTTTCGAATGGACCCATTGGTACGTTTATTTTTTACCACTTACGCCTTCTGCGTTCTTCAGTGCAGACGAGTCTCTCTTCACGGCACATTTTCCCATCCACCTGCTCGAGATTGGAAATCGAAGCCAAAAGTTATGGGGCCGATAATTTATGGGCGGCTTAGAAGGGTACCCTCAGTTGGGTAAGCTCGAATTAGTCGAACTGTTACAGCTTTTAGTAAGAGGGTAATCCTGCGCTTGACCAACAGGGAGCAGCAGACACAAGCGTTGAAACATCAGCCCGGAGTTCGGAGAAAAAAAAACCCCGAGAGCTTGGCCCAGCTTCCTAGAAAAGGGCCACCGAGAAAAACAGTGGAAAAATGTGTTGATTAATGATGCACTGTGGCCGATTCATTAGCAGTCGGCGAAGGATACAGTGTGGAATGTGCCCGAGAAGAACAATTTCACTATGGATAAACGCGATGTGCGCTATTCGGTTGCCTATGTTCGCCAGAAAAAAGGGTGCAATAAAAAGGGGCATTACAGTGATATGCTGTTTATTTTGTTCTTTTTGTGTGTCCTGTTTTAGGCAAGCTATTTGCACGTTAATCTTCTGAGAAATGTATTGAAATTCCAGATCAAATTTTCACCAACATCCAAAAAACAATCTCCCACGAACTCTTCTGCTTGTGATGGGAGCACTTTTCTCACGAAATTGAACAAAATAATTGGTTTTATCGAGTTTTATCGACAGACGTTTGCCGAACCGTAATGGCTTACGCCGAGCAGATGTCTCGTGCTCAAGAACTCTACGGCACATTGAGTTCGGAACGTCAAGTGGGTCCAAGCCAGGGACTGGCGGGTCTTTAAGGTTTGTTAGTGGGCACCAAACAAAAGAAAAACCTCATCTTTTTTTCTTATCGACCATCCGTTGTTTGATGTTTCCTTTCCTAATTGAAGCATAAATCTTGCTTTTTGAAATGGAACAAGTCCATTTGCTCCTATCGGCCAGCGTTTCAAGTGTGGCCGATGTTTGTTCACCATACCAATGCGATAGAGTATGAGCACACAAAAAGCGTACTGCTAAGGAAAGTGGTAAATCAATTTTGGCACAACCACTCCCCCTCTATGCTAACACCACACATCGGTTTGGGTGAATACTAAATAATCGCAGTTAAAATCGATCGATTGCCCTTGGAAGCGGTTATTGATATAGATTAGTACATTATCCAGACGGTAATGGTGGTACACTGGTGGACATAAAAATAGGAAAAAAAAAATTTGTGTGTTTTTTTTTGCGTTCACTAGGTGTGTCATCGCCAACAGTTCGAAGCGTACTGAATTTGTAATAGCCGATTTTTGCCTTTTATACTCTCATTTTTGGTGCGCTACTTATCTGAGTTTTGAGTGCCGGCAGCGTTTTGCGGCAGTATAAAAGGAGAGCCAAATTGTGTTGCGCTTCATTCTTCCATCAGTGGTCAAGGATAAAGGTTGCTATTTAAAAATTCCACAAAATCATCATGGGTCGCGGAAAGCACTGCACACCAGAGGAGCGAATACACATTCAGGGGCTATATCGTGAGAACGTGCCGATCAAGACAATCTGCAAGGCGTTCGGCCGTTCGCGGACGTTTGTGGACAACGCCATTCGTAGCGAGGCTACGGGTAAATCGACAGGTCGTCCGCGAAAAACAACGGCCGACGTTGACGCGCAGATTGTTGAGATGATCAGGGCGGATCCTTTCAATACTTGCGCTCGTATCAAGCAGGAGCTTGGTTTGCAAGTTTCGGCGAAAACGGTGTCTCGCCGTTTACACGCCGCTGGGTTCTGTGCCCGGAGACCGCGGAAGGTTCGTAAGCTGCTGCCGCACCACGTAGAAGCGCGCATTCGGTTTGCCGAAGAACATTTAGCTGCATCCATCTTTTGGTGGAGCAAAATAATTTTTTTGGATGAGTCCAGAATCAATCTGGATGGTTCGGACGGCATTAAATACGTCTGGCGCCTTCCTAATCAAGCGTATCATCCGAAAAATACGATAAAAACCTAAGTCACGGAGGCGGCCACGTAATGGTGTGGGGTTGCTTCTCCTGGCACGGCCCGGGTCCTTTGTTCTGTAGCAACGGGACACTGAACTTGGAAGGGTATAGAAAAATACTACGTCGTAAGATGTTGCCATACGCCCGACAAAAATTCGGAGATGAAGAGCATTACATCTTTCAGCATGATAACGACTCTAAGCACACATCGCGAACAGTTAAATATTATTTGGCAAACCAGGATGTGCAAGTTCTATCGTGGCCTGCGTTGAGTCCTGACCTCAACCCGATTGAAAATCTGTGGTCAACTCTCAAGCATCAGCTTAAGAACCAGCCTGCACGTTCAGCCGATGATCTATGGACACGCTGCAAGGTTATGTGCAAACGCATACCTAGAAGCAAATGCCGTAACCTCATCGGCGATATGGCCAAACGCTGTCAGGAAGTGATAGCGAATAACGGTCACCACATTGACCGTTAGAATGTGTTTTCGCTCTGTGGAACACCGCAACACCTCCTCCCAACAACCACTTAAACAGTCCTTTTCAGGGCTACCAAATATTTCTGACAAGAACTATGTCTTTCGGTCACAGAAAAAAGTTCCTATTTTTATGTCCACCAGTGTACCTACGGTTCCGGATGTAGTAGTCATCTTCTCCTGTGTGAAGTGACCTCTCGTATGGGGCAATACTTTATCCTGCCCTGGTGGGAGTAGGCCATATGTTCGTGAATTTTAATACTGCAACCATACACTGGCACGGATAATGCTTTTCGGGGACGACCGTGCGTGAGTGTGTGTATGTGTGAGCACATTTGGGTTTGGTTTCGTCTAAAAGAACGCGATAGAAAGGAGGCAAAAAGACACTTGCTATAAAATATGATTATCAGTGCTCTTAATGTCATAATAAATTGCTCCCAAGGGTGGTGGTGGTGGTAAGGACAGTTTCTTGCTTTTTTCTCTTCTTCTTCTTCTTCTTCGTCCGCCTCTCTCCCATTTCACCAGCATCCGCGACTTCCTCTTTGGCTCCTCTGGAAAGCCATTTCCAGGCGATGGAACCGTACGAGATGTAGACATTTTCGCCACTTTTCATTACAATTCACTTTCGCCACGCTCCGGCCCGCCCGTGGGTTGCGTGGTGCGTGGTGACGTTTCATGTTTCCCTTTATTTGCTTTACAAGAGGCACGGTGCGCGCTCCGTTCCCGGAAGCGTTACGATGCGTTTTCGGGAAATGTTTCCAAGAGCCAAAATGGCCAGAAGGGCGCTTTACTGGCGCGGCGTAACATAAAACGCACTTGCGAACGGCTCAACTCCCCTCTCGCTCTGGACGAACAGCCAGTCATTCCCGATGGTAATGTTTCGCGCGAAAAGTAGGCGAGAGCTCCTCTAAATTTAATTTCTGCGTCATCGCGGCACGCGGATCAGGTTTTGATGGTGGTGCGTTTATTGCCCTTTTTTAGCGTTACGGTGTGCTTTCGCCGTTACCCTTTTTCAATTGACGGTTGTTGTTTTTCTGTGTTTGGTTCTGCGCCCTGCCATTGTTAAGCAATGGGTTTATTGTTTATTAATTAGGAAGCAAGGAATGTGTTTTTAATTTGTAGATATGGCTTTTTGCGCATGGGAAGAATGTGAACTTTTATCGACTTTTAATGGTTAAACAACCGGAAGGAATTACACCACTGTAAGCATTTTGGAAAGCAAAATGTTGCTTCAGTATTAAAGCATTTCCCGCATTTGAGAAGTTATCTCCTGGCAAGAACAGTTTCAGGCCAAGCAACTCTTTGCCTCATCTATTACTCTTCGCTTTAACAGCGATGTTTTGATGTTTTGAAAGTGAAAGTTTTCATCAGTAGAGAGTTCTAACCAATCCCATGACACGGCAAACAAATCGGGCTAATGTAACATCCTTTCCGAATTAATAAATTTGATCCTTTATTTAAACATGTAAACCGGCTAGAAAAGATCCTTGAAACAGCTTTTATCTTTGTCTGGTAGATGAACTTTCAACCACCAACAAAAAGAAAGCTCCCCAACTTTCTGCACAACCTTTATCCCTTTTCCTAGTATGGATAACGAACAAACAACTTATCAGTTTCTTTCACCACCCGCCTTCATTTTGTGGCTTGTGGAAAGAATTGTGGAATTCTTCGCAGGCAGAAATTTCACTGATAAAGTTTGCTTGGTTCTGGCAAAAAGAAGAAAAGGATTTTGTTTCACCTTACACGCTACACTGCGATTAATCTTTTACGAGAATGTGTATTAAAACCGTGGCGATCTTTCGGTGTAAACCGTGCACTCAATACAAATGTCTTAATGCACGCACTCGTCAACTGTGTGGGAAGATATTGACGGATTAATGTTAGAGCCATCTCAGTATCTCTTTCAATAATGTATTGCACAACAGTACGAAAATGGGTGTCAACTTCATCTCTTCAACTCCGTCCCGTGGATGGATGAACTTTTCAAAGATAACCCCAACTTATCTAACCCTTGCTTCATCTATTCTAGCTGGGTAAGTCTGCTCCAATCCAAGAGGAAACCAAGAAAAGGAAACTTTTGCCAAGTGCAGGACTGAAAGGCAGGACAAGTTTTGTCGAAAATTCTTCTACCCGTGCATAATTCAACGATTCAACACTTGGCTCACCTCAAATTCTTCGTGCAAGTGGCGCGTTTTGGTGACCATTGCTCCCTTGCGGGCAATTAAAAATGCGTCTTCTGGACAGTTGCAGCCAGCCACGACTACGCAGAAAAGTGTAATCTACATTTCGGATGTTTGCAGGTGCCAAATTCTCCCCCTACTGTTGCTATAAAGGTCACCTGTCCATATCCGGGCACAATGCTCCGGGGTAGCGCGTGGGATTAGGAAGCGTAGAATAGATCCCATCAACAAGTGTCCTTCACATTCACCCATCAAACCCATCCGCTGTGCCAAGGGAAGGTAGCTCTAGGGCAAGCGCAAGCATTTGTCATGCCATCGGCACCAAAACGGCACCGGACTGACAAATAACACGCATGATGCGATGATGAAGATCTTCTGCCCGTGTTCAGTAGGCTTAAATCTTTTATCCCTTCGTGCTATTTTTCTCTGGAACGGAAATGTGAGCATCCGGAAGATTCTGCTCGGTATTCGCTGTACGACAGTGCCACATCGGGCGAATGGTGCAGGAACGGTCACGGGTGAGTGTGGTGTCAAATTCACAGGAAAAATAAATAATACGCCCTATCAATGCCCGATACTATCCGGATACGTACCCAGAGGTGGATCGATTTTTGCGGCCTAGCCAACGACCGGAAGCAATAGTGTTCTGCCGTGGTTCACAACCTCTCGAGCGCATATCTAGCGAATGGGCTACGTTCTGGTACATCCCTTCCCACCACCAATTCCAGCAGGCTTTGGATGTTGTGTCGTTCGGTCGTTCCGGCGAGGCTCAGCACACAGGACAGGTTGTTATCGCACACCTTAACGTTCGGTCGTTCGGTTCAATGGACGTTGGAAGTATACGCTCCATTCCAACTTCCTTAAGCTCTCAGTTAACGTAACCGTCTATGAAAGCTGCCCACGGGCACGGAGGACGCTGCGCGTACATAACACGGTGGCTAAGCGACCATACACGGACCAGAATATAAAGTTGTTCACACAAAATCCACCAGCGAAGGACGACGAACTGCGTGCTGAAAGGCGAGGAGTAATCCGTCCTCCGCGAGCATTCTTGCACCGAACCAACACAGTTCGGCACACGGAACACGGTTGTTGTTACTTTTCGGGTAAATTTACCTTCGGGGGCGTTGAGGAAAAAGTTGATACCGTTTGATGTTATGAGCGCTGCCAGTGCTAAACCGGTGGATTGGGAGGGTGCACTGGAGATGGGGTAAACGATGCATACCCTCGAAGCTGTTTTGCTCTGAGAAATGAGTCATCTTATCGCTTTGTTCGGTATGCTTTAACAAGTGAGAGTCATTTTGGAGTGGTTAAGTGTTCACTTTTGCTCGCATGGTTAAAGTAATTGTTCGAAATTGCTTGTGATTTTGGATGGAGAAAGGTGGGCGGAGTGAAATGAGTTTGCAAACACCTTAAGACACCTTTGACCAGAGCTGCGCCTGCTCCTACAATACGCTTAACCGTAGCAGTGAAGACATGACTGCCAGTTTGCGTAGGAGTGATAGTTCCAGCGTGTAGATCTTTACGCTTAAGTCGAAGAAGTCATCGAAAGTCATAAATAAAAGGTATTATATTTAGTTTTATTAAAGGGTTTTCCGGGTCAGCTTCCAATATCTACCGCATTATTCTTAAACAACTCACCAGATATTGTTCAACATCAGATGTTGAAAAACACCTCGCAAGAATTAGAATGAAATTACTTTATAAATATGATTGTGAAGGTATAATTCAGTTATTTTGTGATAATAATGTTCTAAATTAAATAAATTAGTATTAAAGGTCACCAAATGTCGATTTTCACGTTTCTCTTTTGCAGTTTTGGAATTGCATATGAGAGCACTGTGTAAGACATAAATCCTGCTAGATAATATATGGATTCAACACAGCGCGAAGAGCTTATGAATCTTTCCTCTGATTTCGACTTACTGTTTATTGTTTTATGACATCCTAAAAGAGCCAATTCCTTCAAGTGTGGGTAAAAGCAGTTAACTAATAATTCTGCATAAAGCAAACAGCTTTATCGTTGTAGTTTGACAGTACAATAATTCAATAAATTTCCTTCATGTTCTGAATTTGAAATCATTTAAAGCAATCAAAGCACTGCTAATTCTGACTCGCTTAAGCCATACCAAAGTTGTGCAATATAAATAATAATAAACCACCCCAAAAAACCAACAACTTCTAAACTTTCCCGTATCTAATTAAACCTCCACTCTGATTTCCTACATGCGGATCAGAAGGTCGAACCATCCAACCGTTTAAAACACCAATATTCCGACCGAACCAGCAATGGACCTTAGGACTATGGCAGAACTTTCTCATTAACACAGCCCAATCGCTGGATCAGCAGACGGCCAGCAAAAAAGTTATAAGCCGCTCCCCGCTAGTTTGTACTAATTTACATGCAAAACAAACTCACACTGTCTCCTGTGCGACGAGGAAAATGCGTAAGCCGTACTTATCCCTTTTTTGCCACGACACAAAAGGACAGGCGAAAAACATTGCACTGCTTTTAATTTTCCAACCAAAGGTCAGTCATTGTGTCGGTGGCAATGGTTTGTCTAGTTTCTTTGCCATCCGTTTATCACGGGCTTCTGTTTTGCGCGGTGCGACAACTTTAACCCAAAGACAAAGCACTTTTGCCAATTGCGTCTGTTGCGCGTCCATTTCAAGAGAAGTTCACGAAGTGATTGCATCTCTTCTTCAGCCCTGCATAATTGTTCGCTTCTATTCTATCACGTCCGTACGTACCCGCCATGGGGAGCATCGCCCAGCAGCCAACTAATGATGCCGCAACAATTCAATCGAGCTGGCCACGGTTTCAGATCGACCTCGATCGTTCAGCGGTGCACGGTGGAGGTATTAATTAGAATCTATTATTTTGTCAGCCGCCCCAAAGCAGTGCGGAGGATGCTGCTGGCACCGGTTGCTGCAAAACTTTGCCCACAATCGATCCGCCTTTGGCCAGTTTTCCAAATTTCGCTCCGCCAGCTAGCGCGCCGTCGGTCCGTGAGATCGTGCCTGAAACACATTCATTAACGTTTTGATTAATTTAGCCACCCGTCGCTACTAGTGCGCCGGTCGTCCCCACTGCCACACAAAGTTTAAGCAATGGTTGGGAGGCTTCATTATCATCATCATCGGCGGCCGAAAGTCATGAAAGATGGGACCCGGCTTAAGATAGGAATCTGGGCCATTCTTTTGGCACCCTTTCAGCCCTCCTTTGACCACCACGCAAGAGCAAAAGAGTAACATCGCGCGCGATTATATACCCCCATTGCGTACAACGAGCGTGTGGGTAGGCGAACCCCAAAACGATATGCTTCGTTCTCCATCGCCCCAGGGAGTAGCATCATCGTTGCGAACGATGATTGATGAGTTACAGGTTGCTTTCATTACTAAAACAAAACGAAAAGAACCAAACCACATTCACGGACACACTTGCCTCGCTGCTAAATCCATAATATTAGAGCGGCGTATCAGCTGTTCTGCCTCCTCTTCAGTTAATCTTTTGCCAATTTAACTAGTCCCGAACGCCAACGCTAAAAGAGCTGCGAGAGTGGAAAATTGTTGCGTTGGCCAGTCCCGTGACCCTGCACCGTGATAATGATTCTCAAGCTATCTACCCTTCACTGCTGCTGCCAATAGTTTACCTAGGGGGTTTATCTATTGCACAACCCCCGCACACAAGCGGACGGACAGGGCGAAATGGAGATTGTGTTCTTTTCGATGCTTTGCTAGCTGTTTGGCTGTTTGTGCAAGTTACAAAATCGAATGCCGAATCAACTTTGGCCATTAATTAAATGTACATTATTGTTGGGGAAACTGAAAATTCACGCGAACTGTGAGCGAGTAGCAATGGGGCTGGGGCGAACAAAAACTTTTCAATATTTTCGCCAACACAAAACACTAACGAGGTAATCCGCATCACTTGACTGCCATAACTCGACTCGGCGGTGGAAAAAGTTGCTTTTGCAATAATAAGCGCAACCTTTTACTACAGCCAAGGTGGGATAAGTTAGCCCGTTTGGCCAAAGTGCAACCGTTGCCGAATAGCACGGTTCAATTTGAAGTTGGCTATTTGGTTACGCTAAGAAATGTGGAAATTTCGATTCAAAACAACAACTGGAGATTTTTTTGGCTGATTGCTTTTACCGTTTCATTTTCAACTATATGCTGAAAAGCTGATTTCAAACTAAATTTGTATTGGAGTACACTTCAGTAAAACTGTCCTTATAGTTTATGTTCATTGTTATTTTACTTGATTTAAGATTAATGCTATTCCAATATTGCTACCTTTCGTTATTCAAGAATCATTTCCGATAGCATTTATTTTGGAAATAATTCGTTTGGAGATGCTAAACAATCTGTAAAGTTCCAACAACTTTATAAAGTTTTCAAGCGATGTTTTCAGAATGTCTATTAAGGCTAATTTTCTGTTTTTGTTAGCTGATTTTAATCAATCTGCTGATATGTTTGGTGTTTCCCAAGTTATTTTGATATTTTGGTCAAGTATTCCATTGTTAAGCAACAAAAAAAAAAACGTTACGTTTAATTTTCGGATAGTCTTAAAATATTTTGGTCAAATTGTAAACTTTTACAAAAAGTTAAAAAAAATGGAAAAACGAATTACAGAGCTACAAGTATTGGGTCAATGTTATTAGAGATATATTGAATGCTTATTATAGCACACAAGACATTTAAATTTCAAGGATGACACAATCAGTGCTGCAAAATGTCATGAGCATCACGAGATTTTTACCAACGAAAGCAATGAACATATCCGTGGTAGCTTGATACTCATTGCTGATAGTCAATTAAAGTGCGTCATGACATGCTGAACACGACATGTTAATTTTGGAGTTCAACGCGATGCTCTGACTGACAAGCTTAGCTTAATGCCGGCGCAAGCATAATCATGATTTTTTTTCTAGCTATGAACAGTGCTGCCAAATGCCACTGTTTCAGTCATCAACACCCATGACTGAAACGATGCTCAAACCAGATCAGATCAAACTGAGATGATCAGTGACTATACTCAAACAGTTCGAAAATCAATCACATGCTTGGTGACATTTAGTTTAGCACCCAACTTTTGGTCACTCACTTGGTCACGACATTGTTGTCGGCGATAATCACGACATTCTTGGAATATACTTGGTGCGTGTGCTCTAGCAACAAAATGAGCATGCTTTCTTCCTCTATCTGTTTTGATTATCTGTCGGGTCAAACAGAGCGAAAAAACATGCTCTGACTGAAAATGTCGCGACCAAGTGATTGACCAAGAGTTGGTTGCACACAATGTCAAGCATGTGATGGTTGCACCAACTGTTTTAGGCTCGGCTCTGATCATTACAGTAGAGCTCGTGACGCTGAGATGATTTTGTTTCAGCCGGAATTTGTCATGACTATATCAATGACATTTTGAAAAACTGATCACAGCAAAAAAAAAGTCGTGAAATAGTGACTGACCAAGCGATGGTCGGAAACATGTCATGAGCATATATTAGCCACACCAACCGTTCTGAGTATCATCTCTTATTATCATAAGTGAGAACGTGACGCTGATATGGATTTTGTTTCAGTCAGTTTTTTTATGCTATCGACAGTGACATTTTACAGCACTGGACACAATGGCATTATCATAAAAAAAAATCTTAAGAACTGTGAAAATGTTTTAAATGTTACTTTGCAAAGCTAATTATCACGTTCCGTTGTTAAATATAATATATACCGCATTTATTCATGACTTTGTTTCTGTTTCTTATTCTTTTCTCTAGTTTTTAAATATTTATACTTTATTTTATTATTCCAATTAAGTTCATAATGATACATTTTTGTTTGACTTTTCCCTTTTCATTTTCAATTTTTATTGTATTGTTATTAATGCTGTAATTAGCACATAAATTGGCTTTGTAAATGTTATGTTGCTAACCCAAATGCGAAGTATCTCGCATTTGACAATACTTGTTACATGTTATTTATAGTTTACCATTGAAGCTTGTTTTGCTGCTGTTCTTTTAAGTTGCTTGTTTTTGTCTGAGAAAAAGTGTATCATTTTTACCACAACAATATTTCAGCCATTGCAAAGAACAATTCAAATGCTGTGAATGTTTTCAATTATCGCTCTGGCGGCGCTGCCTGTTTCTGCCGAACCGTTCATCAAAAATCAAATCAACACCGCGGCCAAACCCGGACAGATAACCGGGTTTTCCAACAACCATCACCCCCTGGTACCACCACCCACCGTTGCCAGACACGTGCTCATCCTTGAAAACACGGCCCGAATCCCTTTGCTCCGTTTTCGGCGAATCTCCTCCTCCGAGCAAAATGTTTGCTCCATTCAATCCCAAATTCAATCTTCCTCGAGCACGATCCGAACACACATCCGCGCGGCGTCTGCTAGGGTGAATACTTTATACCAACGCCGCCGCCACCAACGCACCGACGCAAGTAACACGCCGATCGTGAAAAATGCAAAGGAATAATTTTACTGCCATCATTTACGCGTGGTGCAATTCCGGGAGCGTGTAGCGATGAGCCGCGGTGCCGAGTACCGTGTCCAATTCGGAGGAAGCTTTTTGCTGCACGTCGGTACGCGCCTACACCAGCCAAGAATCGAGAGGGAAAAAACAGCCTCCCTCCCAATCAAAATTGACCCGTTTGCAAACGGTAGACGCTCCCAATCCGGGCCGGTTTTGGGACGGCTGCGGAAACGCAAATCGAAAACCAGACTAAACAAGGCCGCCGAAGAACAACCTACGATATGGTTGCTTCGGAATTGCTGTCTTCCTCCTCTACATATTCAAAAAGGCACTGCAAAGCTCGAACGGGCAGAAGCAAAATTGCAAAATAATTCACTCCACCCCCTCATCCGACGCCCCCATCCCAGTAATGGTGTGGCGTGAAATGAGCTTCTCGGATTCAATTTCATGAGAAGAGTTTTTCCGAAGAAAATCGTCCATGTAGAATCGACAAACCCCATCGGCCGTGTGAAGCACATCGCACAGGATTGAACCAACCGATGGGATCCAGCCCGTTGGCGACCATTTACCGCAACCTTCCCTCTCTCTTTTTCTTTCTCTTTTAACGCTCCTAAACCCCCCTCCCACGGGGGTGGCGCCAGCCTGAAAAACTAATACCACGCCACCATCGTCTGCTCCTCTGCCGGACAGTGGGCGCTGCTTGCCGAACCACTCTTTCACCGTATGGTTGCGTTTCCATTTGGGAAATGAAATGGAATTCATTCTGCCATATTTTGCCAACAGCCAGGCGGTGCCATGCCCACCAGGCAACTCTGCATTCCTCCGTCCCACCAAGCCCACAATTATCAGATAAATGGTGTTATTATAATTATCATCACTGATTTTTATGCCATTAATATGTGCGGTTGATGCTACTCCTGCCATTTGCTTCTTTTGCCACTGAGAAGAAGTAACGAAGAACATCGACGCTGCACAGGCAAAGCTGGGCAAAAGTGGTGGAAAAATTCATTGACCCTCCCAGAGCGCTTGGTCGTGTGTTGCGTTTGGTTCGTTGAACCGTTAGCAGCTCCAGTCCCCGGTGTCGATCGGAATCGGTGCCGACTCAACATGAGCATGGCTAGGGCGGCACAATGCTACCATCGCCTACTACCCATTCCGGTACGGCGATGATCGAGCTCCCAGCTCAGCTTTGTGTTGAGCTCCGGTGCGGAGCTGCCGGATTGATCCATGGGCATGTTTTAAATTAATTATCAAAAAGAAGCGGTGTATGATACAGCAATGCTACACTGCCAGCCGCTTGAAAACGGGCAGCCCAGACACGTGCAATTATTTGTTTGTTTTCCATCATGCTCTGCCTAGGCCTCGGTCTGGCCTCGGTGGCCGTACCCTAAGCTAAAGGTGTAGAAATCTTGCTTCGCGATCGTGTCGGACCGTTGATCACTATCGTGTGCAGATCTATTAATTAATGGTGTGCTAGGTTTGGTTACGCTTCGTGGTGCTGGGCAGGGACGTGTGGCTTCTTAATTTCCTGTCCTGTCCTCTGGGGTACGCCGTTTGCCGTTCTATGGCAGGGGTGAGCAACTTGTCGATGTTATACTAAATCTTTACATTACCATAAGCTGGGACGTGCCATGATTTTGTTAGCTTGATAAAAGCTGTTTAACACATTTCAATCAGCGCAGGTCTGTGCTGGGAAGCTTTTGTTCCTTACCACCTTCAGAGTAAAGAGTGAAATATACTTAAGGAAAATAATAAAAAGGAATGAGGTAATAAAAGTCAATTAACACACGCAAAAGCACAGTAATTTTAACACACACAAAAACAGGTGAATTTAAATGGAAGACCTTTTTTTCTTCTGCCGTCTGTCGTTTTAACTGCCATCTTTATGGTTGCAATAATCTTTCGTACCTCGTACAAATGTACTCATGTTTCCTTTTCGCCTATTTTTGCCTGTTTGCCAGCCTCTGCACACCCCTTCCCAGGAATGTGGGTTCCAAAACGATCTAATCGTGCCAAAGGAAAGATAGCAGCGACGATGCCTAATTGCTAGTTTGTGCAAATGCGAGGCATTAAATCGATTCAATGCTTGGCCTAGCCTGAAATGGTGGTGGGCGAAAGGGTCACCGCCCACTAGCCACTAGCCTAATGCGTTTTCCATCTTCAGCCAGTAGAAAAGCGCCCCCAAACTGTAGAACCTTTCCCGCCTTTCAACGCCTTGCGCCCTGGAAGGGGATGCTGGCTACAATGTACGGTCTCGCGTTAAACAAACACACACACACACACCCAGCTAAACCATGAAAAACATACGCTTCAGTGATGGTCCTGGACGCAAGACGCCTCTACCACTGTGCACGTTATAGTTCACTTTTGGTGCTAAAATCCAATTAGAATGATTTTTTCTTGTTTCCGATTGTGTAACCTACGAACAGAATCGTCTTACTCCAGAAGATGTCGGGGCAACGGTTCGTGAAATTGGTGTTTGGCGTACGCGCACAATCGCCAAACCCCCAAATGATAGTAATTTGACCGAAAGCAACCGTTCTCGCTCTTTGCAAATCGTGAACCGCATATCACTATGATCCACGATCTTACCATTAATCAATTAAGACACACGCGGCCCTCGGCTCGGAAGCAATGCGCCCCGAGGCTATCGCTTACAACATATCCTTCGAGCCGCTGCGAGCCTAAAAGCCGACATTCCTTCCTTCCTTTATCGCAAATCCGTTATTTTTAATTGCTTTTCTCAGCTCATACAAGACGCGCTGGCGGTTGGCGTTTGAATCTGCAAATTTAACGGTTGCGGCTCGGTTGCGCTTACAGTCGAAATTTTCATATCTCGGCGTATCGATGGGGAAGAATTCTGTGCACCCAAGGTTTAGATTGGGGCGAGACACACCTCCGCACACGAAACCGGCAGCAAAACCGGCCCCTGTCAAGTCACGATCTTTAATGTGGCCCGGCATACCACTTTCTTTCCCTATTTTTATGGTTGTTGTTTTGAAGAGACCATCCCACCATTCCCAACGGAGCGCGATAATCTATCTCGCCGGTCGGGGAGTACCCGTTATGCTTAACTCTCTACTTTGAGCGCGCGCGCGCACCCCCCCTGAATAGGTCACTTTCTGTTCCGATGGTCATGCATGATTTGAACGAACGCTCGGACCCCGGTGGTGCACAGGTCATGAACCGACGGCCATGACCGTGTCCCGTTTGGGGTCGTTTCTTTTCGCACCGTGCATTGCTTCGGGCACTGAGTGCCCCACAGTGATGCCATTTGCCCATCATCGATTTCATCTCTACCCAGGCGGACTGGGCGCCTGCAAAGTGTAAAAGGCACAACGACTACACAAAAAAACCCCTTCCATCTGCTTTTTCTACTTTGTTGCTCGTAACGAGGCAGTGGAAGCGACTCCTGCCAGCATGCCAAACCGATGGTCCGGGGTTTTGTATCGGTTGAACCCGAGCAAGTGGACGATTATGGGAGAAAATTTAACCCATTATGCGGTGGATGATTCACCCTTATGGTGCTGTGAGAGAGCACTCCGCAATCGTTGCGGGTTATGGCATCGAAGCCATTCGACTGCCATTTTGTTATGAATTGCTACCCTGTTTGTTGAGAGCCATATTGATGTAATTATTTAATTATTAATATACAATGTGTTGTGTTGCTATCGTTCGGTGGGAGTCATTTACGAGCAGAAGCTAAACAGTAAAACGTGAATAAGAGAGAAAATTCTACAAGGAGAGAAAACGCGCTATAATTCATAATTTAGTTAGATTTTTTACGCGTTTTAAGTCCATTTTCTTTATTACTTTGTTTACTTTACTAATCATAGTTTATATTCCTGCAACTCACGAAACAAAAGGACAGAAGTGTTGATAACTATGGGGTCCTTTCCGTTTTAATTTGATAGGCTGAAATTTCAGCCTGTCAGCTGTTTGCATTGTATGTCAGTTTTCGAGCAGCTATCTAAGTGGGTATAACATACAGATGGGCTTATCCCAAGGTGTATGAATTTAGAAGGCGTATTTTTATCGCTTCTGCTTCTGAATGAAGATTTTAAGAATGTTTTATATATTTGTCAAGCCAAATTTTGAACAAAAATTTTCACCCATCTTGTCAAAAAGTGATATTCAAATTTGGTTATAAAAAGACCACCTGGATTACATTCACTTCGATTCTGGATTCCATCACCAGATCTCTTTAATGCACCTTGAGATAAATGTAAACACCACCTTGTTTTGCCATTTTTCGAGCAGGTACTCGAATCCAATTCTACCTTTGAGGCTAGAATAATCTAGACTGAAAATTGCAGGCTAGTTTTATGTGTGGTTTTGTATGGAGTGTTTCAGCCTTCAACTGTCAAACTCCATACAAAAAAACTGACTAGAATCGTGAAGGGCCCCTATGTTAGTATCGAAAGCACTAAGAAAAAAATACAATTAAAAACAAAAGTCTCTTGTCTCTTGAAAAAAGTGAAATTTCAGGTTTCCCTGTAGTTAATTTGACATTGGATGAATTATATTCTTGTACTTTTCATTTTAATATCAATATTATTATGATTATTTTATATGTATTGTGTGGCTTGGCATTTGGCTTGGCTTTCAGTAATTTATTGAATACCCATAATCAGTCCTACGTATGAAGGCACGGCCCGTTCGGCGATTGAACCCATGACATGAATGATTGTACCACGAGATTACCCGTCTCTAAATCGCTAAATGCTTGCAACCTTGTTGTTCACCTGTTTATTTATCAATCGGTGCACCCGAAAATCCTCTTGTTCAGAGCAAAACTTAGAATAATAATGCTGTGCTATTGCAAATGCTTAAGAATTTGTTTCGTTTTGTGTAGCATATTGCAAAATTAATGAAATTCAGTAACCAAACATATTAAATACAAAAAAAAGCTATTGAAACATCTCTCGATTGCATGTTAAAAAGTTGGAATTTAACGGTTTTATGGGCGGATTTAATTTCAAGCGGACGGAAACACGTTCGGTAAGAAAATATAAAAAAAAGTCGTTTTCCGGTGAGGATAACATTCCGCCAAATTGGTTTCACCCCCCAAGCGCAATTAGTCATCTTGTGTGCGATGCTGGAAACATTCGCTTAAGCATTGTAAACGCAATAATTACACCAAAAAATAATAAAAAATCACCATTTCGGAGACACACATTTTTCTCCTCTGCTTAAACTACACTTTTCTACAATATGCATAAATTCATAATTCATGAAAGAAGGATGCCCTTGCGCTTTTCCCCGTTGCGTGTGCTGCCCTGAACGGAACCCTCATTCCTTCGGGGAAACCAAATACCACACCGGCAAAATTAAACTCTAAACCGAGGGGAGCAGGCGCTACTCAATCAAGTTCCGCATAACTTCAACCATCCATCAATTTTCCTTCTGCTCGTGGACACGCACACACCGGCTACATAAGCGCAAAAACATTCCGCATCACCCTATTCCGTACAAAAAACAACAACAAAAACAACAAGAAAAAAGTGAAAAACACAGAACAAACGGAAGATCATCCGGCCAAAAAGGCGAATGCCGTCGACTGGACGCGCGCGCGCCGCCCTCTCGCTTAGCTCGCTAGCAGCCGCATCTGGTTCGACAAATACAGAATTTAAATTTCATGCTTCCAGTATTAGCAGCGAAACATAAAAAGCGCGCGTTGCCGTGCGTTCTTGCGCTCGCTGCTGAATTTCCCCTGAAATGCGCTGTGAAATGCGGCGGGATGGATACGGATGGACAACGCAGCAGCAGCATTATTTCTGCGCATCGCGCGCCCAGGAATGGAAAAAAGACTTTCCCCGCGCTCAGCCCCCAAGGCGCAGGCAAGGCATAAAATTAGTTTTTGATGTAGCGAAATCGATACTTTGTGTATCCTTTCCGCGAAGCGCGTCGTGTGCTGTGGAGCAAAAGTTTTTGCCCTCATACCCGAGAAACTGAGAGATTGTATTGCTCTGTTGCGGGGCGTTATCGTGAACCGTTTGAACCACGATGATGTTACAACCAGCCGGCAGAACCTATTGTTTTTACCTGCCTGTAGCATGCACCTTCTTTATCTGTGGAAGAGTTTTTATAGCCTCCTCCTTCCCAAGCATACATACTTGACAGAGTTCTTTGAAACTCAACCACTTTTCTCGGATGTTACCGGCAGGGTCTGGATGGTGTCGATTATTATCATGCTTCTCAGGGTTCGCAGACGATTCAATAACCTCGTCGAACCTCGTTGGAAGTTAATTTTTCACCCAACTGTCACACCCAAGATGGGCGCTTTGGTTGTGGCTGGGCATTAGCCTAGGGCTAGATTATAAAGCAGGCTTTCAGGTAGAGGCAGACACACACACACACCTAATCGAATCGTTAGGGAGGCCGGCCGGAACCTTCCCATCGCACTTCCTGTGGCAGGAAATTTAGTTTTGTTAGCTCGTTTTCAGTTCAGCTTCTCAGCGCGAGCCCGTCAGCCGTTGCCGCATTACCCAAACGAGGCGCCCAAACGCCGCCGCCGCCACCAGCATGGGCATTGCAGTAGGTGCAACAAGGTGATGGGCACCGCCAGAGGCACAATATAAAGAAAAACCTCTCCCGCATCAAGCACCCCCGGTGACAGAACGCTGCCGGTATCGTTTTGTCTGATGACCGGCACGATGTTATTCCGCGGGGGATTGAAAGAGAATCGAGACTTTTCTCGAGAGAACCGAGAGTTGGAAAAACCAACTTTCTGATAGCGGATGGCAAAGCATAAAACTGATAAGCGATCATGAACGCACGGCCGCGCACCGACAGGGATAATCGTTTGTTCGCTAATGTTTTTAATCATGTCTTTCCGGTTCAGTTTCGGGCCCGAGGAAGTGCCGGCTTTATTGGCAACACTAATCTCTGACATAGCCGCACTTTGGCACCGGATGGTCAATTGTGGTTGTGGGGCGAAGCGTTTGGAAATTAAAACAAAGCTGCTAAACGACGACGGACGGCGCCAGGTCGTGGAAAACCGGGCTGGGTGGGATTGCGTTTTCCCCGAACAAAACAAATGGTAAACGGTTCTGAAAACGGCAGATTAGATCGCTTCCATTCGAGACCAAAGCATTCGAGTAGTGTGCTGTTCATGTTTTCGAGGATTTAATCAACATTACGAAGGCATTCGCTTCTTTTATCGTTTTATCAACGCGGGAAAAAAATGTACCACACAATTCTAGGCAAGCTTTTTAAACAAAATTTAACCTCCGTTCGTTGAAGTCACATTGACTCGCTTGGTTGCCAAAGTTGCCGTACATTTGGGTCCCTTGTTTGTGCCCTTGTTCCCTTCAAAATAGATAAGTACACATTTAGATGAAAGCCATTGTGTTCCGTATGAAGCATCATTCCCCGTACTGAACAAACTTTCTCCAAAAAGGGCAAAGTTTATCGAATTCATTCGAAGTCTGAATTGTCCAAGCAGTACACCCTGTGGTACACAGCGCCATCTCGAAAGCCACTCAGTACATTAACAAATGTGGCTCGCGTTTTCGTGGCTGGCTCGATTTAATAGGATTCGAGCGAGAGGATGAGCGAAACTTTTGCACCACCACTGCTCAACAGGCATCGATTACACAAAGAGCAGCAAGGCACATAGACACGCTTTTGTGCGATAAATATTCAACGACCAACTGCCAAAAATTCCTAAATTACAGCGCTTGGCATGGTGTTTAGCATCTCGGTTGAATGGTTTTGGACAAACGATGTTTTTAAGAAGGCCTTCTTCCGGCCTTCCTCGTGCGTTTCTTCAGAGGGGTTTGCTTTCGCTATCGTTAGTGGTGCTCTGGTGCTAGGTGCTACTTCCTCCCATGGTATCGTGGACAATATATCATTATCTAATTAATATCACATTCAAAGGCCCAGTATCGGTGAATTATGCCCTTCGGGGGATATGGTGTTCTGCGAAACCGGCTGCTGTGCGGCTATTGTTTGCAGACTTGCCAGAACAGTCAACCTTGATAAATGGAAGATGATTTGGGGTTGAGTTTTGGCGTGATAAAATTCCAGTTTCTAGCCCCTCTTGTTAAAGGTGTCGAAACGAATAGGCACAGCATTGCGGCAACAGCGATGATATTAAACATTACAAATTTGGAAAAAACAACAAAACCATTTCTGTCACACTTCAGTAAACGATTTCCTGGCGGTATTTACTTTGTGTCTTGGGGCACTGCGACACCGTGCGTACGTGCAATAAGACGAGCAATAAACTGCTCGTCCTACTGCCACGCTTGTCCCTATTCTGTTGGCGCTGAACGCTATTTTAGGTGAAGGAAAACTATTTTCTCAGCCATTTGCACTTTGAATGTAGCATAAGCACATAAATAACAGCGTGGTGTAAATGTCTTACAACCGAGACTCCCACACAAGCTGGTGGGTGTGTCTGTTAACAGACGGGATAGGTAGGGAGGATAGAGCAAAACGTCAACCTTTCGATATACTTCACAAAAACTGAAAAGTAAACAAGCTCCCTAACCACCGTAAACGAAAGAACTGTTAAAGATTTGAAGCGCGAAAGAAAACGAATTCCTCGTAAAATGGGATGGTGCTTTCCACAAAATCCAATCTGCCGCCGAAATCAACAATCGATCGTACTCGGCACGCTTAAAACAGACCAACGCAGACAGACTTTTCGGAGCATAATTTCGAAGGTTGATCGGTTCGCCGTTGCCCAGATTGATTTGTCACCCACATTAGCCCATGATTTGACAGTTGATCGACAAGTTGTTTGCTAGCCGTCCCGTTCGCGCTACTTCGGTTGAGAGTTTTTGGTAGGAAAAGGGGAGGATGGCTGCAAAATGTAGAGCAGGGGGAATCAAATGACGGATTAATGGAGCATACCACGAAAAACGCCATAGGGGAGCAACAGTCGTTTTCTAAACTAAAACACACACATTGATTAGTGAAGGGAGTATAAATATACATTGATCAAAGAGGGGAAACGGAGCACTTTAAGAGGAAGACAAGCTTAGAGGAACCTAACGATCGTCTTCGGAGCCGGGTAGAATACCAGTTCGATTGGCAAGCAAGCGACCAGATGCAACATTTCAACCGGTTTTTGTCTAACGTTGCGTGACAAGTTACGATATTTCGTACTATGGTATAGTTTGGGAACATATTCTGCAGATACAAATATTCTAAGCTTTATGATTAGTGAATTTTGCGTAGCAAATTATCAGTTAACGGTTGTCTCATTTATATTTATTCGTGTGTTTTTTAATCCAATTTCGCGATATATCGCAATAGCTTTTGTCATATTTTCAACTCCTCTGAATCCAATAAACATTTTTTTCGAGTTTTAATCACAAAACAATAAACCTGTCTTTAAATAACGAAATTTTCCGAATACAGGATTACAGTCATATTATGGAATAGTTCAATCGGTTAAGGGAATGTTTCGAACGGGTGGGTGGACGTTTTCAATCGTATAATAGAGCGTTACAACCAAAGTGAGTGTATATATCAGGTGGACTTATGGTGTTCTTCCTCACCAATACATCGACACGCAATTCGACAATTTGTTCCATAACAAAATCTAGTATGCCTTGAAGTTTAAACGGTATCTCGCAGAAAAGGTATGTGGTTTTACTCAGGCATAGTACGAAGAAAGAAGCCAAAAAACTTACGTGACGGCCAGTTCTTGGATTAAAACGATGATCTTAAGATTACTGCATTCCAACAAAACATTGCAAAATCTGATATATAGGAAACAATTATTGAATCCGTTTAGCCAGCAAGTAAGGAGCAGTGTACCAACCGAACCAAATACGCTATCCATACTTAAAGTGAGGAACTTATCAGAGTGCCTGCACTTATATCCATTTGTTTCATTCAACAGACCTCCGATTGTTCTCAAATATCGTGTAAAAATGTGAAAATTTAGGATGGAATTAGAAAAAAGAACACAAAACAATCATCAAAGCACCCAGTTTGTTATAGATCTAACTGTCAAACCAGGTTTCTTCCTATTTTCGTTTTAAGACGTCAAATTGCACTGGATAAGCCCACCTGATATATCAACTCACTTTAGTTACAGCAGAATATGGAAGTTTTGCCATCAGACTGTGGAGCTATCATTGGATTGTGGTAGCCGGTGTAAATATTATATCCTGTAATGTGCACGGTAGAAAACCGTTTGAAATTTAAATTTGCACTTAATATCATTTATACTTCAATGTTGTCTTGCATTAACTTTACTAAGTTTTCTTAAAATTAACTTATCGTTTTTTACTATTTGACTAAAATTAAAATTAAAGATGGCTTTTTTCAAATTGC
Organism: Anopheles gambiae; assembly: GCF_943734735.2. Classification (NCBI taxonomy): domain Eukaryota; kingdom Metazoa; phylum Arthropoda; class Insecta; order Diptera; family Culicidae; genus Anopheles; species Anopheles gambiae. The sequence goes on from NC_064601.1 coordinate 32,024,540, forward strand.
ATATTAATTGTGAAAACAAAAAAATATTAAAAAAATGGTTTTATACTTTTCGGCTCAGCCATAAATACTGAAAAAAAAGTAGCGATAATCGTATATTGCATTGTTAGTTTGTAAACTTTTTAGGCTTGTAAAGCTAGAAATATGAGGAGCATTTACATAACTTCAATCTTAATTAAAAAAAAGAAAATAATTGAAACAGACAAAATTGAACATATTTCCCATTTATGTCCATCCAGCGCCAAAGCATCGACGCACTGTGTAGCGGTACATGTTGCACGACTAAGCGCCATGTATCGCCACTCTAACGCCGTCGGTATCGCAACTTGTTTCAAACAAACCGTCGCCGAGAGCAGAACGTGTCCGAATATCGTGCTCCCGCGTGTGAAGCTCTCGCTGCCTAAGCCCATCGGTCAGCACCATCCAGGAAATTTAAATTGGTAGGCAACTGGTACGGCTGTGTAACCTACCATTCTCATCCGTTGTGCAGTGTAACGCCCACGCAAGTAAGCATTTGATGCCACGTGATTTTGTTCGCGCTAAAGTGGCGATAAGTGGCGACATCGTTTCCAATCTGTCGAACGTACGGGCTGCCATTCATCTGGTGTGCGTTGATTCATCGTCTAAGCTAACCAGCTAACGTCCTACGCTTGTTGTCCACGCTGCCAGATTCGTAACCGATGGAGCCGCCTGGTGTGTTGAAGATAATGCGTGTAAAGTGTAACTCTTGCGTCTAGTGGAGTTGATTTTTGTTGTTGGTGGTGTCTACCGGTCGCTCAATTTCACTGTCTACTGTTTGGCAAATTGTTCCATTCATCGTGCAAGTGATAGAATTTATCACTCTGACTGACGAAGTATCGTTCCCGGCGAACACTTTCGTCCTGGTAAATTGAGTAGTGATTGAGTGCTGGTGCTCTGTGTGAAGATACGACCGCTTCCAAGCGAAGGTATTGTGCGGTCCGTTGTTAGTGAAAAAGTTCTCTAACTTATTACGGTTCATGTTTTATCATCGGGCGAGTACGACTGTTACGATCTCCACCGGTGGCTACCATTAATTACTTACTCTTCCAACGAGACAGCGTCAGCCGGTGGAAATTGAGTGGAAAATTATGCTTCACTTCTGCCTGAAGCGTGTAAGCTTTTGCTGTTGACAAAACATCTTTCGGGAGGAGCTCATGCCGATGGAATACTGAATGATCTGCTATAGTATTTTTTTTATTTTGTTTTGGCTTGTGTGTATCTCCCATCCCACGTTGCAGTGCCATTCGTTTTCACGCCGAATGATAAAGTGCCGACCAGCCGGCACAGTGATAAATGTCAAGGCGAAAAATTATTACAAGTGATATGAATAGGAATACGATTTGTACGACTCGTTCAAGAAGCAGGAATGTTAACGTGCTGTGATGATACGATAGTGTATGTGTTTGTGTGTGTAGCGCTGTGTAACACTTTAAATATTATTGTGCACTGGTTGTAGCGTGGCTGTGTTGTTAATGTCATGTGCTTTGGTAGATAAAATTATTGTGAAATTTAAAAGGAAAGAAACGCTTTCTAAAGCAGTAGCGGTGTTACAGGAATTAAAATTACTTGAAAACAACCACTCCTGAGAGCCAACGTCGTGGTTCGAGCGCAACGAAACGCCCAAGAACAAAGATAAAGTTTGTTTGCTCATCGGTTCGTGCATGGGCGGTAAGTAACATCGAAATTGTGCTTGAAACCACCGTCACCGATTTGGACGGCATCCTCCAGGAACCGTTAACAAAAACCGATCAACGCGTGGGAACGAGGAAAATCTGATCAGAATAGGAAGGATCCTCCTATCAGAATTAACCACATTCATTAGCGGCACCCACGTAAACGTAATGTGACAGACATTATAAGCGTACTTGGAACACGTAAGAGCAAGCGTCTCCGTAATGTATTTACTTGCCCCGTCGTCTTTGTCGCCGCATAATTTTGGGCGATAATCACTTTACGGCCTACATGGCACCCCCACCCCTAATGTACTAACAAGAATCGCGGTGGTTTTGTGATTTCTTCGTCTTTTGTGCCGAAATGTTAACCGCAGCGAAAAGCGGTTGGTTGTTAGAAACGTTCCACTGAAAAAGGAAGGTTAATATTACCATCTTGGATCCAAATATTCTTCGGAAGACTTCATAAAAAACTGCTGTTCCTCAAGCAAGTGTTGTGTGTGCGCAAATGAGTTCGTAAGAAACGGTTGCTTGTTTGTTGATCACTCCATTATTCACTTGAGAACATTAATATTGTGCATGCCAGAATGACACTCCTTCCAAGATACCAGCTTGTTGTCTTTGTAATTATTCGCCAAAAACTTTGTTTGCGTCCCAACAGGAAGGTGTTATTACCCTTTTTTCGGAGAACTTTGCGTGATTCAAGTTACTTATGCTCAACAACCTTGCAACTACCTTCGTCCATTCATTGCTATGATCGTACCCGTCATACGATACGCTACTTTGAAAGCGCTTTCGTTATATTTAACTCGTTGCAAGCACTTTTCCTTGCTTTTTTCCCAATCACGTGCAGCAAACGTTCGTTTTTTTTTTTGCAACGCGTGCCAACGCCAAGCGGGCTGAGAAAGTTTCCATCGTTACTAATTGAACCGGTGCCGGGACGCTGACGCTTGGCGGTATTCCTCTTCCCGGAATCGTCCACTGCCGTGCCTCTTGTCGTGCAATAAATTTTCCCCCGGTCTCGGAAAAAGTGTAGTTCATCTTATTATCGTGGCGATAAAATGAAACTAACTTACCGAACTCGACGACGGAACCGGGCGCTGCTACGCTAACCAATGACAACCATTCTGCCGCCTGCACCTGCATAATCTACGCGCAGCGATTTCGATGAAGCACTGTGAAGCGGCACAATGCACATAGCGTACAGCGAAGTTTTATGCTTTTGCTAGGATTCGTTAGCACTTCCAGTCGAGCTTTCAGCGTTGGACCATAACTCTTATCGGGGCCGTATGGATGCTGCTTTTTTTTAAATCCAACTCGGTCGATCTCACCGTCTTGCTCTAAGTTGTAGTGGGAACAGTGCATTGCGTACTGCACTGTGACCTACCCTGTCCGTAGCAGGTCTCTACATCGCATTGGTGATTGGGGGTGGGCTGAAGCTAATTGAAAGTTGGTTAAATAATAAATTGTAATACAGTGAAATCCTTCTACGATGGTGTCTCTTCTAGATGAATTCTTTCTTTAGGATGAACATTTTGACGATCTCGTCATATTAGCCATTTTACGTCTCTTCAAGATATCTCCCTAAGGTGAATATTCTCTAAACTACATATGGGATTTAGCAACCTAAATTATCTAAAAACAATTTTGCATGACAGTTCGCACATATGTTGGTCATATGAAGTAATGTCTATATTATGCACAGGTCAAGTTATCCAGAACATTTAATCAAAAAGCGTGAATAAGTTTTGACAGTTAAATTAAAAAGCTTAAATATCGCAGGAGCAATTCAGCAGCATACATTAATATTTTAGCTGTAGAGCATGCAGTGGGCTGGTTGCATTTTTGGTCAATTTTCCAACTTTTGTTCATAATTTTGTGCTTAAAAAAGTTGTCATACATCAAGAAAAGAAATAAGTCTAGTGTAATTATCGATTATAACAAGACCAGTGCCCAAAATTAGAACGAAATCATGTGCAGCTCAAGAGGACCAAAGCTAAGAGGCTAGATTTCTGATTGTGGTCATTTTTAAGTGATGAATTATTGAAAAAAAAACTACTCCATACCACGTACATGAAAAACAAAATGTATATTTACACACTAGGTTTTGTGCAGAAAATGCACAATTGGCCGTAAAAAGTGTTTGGTTGTGTGGAAATGTTTGTAAACACTTTTACATCTAACTGACAAACTTTGAAAATGGTGGACCAAAATTGAGCCATGCATCGACCTCTGTATTGTATAGACTTCGATATGTTCAATCTAAGATACAGCTATATAGACTTTGATATGAAGCCAGGTTTGCAACGGACCTGCTGGAATAACGAAAAGTTTAACAGGCATAAAACAGCACAGTACATGTTCCAACTGGGTAAAATAAGTCCTATTTACTTTCAATTAAACACTGAGAGTAAAATGAAACATCCAATCGGCACACACTGGTACAATATGCACAGTGCCCTTTGCTTATAGCCCGGGTACGAATTATAAATGAGATCTTTGGATTGTATCAGTCATGTGATATTCTAACTGGATTCTAATTCTTATAATATTCTAAAAGGAAATGAGTGCAAAATGCTGAACAAAACTCTCATTTACTCCATAGCAACGTCCATCGCTAAACATAAACAATGTTCACTTTAACTGTCAAAATTTTCCCATGGCTTTCTGTCAATTTACTCTAAACGCTTCGACCTGTTCTCTTTCACGGACCTTGAATATCTCTATAAACTGACGGTCCCTTGAATAATCAGCTTAGAGAGATTTCACTGTACTTGCTATTGGGACACAACTCATCGTTAACGCTCGCGTTTCCATGGTATCGAGCTTGATGCGCTTGGTGCACCGCTGGACGCCTACAATTTGACGTACGTTTGGCGGACCAATAAAACGTGCCATAAAAATGGGATGCACTACGGTGATGCAATTTCGCGTAAATTGGTAATTCGATTGACTGCTTGCATCACACGACACGACGCTCATCGCTTATTTTGTAACCTTCGGCTTGGCTCAGAGCGGTTGCTGCGCGTTTCCGCATTGTTGAAAATTGCACTCCCTTTCCTTTACACTCAAATCATTCGCTGTAAGGGATTTTGTTGTTGCACAGCACGGTGTACGTTGGGCAAATATATGTCCTCATTGCTGGTCATTGGAATCAATTTCAATTCATTATGCCTAGCTAAGTTTCCATGCTGCTACCGGAGGTTTTTACGAGTCCTACTGAATTGAACGATTGTTTGACGTAACGAGTGAATCTAATTCAGTAACACGATCACTAATTATTAATATTGTCGGTTATTGTTGATCATTTTAGAATTAAAAATAGAATAAGAACAGAAAAGTGGGATTCTTTTTTCATATTTTATGAGATAACTATTGTTGGAAGAAAACAAGGATGCACTGAATGTATTTACGGAGGTTGAAATTTTGGCAACGTTCCTTACTCAACCATGCAGCTAAACTAGGCACTAATGTACAGCCTGTAAAATGCAAACATATTGTCAGTCTATAGTTGAAACGGCTGTATCATGTGTGATTGAGTTTTGTACTAAGCCACAAGAAATTTGCAGAGCTTTCTCTTTCTTTCTTACCAACAGTGAGGCTAAAACGATCTTTTATAGTGTAACAGATGTATGACATCTTTTTTCCAGCCTAAAAATCAAGAATATTGTGGCATTCATGATTCATGTTCGATGTGATTTGAGGTAAATGAAGCAAATCAATGAGTAAATTGATATTCATTCAAGAGCAACAATTATGTATTGTTTTACTCTTTCAACCTTGATAACACAGCGAAGAAGAATAGTGCCGTGTTTACTGGTTGGTATGCTATCACAAAATACACCCTTTCTCAAAACCAATTTATTTTTAGCCCCTCTGGTTTGCCCAACACCAAACCTATCACAACCCCTTGCCATCATTCCTTACATTGGAAGCGTGTTGTAAAGAAAGATAAAGCATCCATCCAAGGATAACCATAAATTCTCGGTATCATCCCAAATAACGATGTCACGCTCTACGCATTACGACGCTTCCATGCGCACCGTTCAAACATAATCCGTTTTGCAACACCACCTGCCCCGCCCGCCCGGTTACGGTAAAGCTAAGGTTTTTTTTTTCTTTCTTACATCCCTATTTTGTAATGCAACCAACCTGTGCCCCCCCCCCCTTCTTCCCCATCAATTCTAAATTCTCGCAGCTACAGGTGGTGGAAGCTCGGATTCCACCTGCTTCGCCCGTGTTAAATCGTTTTGATTCGTACCTCCCCATCCTCCGTTGCTAACATTGGGCCGCGCACACTGGAATGGCATTTCAAATTTTTCCGATCCGAACGACATTTTTACACCACATTGTGAAGCTGTCGCTCCCTCCTACGCTTCCTTTCCACGCAATATCGGCCTGTTCGTTGCCTAGGCTTCGTTAAAGCGGCACGGTGCCTCACGCTCTCCTCGCTTTCCTGTCCGGAGTCCATTAGCAAATTGCACGCAACTAGACACCTTCGACAGACCGAACAGGGTTGGGTTGGACAAGATTTCCACTCCCACAAGTCAACTTCCCGGAATGGCTGGTATTGTTGGACGGATGTGTGTCTTTTATTCACGCTGGATTCCTCTACCGATTGCTGTGATCGGCATGTACATATGGTATTTAGGATATGCACCAAGCACAAAGGTAGGCAGCATTTTCGCAGCATGTTTGCAAAGGGTGGAAACATGTTGTTTCGGTTATTTGCTATCTATGCTTTTGAATAGCATCGCGATGTGACGGAACTGTCAACGGAATTCCAATTCTCAAATGGTTCAATCGTTTCCATGGTGTATTTAATGATAATGATGATCTTTTTTTTTTTAGTACAATTATACTTTGCAAGAAGTCCAGTCACGTCCAGTAGGGATTGTAAAAAGAAAATGTTTCAAATACTAGAAATTAGGCTGATAATAAAACGTGTCACGTAACCCTTGAAGTGCAATTGTACCGAGGAACTAAACAACATAACTATTATAAATTAATTAATTATCGGAGCTTCTTTGTCGATCCTAGGATGCATGAATGATTAATGAACCTTTGCTTCCACCGTTGATCGGGGCTTTGGATTAGAGTCAATTTCCAATCTGGTCCAATCATTCGCTTGCTCCATTCCCTAGGACAGAGCAGTGCTAGGCTATGCTGGCATCATTCCTACAGCAGTGACTAATTAACCTTGCAACAGCTCTAGTCCTAATTTTGCATCGAGCTCTTCTCCAATCTCACTTAGTGTGGTACGTACCATTTTGTTATTGATTCTTAGAAAACTTGGTTATCATACAACCAACCACCTTTTCCGGTTCTAATTACGCGCCGCTCTGGTGGTCCTTTGCATAATCACGCTCTCGAGCATTGATGAGCATCACCGGACAGGGGAGAATGCCCGCGGGGCGAGCTGTTGGATTAATTATCCTTCTGCCTCAGGAGAAGAAGAAAACCGTTGAACATCTTCAAAAGCTCCGGGGTTGCGTCTACTGAGTCGCTATTGATGAACTGTCGTCATTAATTCAGGCAAACCAGGAGCGCAAACGGGGCGTGAAAACATCGTCTTCCTGTGTCTTAAGCGCACAGCAAGCCAAACGGGTGATGCCATCCGTCTGTACATATTTACTTTGTTCCCGCGAAAATGAACAGTGTTCGGTAAATCCTGGTGGATTTATCACCGTTTGTCGTGAGATGCCCTATAAGCTCCAAATAATGATAGTAAATCTACACAATAATAGACTTTACTGCCAATCGATGCCGATCGAACAAACAAACATTTGGCGTGTGTTTGATTTTCGCAACGAATGGACTCTCCGAATGGAAATAAAGGTTCGAATCGTTGGTTGAAAATTGTCTAAGATTGAATTGACGATTAACGTATGCTTAACCGACTAGGAACAAGGGAGGGAAAAAATCTTAACCCATTTTTGTGGTAGGAAACCATGGTCAACACGCGACCACTTCGTACCGAAGTTTCATCCGACTTTTAATGAGATTTTTTTTACATGCTCTTTCTTTCTCCTTTGTGCGTTGTAGTCGCATGTTCTACAAGGATGACCCGGAATTAGGATAAGGTTACCTACAAACGAAAATAAAAGGAAAAGCTCGCCCCAAATCCCGAGACAATATCCGCAACAGCGGGAAAAAAAGTACAACACTGTACGTCCTGTCCTTTGTGTGAAATAAACTCCAAATGAAAAAAATGAAAACCAAAAATCCTCTCCAGCTTCAGATGTTCCCAGAATGTGCAGCCTCTAATGCGGATGTCCTTTAATTTCGTTTCAATTCCTTGCCCTTGTCTGTGTGCTCATCTTCCTGTTCATTGTGCCGTTGTTCTGTGTATTCCTGGTAAATTTAGTGCAGTACTCCCATCTGTTTGATTGAAACATACCGAACGTCGTCCGGCAGCATGGCGGAAGCAAATGTCTCATCTGCTTCTGTAGGAATGTTTCCATACAGTTCTTTGCAGGCGAATGACGCACACCCAAGTGATGGTGGAAAATCTTCCCGGAATTTATATTAAGTTTCATGACACTTGTCAAATCAATCATCGACGGGAAGGCAGCTCCTTCCCGGGCGGCTATCTCTTTATGATCGCACCAGGGGTCGTCCGGGTAGGATGGACAAACTACGCACTGTGTGGTGCGATTCTGACGCGTTGTGTCTATTAGATGAAAGCAAACATGATTTTAACACAGCCAGCTTCCGGCTGGAGGTGACGTTTGGGAGGGTTCACTGTTCGTGCCAATTAGGTGAGGACAAATTCACGATCGTAGTCACAGCGGGTGATAGTTGCCGCGGAAGAATCGAATCTTGTTGTTAATCTGCTCGGGCAAAGAACATAATTATATGGGTACGCCCGTTGGCGTTAATTTTTATTCTTTCCCTGCTTCGTTCCCCTATACATCTGGCCACCCTTCGCCCTCAACTTCCGTCACGCGCACGCACATAAATTAATAAGTGTCAATCAGGACGGTACGGCGGCCCGTTCGCGTTAAACCCTTATCACACCAGAGCGCGGTGTGATATAATAAGATCGATAGCGCATAACCTGCTCTGTTGGCGATGGTGATGGTGGTATTCCTTGCTACATCAAAGCCCCCGCACACTACGGTGCGGCTGCTGTGCCTGGGGACGACAGATCTCCAACGCCTGCTAATGCCCATAATCTGCTCAGGGAGTCCCGACATTTCCCTTCCCCCTCCCTACTACTTCATTTAGGCTCGGCTTACGTTTCGGCACGCTGGCGACAAAAGAAGGGGCGTTATTTGTCATCGCCGGGAACACGCGCGTGGATAGTGCGGGGCAGTAAACCGTTCTTTATGGCGCTTTGGTTGATCTAATCAAGCTGACTTGCTTTATCGTATTTGTCGTAGATTTCTTTTCCTGCACTTCTGCGCAAATCGTTTCGGTTTTGATGCCCACGCCTCGCAGCAATATATGAAATCCAGCGCGCGCTCTCGGCTCTCAGTTACTGAATTACGGTAACTGCATTTTAGCGAAAGATTCACGGCCGCTTACACAAATCGTCGACCCACGGACCGTTCGTACACTTCTGCGGATCTTGTGAAATTATTTGCTCATTTTCTTATGAATTTATTCATGAGCGAGTTGCAAGAGGACGACCGAGGACGGCGTCGGCCACCGGAAAGGGCCCTAGCGAAAGGTTCCGAAGAAATTGTCATTGCGTGGGATTACTGCGGGGAGGCGGTGAAGGGGAGATTTTGGGTTTTTTTTTTCATTTCATGCGTTTTTTTCACTTTTGCTTCTGATAATAAACGAATGTTTTTGCGAATGATAAACAAAATGAAGTCAACTTTAAAATGTGTGTGTATGTATGTTTCTACCTAAATATTCTGGGAAATATTTCCTTCCAGCAATGATGGCGTCTTCTGCTTGCTCGGTCCTATTATTAAAAGTATGAAGGCGACCTACATTATTTTTCGAATACACCTGCTTCCAATTTTGTACACTGTTCTGTTGCTAAAATTTGTTATGCTCAAACATTTGCATGATATCGCACATTATGTTACATGAAGAAAGAAGCTGTAGAGCCCAAAAAAACTAACACAAACAATGTTCTAAATTATGCTGCGAAACAACAAACTCATCCAATCATTTTACCTATTCGCTCTCAAAACCAAAATCTCTCTTTTGCATCATAAACCAACCCGGGATTTAGTCTTCGTCTCTCTCTCTTATTGTATTTTTTTATATAGATAGTTAAAATACTCCTTTATACATCCCTTAAGGAATGTGTAATGTGATTTGTACCAACTCTTTGGAAATCTTCTTGCTTCTGTCCAAGAATTGCAATAAAAAAGAAAGAGCAATCTATAATAGCTTCTAACTACTGAGGTGTTCATAGTGTGTAAAGTGTTCAAATTCCTGGTAAATGCCTCTATTCTTCCGTATATGGCTAGCAACATACCACAGCAAAGTATGCCTTAACGCTCTTAACCTCGGCGATTAACCGTAGGAACGTTGTGTCTGTACCAAGGAACCTGTAGACATGGATGCAGGTGGGTTTATAATTCTCATGGTTGCCCATGGTTATCGTCGATTGAATATGACAGAACCGTGGTCAAGATTGTTAGCCTTTACATTCAGTAGTTTGCCTCACAACATACAGCTAGATAAACGGAAAATACTCGTTATCGGCAAACCTGTCGATTCCAGACTGAACTCCTTTCTCTCAAATTGACAATATACTGTCAGATTGGAAAATTCGTCCACCACAACAATTATAGGCTTGTCTTCCTCAGAGAAGTTCAAGTAGTTCATTTATTTTTGTTTTGTTTATAATTGACTGCACTTCCCACTGATTTGTTATTTGACGGACGATGTAGGATTAGTTGGTCAATTATTGCTCTGTGTTGTGTTGTTCGTATTGTACGATCTTATAACATCAGTTTCGCATTACGGGCATGTTATTGAGTCGTTCGGTTTGACGACTGTGCCATGGGACCACCACAAATGCAGATGCAGATTACATACGTCTCATAGATCGCTAGCCCTTGCTATATGCATGCCCTATAAAATTCATGAACCTCAATGTATTCAGCACCAGCACGCTAGGCTTGTATGATTCTGATCTATGTCTGTGACGTATGAACTTCTTATGGCCATAATCTGGTTAAGAATGCGCTTCAATTAATCACGTGTTTGACTTCTTAATGTTTCTTAATCTTCTGAATTTCGTACTGGGCTGTTCAATGTTTTGAGCATTTTCTCGATGCTACATTTCCTACATTTCGAGCACTATTGCAAAGTGCTTGCGAGCATTTCCCCAACATACAATGATCAAGTTATAGCAACAATTACGTACGACAAACGCGACCTTTCCCCCAGCAACCAAACGCTCGCACACGGCCTTAAATCCTTCACATGCAGCGATACTTAGCCACGGAAGTACCACACCACTCTGTACCGCTCGACACTAATCCATCACTCGCAAAAGGCGTTCTGATGTGGCAATGTAATAATCTCCGGCAGGCTTTCCGAACCCATTTGTGCCCGTGTTTTGAGCCACGCGGATAAATCTCCGACACTCGCCGGCCGTTCCAGAACCTGTTAATGGAACCGGCAGCAAAACCGCCCCATAGCCACGCTGATGCTCTCATAATCCAATCCCCGTGAGCCGTGAGCGCCCAAGAATCGCCCGTTCGGAAGCGTGCTTTTTACGAGCGCACGTTCTAAATATGGTTCAGTAAGCCAGTCAGTTTGCCCGGGCCCCCGGATTGGCAGTAAAAGACACACTTCTACCTTTTAAGCTTTTTTCAAGGCGCTATAAAATAATAGTACGACCCGAAAGCCCGACCGGCTTTTCGCGACGTGTACTGGGCAAGCAGTGTGGCACGCCCGCCCGGTCACCATTTCTAATCTCACCAAGCATTTCGCTCCACGCACACCAACCCATTACCTTTCACTCCTTGACGGGAGGGGGTGGGTTGCTCGGTGGAACGAAATGCAAAGTGGCGAACCTTCCGTGAAGTCACTGTACAAAACACTCAGGCGAATTCTACCGGTGGGAACGGGCAAAATCATAATTGCTTATTTTTATGTGGACCCTTCACCTTCCCCGATGTATTGCCCCCTTCACTCGTTTCGGGAGTTGTGGAACCCAGCGTAACCGAAATGCCCGTCCGTTATCAGTTGGTTTGCCTGGGACATTGAGCAGCATATGGTTTTTTCTTTGTCGAAAGCATAAGCAGTTTCGTTCAATTGAACCTGCTATATCTCCCACCCCCCCCCCCCCCCTGCCCGCAACGTCTGTAATGGGCTTCATAATGGGGTTCAGCAGGGCATGAAACGATCGGCACTCGGGGAAAGAGGTGTACGAAAGCGTTCTCAATTTCCCTCGATCGTTGTGCAGTGGCTCGACCCAGACAGCGGTCGGAGAAGCATCCCCAACGAGAAGTACCACTTCGCAGCGGCGGTGAGCATTGAATGAAATTGAGCAATTTTGGGTGTGTGTTCTTTTTTGAAGCTTGTTGGGCCGATTACTTGCGCACCTGGGCAGTTGGGTTCCTTTTGCGTTGGCGGTTGATCCGGTGCTCTGAATCATTCTGCACGGGACGGGGCCACTTTGCTTCGCCAGCGACTGGCCGCCGACAATGGTAGTTATATTTTTGGCATTCCCTCACACCTCACGTCTGCCTTCGGAATGAATTCATCTTGTATCGAATTCTGATTCATTGTGTTCGTTTCGTTGGTGTTGTTGCTACTTGTAGCTCATTTTATTGCTCCATTGTGCTGCCGTGTGGAGGAAATGCTTTTCCACAGACCCGAGCTTGCCAAATCCACTGCTCTGGCTCCAAGATCCAATCAAACCATTGATTGGCGGCTTATTGCCGAACGTTTCACTGCCATGCCACGTACTCTAGCAAGAGCGCAACGCGGTCCCAACCCGGCATTTTGTTGTACAGACAGGGGCAGCAGCTGCGTCTTTACATCCCAGGAGCATAATTTTGAAGAAAAAAAAAAGCCAAATCCAGAATTTCATTTCCCCCCGAAAGGAAAGGAGGCCCCTTTTTCGGTTCCTTTCCATTTCTTTGCACACTTGCCTGGCCGCTCAAATGTTGCCGCCGAATGAACCGACGTGGATGTGTTTTTGCTTGTATTTTTCATTTGTTTCATTATGCTGATCAATCATTCATTTTCTTTTGTGTATTGTACACGAAACATAATGAAAAAAAAACTCCTCTCCCAGAGAGCAGCTTTGATTGAAACTAGCCCCGTGCGAACACGGAAAGAACGGAGCCGCTTGTCCGGCTTTGTCATCGCTTCGGCTACGGCGTGCTATTTTAGGAATAAAACAATTCATGCTTGCTTATCCAATTTAACAATCTTTTGAGCGTTCGGGGACAAAACCTTGGCCGATGGTGTGTTTTGTTTTTTGAAAGCCCGTTTTTTGTGCACGAAGCTTTCTTGCCTGCCTCCTCACTACACTGCACACAATAAGGGCGCAATGGGAACAAAGGCTTTTTATCTTTGTCATGGGCGTCAAGTAATGGGCAAAAGATGCTCACTGAATGTGTCTTAATTTGGCGCTCAACTTTTCCTGCTGTCTTTTCACGTTTTTTTTTCCTTACACACGCACCATCACCACGCAGCCTGTGTTAATGAGTGGAAACAATAAAGATAACCAAGCCAGATTTCCACCACCACACCTCGGCCGCCCGGGACAAGAGACAGAGAGAGAGAGAGAGAGAGAGAGAGAGAGAGAGAGAGAGAGAGAGAGAGAGAGAGAGAGAGAGAGAGAGCAATGCACAGAAACACACTGAAAGAGGCCCGCCGGGAGTGTTACCGCCAGCGTGCCCTCCCGATGGACGTGTTATTGTGTACCAACCTGGGGGTAAGAACCAATCCGTCCACTGCCCGATCGATGTGCCCCAAATTGGCGGCACAGAACAAGGAATAGGAAACACCCCGGTGGTCGGAATATCCCTGCGTGGTCGCTAATCAGGTTAAAATGAATTTATGGAGCGGGCCCTTCATTCGCTACCCTTCCTGGAAGCGCCGGATGTCGGCAAGATACCAAGAACCAAGGATAACTGAACCCACAAACAAATACACACACACAAACACACACACACGCAAGCAACCACATCCGCCGAGACCAATGGTGGTGAGCCAGCGGTAAATTGTCGCACAATCCCATCCAATTTCCCGACCTCGTTAGTCATCCTTTTGATGCCGGCACACAACAACCCTGGCCGGCTGGATGGGTTCAGGTGACGCCTTGGGGGCAAATGATGAAGAAACTTCTCGCCGAAACGTTTTCGGGGGGCTGGCATCCTGGCAGCGCGAACGCATAAAGTTCCCCGTCTTCTTCCCCCGAAAAGAAAAATATCTGCTCACCTCACAGCTCTAATCATCTGTGAAAGTTAATTACAGCATCACCATAAATATGGTACCGGAAAGCATAAGAGAGAGAGAGAGAGAGAGAGAGAGAGAGACAGAGTGCGAGAGACGGAGAAATGTAGGGAAATGAAAGATGAAGCGTATTAGCGTCTAAGCGGATCTTATCCAGCTTGACCGTGGCCATCTATGTTTTGTGTATTTCTTTACTTCCTTTTTTTCTGCTGTACCACCACTACTCAGACGAGGAAAGTTATAATTGAATTTTCCACCTTCCCCGCAGGCTGCGAAGCAACGGATGAATAATTTTGTATGCACTAGCTCCCATGTTGGCAGAACTACGGGGCGGTCGATAATAGGGCTACCTCAAGCCTCCCAGCCCCTTATCCGATGGGCATCCCGCCAATCCAAGGAACATCTGACATTTATTGGATCTCTTAGATTGACCTGCCTTAGTACGGTGGCGAAGGGATTCCACGTCATTTCCTTCCCGCAGGGTAGGAACTATTAGCCGAACGCCATTGAATTGCTTAATTAATGGCTTTTGGATCGTGGGAGTGGGAGGGGGAGGAGATTTTGGGATAAACTACTACGCAATACTGATCGCCCACTACGCCACCACAGCCATCCCTTGTATGGTAATGTGCGGTGAAATACTGGAGGGCGAAAGCCAGTGCCAGCCAGGAAGCCGCAGCCGTAGTGTAAATTGCATACACAAACACACACACACCTTCCCACCCCGCGTCCCGTTTTAATGTGAAGGGTGGCTGGGAATCAGGAAACCTCTAAACTGTAACACTAGCCAAACCTCAACCCGTACATGCTGTCCGTAATGGGTTTTCGGTAAAGTTTCAGCACGCCTGTATAGGGTTGCAAAAAGGCAAAATAAAAGTTATTATTATTGTAAGTAAATCACTGTACCCTACCCGACCCACCCACAGGTGGGTTGCTTGCCGAACGTCGAGGTAGCAACCGTAGTTGATGCGCTTTTATCGTGGCTAGACGAACGTTGGTAGTACATAGATAAAGTTGGTCCAAAGCGTGCGTGTGTCCTGCGTGGGCTGCGTTAGGGGTTGGCTGGATGTAATAGAGTTTCAGATTCACCCAGCCACGGTTGAGGGACCAGACCGCACACGGGTGCATATTAATTGGCGCAGAAAATCTTATTATTACTTGATTTAACGTCACATCGGGTGTGCTAAATTAGTTCCGGAACAAACTATTATGCTGTAGCTTGTTGGCAAGCTTTGCTATTGACAGTGTAGCAGATGACAATAGAATAGGTTGTGGTAGAAGTTCAGGAATTTGTAAAAGATCTAAGCACAGCTACAATGCCCATCAGCAAGAGATTAATATCAACGCTTGCTCTCGCGTCATTGTCGTTTGACTTTGTAGAGAACTTACTTACTACTAATCTTCTACTGTTCCTCATTGGTTGTAAGGTTTGGATCTAAAATAACAGGTACCTTTCCACATCTTGATACCATTTGTTATATCTGTTCACTCCGAGTATGTTTTCTTCAAGCCTTGTACCGCATGCTCTGAATAGTTCAGGAAAAACACGACATTGTTTGCTATGCCTGATGATATGGAAAAACAAGCTAACCAGAGTGAGGCAAGTTGTTTTGAATGTCAATTCTTTTGGGAGTTTACCGAACACTGCGCATTTGAAGCCTCTAACTCGGCCTGAAAAACTGTTCGACAATTACGTTACGACCAGTTGTAAACTTCAAACCAAAAATAAGCCTTAAAAGTGATGCTCATTTTCCAATGCAAAGTAATGAAAAAGCGTTGGAACAATAACGAGCTTTAAAAGAAATTTATTGCATAATTTACGTTTCAGTGAATAGCGTTCTTATTGCTGTATAGAATGAAATGTATCACACTAGCAAGCATGTGAAAGCTTCCCACATATTGGAATTGGTAAGACAAAGAACCGGGCGTCTCCTTAGCAGACAGCCCCTGGGCAACGTCTCGTAACATACTGTGCAAGATGCAAATGAAAAATTCCATCCCCATTTACAATTCATCTACACACCCCTTTTCATTGCCTTCCGGTAGCATCATATTGACACGTGCTGTGCTATATATTGACGACTCGGCACCCACACACTCAGCCACGGCCATTTCCGGGAAAAGGGTGCCCTCCCATTGACTTGTACGCAATTACGGTACTGGTCTGTGCACCCGGCCGAAGGATCAGCATGCACTGACGTATTTACTTTGTCATTGACAAACATTTCATTACGTAAACAAGAATATCTAAGCCGCGCGTCACGAGAACCTCAACCCCATGGGTTCGATGGAGGGTACGGAGACAAAATCTGCCAAGCATATGTTGCAAACCACGCTGACGGATGATGGGCAGGACATTTTTAATCAACGTCTCCAGCAGGAACGAGAACCGCGGCTTTGGGCATCCATTATTATCAGCCGTGAGCAGACACATGAGGGAAGTTTCAAGGGAGTGCGTTAGGTTGAGGGATTGGCGTTGACACTTTCACCAGCCATCGAGAAAGCCGGCGAAAGGTTAAGAACCAGAGTCGGTCTCCTATCCGTGAACAACATGTTGTGCTTGAGGTTGTGAAGAGAGTGTTTACTATGGGCTCCAATACCCATTTGCATGCGAGAAATGTACACTAGAGAGCAGCCGATCCTGTGTGGTGGCGGTGTGGCGACCAAACTTCATTAGTTTGGCTAATGGGGCTATTGTGAGACTGCCAGCAAGAACGACATGGACGACGTGTGCAGCTCGATATCTCGGATTAAGGATGATGTTTGTCTAGTTTCAATGAGTTTTCCCTCTGTGTGTGCATTTCAGGGAAAATTTAGGTTGTTTGTGTGCCGGATCGTATGTCCAGCTCTGACGCTGAGCACATACACACCTCAAAAAGTAAGACTTCAAACAGGAATGGAACGACTATTCATAAAGTTTTATTTGGGAGCAAAACTTTCATGCGATCGATTTACCGCACCGAGCTAAAGTGATACCATAAGCGAAGAATTTACTATTCATTTCTTGCGCCAAGCGTACATTTCTTCTCTCCTCCATCTGTGAATCGACCAAAAATGCCTCCCGAAATGCGCCCCGGGCATTCCACAGCTCTGACGCGCGCGCTAAACGTGACCGTACCCACACGGAATAAATGATTATCGCTCGGTAATTAATAAATGCGCCCACTGCACAGGGGGAAATCATAAATTGTGTACCACCATCGTCCTTTTGCTTGGCCGGATAGATGGCCGAAGCAAGGCCGAGCTGCAACCGTTTAAAACTGACCGGCAAAACGATGAACAGACTCTGCCAGAAACCACACGACTGTGTGGTACATATTATCTTTCGCAATTGAAATGTGAGTATTTTATGTGCCGCTGGTGGGCTGTGCTGCTAGCGGTGCAGTAAGCCGATTTGGTGCTACAATTTATGGTTTACAACGATGGGGGTGTGGTTGGGAAGGTGGAAAAGAAAAATGGGCACCGAATACAGAACCTGCAACTATGAGATGAGGTTGAATTGAATGCGAATGGATTCAATCGGTGTAAAGATACAGCGTTTATTAATGAGCTTTGCCTTTTGTTTCGCTATAATCACGTCACTAATTTAGCAATTGAAATATTTCAAAAAACAATAAAATACGTTTCATTAAAGTGAGATTTTACGGTTATAGCCAGTTTTTTATATCGAATTTGATATTAGCCGGCTGAAATTATGGCACCACACCATGCAAAACCACGTGTCAAACAAGCCTCAGTGGTTTTCAGCCTAGATTATTTCAGCATTAAAAAATGTAAACAAACATTGATTCAGTGCATCGTATAGGAATATTTTTTGACTAAAATGTGTGTGAACATTGTTTTATTTCTTTGGTTACCACTGTTGGAAGAAGGAAAGAAACTCTGCTTTTTTCATTAAAAATGTATTTAAAGATGTTTTAAAAGTATAATCAGTCAACAAAAAGCGTTACGGTTGCTTTGAGTAGGGAAAGGTAGGTAAAGACGGACACGTTAAGGGAAATGGTAAAAATCTAGGGATATATAAGTGCAACGACCATGAAAATGTGCATACATTATCTTACACTCATGTTTTGTCAGAAAATGTGTTAAAACTTTTAAGTTTCCATCGATTTTTGCGTTTTTTTTTTCATGAATGAAAAACATAAGATGAACACCTGATATGGGAAAGATGGACACCAATAAGGGTAAGATTGACACCTGTAGAAAAGGTTAGAAAGTGAAGAGTTTTACAGTATTTTAACAAATTCTATCGCTTTCCACGTCCTGGTACATTTATGAACCAATTCTTGGCCTATTGCAACGACGATTTATTCAGCCGTGGTTTTAGAAATTGTAAACAACGCTTCTAATACATCGTAGTATGCAGCATCTAAAACATTATTGAAATATCGCACACTTTCAGCTGACGTTGCTCTAGCTTACAGAACAACAGTCTAGAACTTCCTTTTAGGAAATTACTCCGCAAAAAGTCCACGACCCCAGTATTTATGAGGGACTTGTTAATAGTTTAATCCATTTTCTACCATGTCAAAATTCCACATTTGATATTTGTAATCCCATAGAATTTCTCATCTATTCCTGAATGTCGTATCAATGCCGCCTCATCTTTTTATTGCTTAAAGTTGTCCAATCAGCGTCGAGCGAGTAATAGCATAACGGATGGCTACTATTTTGACCGGTGTTTCATTTCTCGCTTATTTCACTACTTTCTCTAGTTACTGATTGATTTATAGCAGCGGAATACCCTTATTAAAGGTATTTGAAGAAATATATTCATCACCAATTGATATAAGAAGTAAAATAAATCAATAAATTCGGTGTCCATCTTTCCCTACAACAAAGTGTCCGTCTTTCCCGCTTTGGTGTCAGAATGTTTAAACCACCAGAAAACAATATTTTGTATTGCTTTTATTCTCGTTCTTTTGCCACTTTTTTCATTAATGATCACGACAACCCATTCATGAAATAAAACTTCCGGAAATATAAACAATACAAGTTGTAGAGCTTAAGACCGGCAGTAGTCAAATTAGATCCACAAGGGTGCACATGATTGAAAATTTATTTTGTTCGTGGATTGAACCAATTTTACATATATTAAGCCAAAAATGTTCTCAAATGTGTTGTTTTACCTTCAGTTTGGATTCTACATTGTTGAATTATTCGAAAATTACCTTTTTCATGCATTTATGGGAAGTGTCCATCTTGCCCACAGTGTCCGTCTTTGTCCTTCTATATGAAATGCAAGCTTAACAAATAACCGTATACAAAAAAACTGCTGTTTTGCAGAGATGTTTATACCATCGCACCCCGCAAGCTCATAAGAATCCAATTTTCTTGTATCATCCCACAAACCATGCTGTCTCGATGCTCGGATAAACCTTTGGAGAATGTTTGGCTGATGTCATTCGAGCAAATAACACGACATTGCCACTCGTTATCTGGTTCGAAGCGTCTGATTTGTACCGAAGTCTAAATCTGTCTAACTTACCCACCAACTTATCTTTGACTGGGTGGATTGAATGGGTGAACTAAACAACTCGACAAAAATTGCACAAAACCAAACACACACGGGCGCGCACACGTATAATTGATTAGAAAAGAAAATTCCCAGACTCGAGTGCTCGAAAATGTTCAATCAAGCGACAACATCAAGCTGGTAAGCAATTGGGAAAGTTTCTGCAATGTACCGCAATCTGCGCTCCGGTCAATGGCAGAAGCTTGTTTCGCTTCTCGGTGGCTTTCACGCGTTAACGTGGCAGCCGGAACTTGTATCACGTTCTTCCACACAGATTGTCCATTGACTGCCGACAGAAGAAGAAGAAAGTTTCCTCTCCGATCCCATCCATCCACTTTATTCTTATGCTTTTCATTTGATCAATCAAATGTGCTGATTATGGTTTTGGTGAAAATGTAATTACGATCGTGCTGCTGCTGCTGCTGCTGCTGCGAACTATTGGGGCAAGGTGTACGCACATCAAAATTTTTCTCCAACAGCGCACCAAGAGCTCAATCATCTGAGATGACATTTCACTTTGTGGGATGTGTGTGTGTGTATATTCGTGTCTGTATGTGCCTTTCATGCTGTTAGCAACAACAAATTGATCTACGCGAAACTAGTTCGCAGCACGTGCGCCGCGGCCCCGTTATTGTGTTACAGTATGGGGGGAGGGGGGGAGGGGTTAGCTGGTTTGCTTTGGATGCCCTAGCGGTATCTGACAGGGGCCGACCACAAAGTCGTAGAGGTCAGCTTAAGCCGCCGTACCGGTTTCCGCCACTCGTATACGTTCACGGAGCTTCGGTTCAAAATTCGGTGCCTTCCCAACCCACAAAAAAGTGTGGGTCATCGTCATGCAACAGGGCAAGGGATTGTTGAAGAGATTTTTTCAGATTCAGTTAGAAAGAAATTAGATTATCAGATAAGATTGCTCAACATTGTAATGTTAATATCCTTTTAGAGAGGGCATCTTTTTTGTGCATCTATCACATCCCCGGAACCTCCGGATGACAGCAAGCGAACAGCGAAGCAAAGGATCCGTTAACTAAAAGACACACGTTTACTCCGCGTCTTTCACGCTTTACCGTTTTCGAGCGTTACAAAACAACATCGAGCCATTCAAATGTCAAGCGCATCAAAACCATACCGGTCGGGGATGGTGGGCTGACCGGCATGTTAGTGAAGGACTGTTGCTCACAACCACAAACAAACAAAAAGCAGCACATTTCATCTTTCGCCAACACTGGATGCAGAGGGCCTGGATAGCGTGCTTGCTTTTTACCCCACATGGGTGGTACCGTCACAGACACCGTCCGCCTGCAGGCTGCTAACACTCGCCTACCGATAAGTCATCAGTGAAGAATTTTTGGCTCAAAACCAGATGAGTAAACATTCCCACACGAACGCTCCGATTCGCCCCATCAAAGAGAAAGACACAGCGTGCACCACCGCTTGGTTTGTTTGTGCAGCTGAAATGTTCTTGCTGTTCCTGTCTTTTCTGATCATTTCCGGTGGGTTGGGTTTATTTCTTTATATTTTTTGTTGTTGTTCATGCTGAAACGATGGTAGGAAGCTTTGGTGTTTATGTAATTAAAAGTTGGTTGCTTACTAGGCGACTTTTGTGTAGATAAAGGTAGGCTCTGTTTTTTTAATCTCTTCTCTCGATTTGTCAATAAACAAAAAGCTTGTGAGGAAAATGTTTTACATTGACAGTTTTAGTACTTTCGTGGTACAGTTCCTGGGAACACACGAGCTTTGTGACATTTTTACTGCAGAAGCTACTTCAGGTAACTACCTATGCGATCATTCCGACTTTTATAGGGTTCCTAGGATTGTTGAAAGCCGAATTTCAATATCCTTGGCACGGGCAGACGTCCTAAATTGGAATCGATGTCCACCAGTCTCGTACAATCGGTTGTGTCTATTGCGAATAGAACATCGAATCGCTGATCTGATATCTGACTGAATTAAGCAATGTTTCAAAATTCAATGCCTTCAAAACCCAAAAGTCAAAGAACGAACGTGTGTCATATATCACGTATGCTAGAAATCTGCCACACTTAGGCTTTAAGCTTTAACAGACCTAATTCCAATGGACTAATGCACATACTAGACTGATTAATTGCACCCTATCGGTTTCGATGAGTGGATTAAACACGCTCAGTCATCGCACTTTAGCCTCTTAGGCCGAACATGACCAAAACACAAGCATTAATCATCCGAACTATCTCTAAACGAACTTGCAAATGCTGTTGTCCCATTTCACACTGGTTCAAACTATTCGGAACACTCCCATCAAAAAGTATCTTCTTAATTATTTATCATCATCCGACCCTGAACACTAAAACACATAACGTAAAAGCTTTACGTTCGTTTACACGAAACGCTCTCTTCGGGACCGTATGGTGAGAACTGCTTTAAATCAAACCGATTTGCGTTTTTGTTGGTGTGTGTGTTTGTTTGTTTACGGTCCGAAACGCTAGATGATACCAACAACACCTGTACGATCAAAGGTGGTGTTGTTGGAAGCCAACAAAAAACCCTCCGCGGCAACCAGTTTGGGTTTTGGTAGTGAATTTGTTATTTTTTTATCACCACCTTGCACGAATCGCAGTGTGGCGGAGAAGGTGCTCAATTCGGTGATTTGATTCGGACTCGGATTCATGATGAGACCGGGACCACTTCGTCAACATTTGCGTAACGCTGATAATGTAAACGCTTAAGTGATTTTTAATTTCCCAATTCAACAACACGTGCCGTCGCCGTCCGATCGCTGTGACATTTTACATTTTCAAAACTCGGACAAACGCACAATCTAGATAGGCTCGTCCGCGCGCGACGCACGGTCAGTGATCTTATCTGAAGGGAGGAGGGAGGGGGGGGGGTCTGAGCTTTTGAAGCGGATGTGTGGAACCTTTCCCATTTTTTGCTTTTGATTCCCATTTCGGAATTGCTTTCGATGGTGGGCCTCTTTTGTCTGCCCTTACTTTTTGGCATGCCACTCACGCTTTTTGGCATGCCAAAGATCGGCCATCCGTGTGTGTGTTACTGCGGCAGATTATGTGCCCCACAGGAGTTCGTACCCGATATTTGAGCAATCTCTCCGTGCTACTTTTGCCCTTTTTGCACAAAACACTGTTTCCGTGTTTAGAAAGACGCGTGGCGGGAGGTGCGCGTTAAACCGATGCGAATTGGGCCACCCTGCGCTTCAAGATGCTAGACTCCGGGTCGTAAGGGAAGTTTTTTTGAGATACCGTGCCCGAACAAGACCAGTTCTGAAGTGCACACCAAGAAAACCAGTTTCACTTTTGACGTTATCGACCGATCGCCCTGGAGCGGAGTGGTGCGACTGGTCCAAAGCTCCATTTCGGTTCTTCGCTGAGATCATCGTCGACCTGCTCCTCCAGCACAGGGCACCAGCGTTACATAAATAATTCAAAGCCCATCTCGGTGACCGGGAGGTGGTGCGGAATGATGGCTGGCTTTGGTCGAAAGAACTCCCAAGCAATGACTCACAATTCGCTCGCCCGGTGGAGACGGCCATCTTTGGTTCACGACAGTTTTCGTCGAAGGGGGGTAGGGGGAGAGGGGGACCAAGCGACAGGGCCCGGTTATGAATTCGGATCGCATTATTATTCACCAGCAGGCGAGAATATTCAAACGTGGCGCATTTCTGCTAATTGCTTTCAGTGCTGTGCCACGTGGCGTCCGTAAGCAGACGAAGATGCTGCTTAGCTCGTTTCGTTTAATATTTAAAAACAGCAATAAACCCCTTGGCTGCTTCTTTTTTTTTTTTTTTTTTGACTACCAACTAGAACCTCTCAGAGTAGGGGAGCAGTTTCGGAGGAACCCCCGGCACGCCGGGGCACTAATTTGTATTGGCCGTGCAAATTTTAACCTTCCAATAGTTTCGGACTAATGACACGTTCGACACGCCGAAATGACAGGCACTGGCTGATGGATTACGAGCACAGGGCAGTAGAAGCAATGGTCCCGGTGGATAAGAAGAACCACCGTTTGGGCTTGGGGCGGATGACAGTGACAAATTTCCAAACACTTACGCGCTCAATGTCAGCTCCATTCCATTCCTAGTAATCATGTCGTCCAGCTCCGCTCGCAGAGTGACAATTCCAGCGACTAACTGGTTCAGATTACCACCACCTGGCTAATGAAAGTGATCACGGTTTATTGTTGTTTCGTGCAGGAAAGCTTGGTTATACTTCCGGTTTGATGTTGGAACACAGAGTGGTTGTTGGAATATCGTCACTTTTTCGATTTATTGTCATCTACAATCACATTGAAGTGAGTTTAAGGAGTGGCTTTGTTTGTAGGCGTGTGAGTTCGAACCACTTTGTTTGCGGAAATGGGCGATTGTTTTCAATATGCCAGGAAAAATGATGGCTTTCACAGCAGGATTTGTAATTAGTGTAAGTGCTTCCCTTTTCCCAGCACGTTCGGAGTAACGTACAGATTAATGGAGTTATTCAAATATTAAAGTATCGTCATAAATCTTCCCAAAACGGATTAGTTTTTCCCCAAATCAGTATAAGGGTAGGAACGTTTTATGGCTTTCTTTGGCAAATCCTTTTTGCCTCTCGCTTTAACACACCGCAGCTCACAAGAAATCTAATCTGTAGCGATAGTTCTCACTTCGAGATAGAAGTCCCCCGTCCCAATTACACAATAAAATAATTAAAGCATTTATAAGAATAAATCGTTTTGGAAAGTTTTGTCACTTGAAATGAATTTGCTCTTGATGAACTATCACGAACAATCGCCGCCTGGGCTACTGTTTCTCAAACAATAAATCTTCTAATCTTTTACGTGTTTCGCGCAAGCCAGAGGGACATTACGCTCCCTTGACTAATGCTATCAAAAGTTTCCGATCTGCTTTCTCGGCCCTAAATCTACAAAAGGGATACGTGTGGTATACATGTTCTTTCTTGAGGGTTATGATTTATGCTCTTTTATCAGCAAACTCCACACCATACTGAAGACACAGTACCTAGCGTACAGGCGGAATCAACTTTTCGATTGCGATGCGTGTCCCTCTTGATGAACCGGGAGATCGAAATATCGTTTACAGAAGTCAGTTCAACATGGGACAAATCAAGCCTTTGCAATTGAAAAAAAATAAAATAAAAAGGTTGCCCTGTTTTGGGGACAACAAACAAAAAAGCAACCCCGGAGATAATAGTTTTTCTCCCCCTCTGTCAATCTTGTTTTTGTGATGAAAAGTTAACCTTTTTGTTTATGGATTTCTTTTTTTGTTTTTAAGCCTCATACGACCGATGGAAGAGTAAAGTTCGTACACGGACTCACATAAAAACGCAACCACACGTACATGCAGAGCAAATTTTCCCCATCTGAGACACCTTCCCACTTGCGATGACAAGACAAACGGGGAACGAGAAATCGAAAGATCAATACAAAACGCACCGGAAACAGAGTTGGTGGTGACCTTTCGGGCGGAATGGGATGGAGGTCGCTTTATGGGAAAGCATGATCGCAAAGGTTTCGGACATTGAAGTCGAAAACTTTTGCACCTGCAAATGGTACCGGAAATTGCCAAATCCGATGGCGCCGATGAACGGAACGAATTTGTAGCGAAAAACCATTAAAGAACGAAAGATGAAACATCTCCGTCTCCACCGGAATACTTAAACTTCTGATGGAAGTTTGCTTCGCTCGATCAGAACAAGCGCACTCGCTCGGGACACACGGTCTGCGAAGTGTTTCAAAGCTTTCGGGCTGAAGAATTGCTACGGAACGGCGGAAGGCGTACGGGACCAACCGTTCGTTTCAATCGGCCTGTAGCCTAATAGCCATCACGGTGAACAATTTAATAACATTTACTTTTACACTTATGGCACCTTTAGCGGACCTTAACCGTGTTCCCGCAGTTCATACTGAACTCGTCTCGTCCTTTAATGAATCATTGACTTTCCTGCATTTTCGCTACTTTTTGCCCCTTAACTACTCACGAACTGGTTCAGCTAATGGAGTAACTAAAACATTTTTATCCGACACAAATTTTCACGGGAACCAATTTAAGAGCTGAAACTCGCCATCGGCCATCAAAATCCATCCCCAACATTCGCTACACTTTGTCAAACGGTTGAGCAGAAAGAACATCAAACCCGTCGGGCAGCATCGCCGTAAATCTGGCGGAACGTTGTCTTTGCCAGTCATGTGTATGGTGGCTTCATTTGGCAAGACACACTGAAAACCGGGCGAAACGGTGTTTGCGGTACATGACTGTTACGGTACGCTTTAATCCAAAGCCAATCATTCGACCGAATCTAAGCGTGATGTGGCAGTAGAGAGTTTAGGATGGAAGAAAAAAAAAACATCGCAAACTCACTTAAACAAACCCCTTTGCCGGGGTGCTGGGACAGGGAGGAAACTAGGGAGAGGATGTCCGCGTGACAGCACCTTCCCCCTGGAGAGGAGGTGGTCACAGGCTCGAGGGATCAACGGTAGATTAGAGGTTTGCTTGATGCGCTTGATTGACAGGCGCGCGCGCGCGTACGCCCCTGACGACACGCTGTCATCGTATGAGACGGAAGCGTCGGCTGCGTACGGGTTTGAAAAACCGTTCGGGATGACAGACCTATCGATCGTTTTGCCTTTGATTTACTGTTTTCCAAATGCAATGGAACGTATCCAAAGTTGGCCAGTGAAAATGCTGAGTACAGCTACGTTGGATTGCTACTACAGGAGAAAGCCTTGCATCAATTTACATACATATGTTAAGACGTGAAGGTATAAGTGTTACCATCTATTTATTTGTTACCAATTTAGTTTAATGTTACCAATGTTCTTTTTTCATTTACTGAAAAGAAGAAGCAATAAATTTGATAAGGTAAACGCATTCGATGATCTGATAATTTCTATTTCATGTGCAGCAGTAGCCGTATGCGGCTGATTCTCGATATTGGCTCGGTGAAGCATCGATGGTTTATAGCGTATCGGCCCTAGCCGTACCACTTAGACAGTTCGCCGAATCCGGTCCCTGGAATTTGTCCAACACATTGCCGTCAAATATTAGCTCCCTCAGGTAGCACGCACTTTGCAACCGTTAAATGTGCAAAGTATGCTCGGAAGTCACTTAAACGGCGTTAACAGTTTAATTAGCTGCACGTGTATTTAAACGCAATCACTTCATGGAAATAGATAAATTGGGAGAGAATGTGAGACTCCTTCTTGCTTGAACAATTTCAACCGGAATCAATTGGCAACCGTTTTTCACTTATCAATTTACTTAATAAATTACTTTAACAGTTTATCCAATTTTCCTTGCCTAACAATTTGTCTAACCATTTAATTGGTCCTTAAAATATTGGAAATCGAATTATATTCGTCGACTAGGGAAAAAGACATTGTTCACAACATTTGTTAGTTGAAAAGTACCATCCTTCACCAAGACATTCCTACAAAACAACCAAATTTAACTGTTGATTCGTGTCGATGAGTTTTGACATTTGACCTCCCACTCACCTATTACAATTTCAACTTACCTCATAAAACCTCTTTCACGCTTGAACAATTAAAATCTCATACCTTCCGTTCGTGGTGTCCATATTTTCCAGCCTCTAAGCACAACTCGCCCACACGCAACGTCCCATTATTGGCCCAGTGCCTGGCGGCACTCACGCATCAATCCCGTTGCTTCGCCCGCACAACCATGGATCATCGGCCCTGAGCGCACCACTCGTTCCCGCTCGTTCCCGGCATATCCTCCCCCCGGTCCCACAGTGGAGTAGGCCCAACTGCCGGCTAACATGATGGAGTTAAGCCCGACGGTCGGCAGTAGTGGCAGCCTGCTCGCGGCCCTCATCACCAACGGTACCAATGGGCGTACCGGTTTACTGCACGATATCCTCGATGGGCACCGTACGCTGCTGCACCAGCCGCACCAGCCGCAGCAGCAGCAGCACTACAACCATCCCCACCATCAGCAGTACCAGCCGCAGTATCTGTACGCGAACGAGAGCCTGTCCGGATCCGTGCCCGAATCGGCAAGCTACGGTACGGACTCGATCTGCATCATACTGCCGATAACGATCTTCTACTGCTTCATCTTTGTGGCCGGCATTGTCGGCAACCTGTCCATCTGTGTCGTGATAGCGAAGAACAAATCGATGCACACCGCCACCAACTACTATCTGTTCAATCTGGCCGTGTCGGATTTTCTGCTCCTGCTGTTCGGTAAGTCTGTCCGCTGTTCTAGGATATATGTGGGCGGGGTTGAGGAGAGAAAAGAGAAGAGAGAGAGTTGATGGAGAAAGGCCACCGGAGATGGCTAGCGAACCGGGGGCTAATCTGATTTACTGCTCCCGGGAGCATCACCGACTGCGGGGAACCGTCACTAGGAGTCGAACCGTATTGTGGAATTTTTCGGGAAGAGGAACCCCGCGTCGCATCGAAAACCGTTGCTATAGGAGTTGTGTTTCTCATTTCATGCTAGATGCTAATGAGCTGGAATCCTGTTTCTTTACTATTACGTTGAAAGGAAGCATGGGAGGGGAGGAGGATGTTACAGCTGGAGGACTAAAATGCGGGTAATGCTTGTCGGGTAAATGAGGTAGCACTTTTTATATTTTTGTAGCAGGAGCAAGGAGTTTTCCGGCAACCGTTTTATCCCATCAAGAAGTTGCGCAAGGGCGACACGGTGCTTAAAGTGGCCTAAGATGTTGGAGCAGCTTACACTAATTGCCACATTAGTGTACCATCCTGGCGGGGATTTATATAGATCCTGAAATGATGAAGTTACCGTGAACCATTCACTTCCCGGAACTGGGCCACAAAGTTATTAAGGATATTAATTTTAGCATTTCGCGTACAGCGAGGTAGGGAGTTGAAAATAGACTGTACGATGTTGTGTGTCGTTCAAAAATCTCACCATTTCAAAATAAAATGTGTATCATACCAGCCCCACCACGGCTCTGTCACCCCGACAAACCGACCTCAAATTATGTAGATGAAAGGTTAAACTTTTAGTGTGGTATGATGTACATTACTCTCGCATAAATGGACTTCCCCGGACACCCCCGGATCGATTCGTTTGGGGAAAGCGCTTTGCTCACATATGCCAGACGGACGAGTTTTGCGATACCAAAATAAAATTAACCAAAATAAATAAATTACCGGCTCCAAGCCCAATTGTCCAACACGCATCGCAAACCATCTGGCAGACATTACTCTGACCGCATGCAGTGCCATCGAGATGGACGCGAAATTACTAAATAGGCAACCGTTGCTACCTTTACCACATACGTTTTTATTTGTTAGTTTGGGGATGTTTATGGAGGTCAGAGAAATGGAATGGTTAAATACTGCACCGTTCGGTCAATTTCGTCCACCGCAAACCTGTCCCACATGGTGCGCAAAGCACATTCCAATCTCTGGGAAACTGCTTTGCGGTGTGGTACTCGATCGGGCGTTGAGTTCGAAGCAATTGGTGTGCATTACAAATTCGTTCAGAGTTGCTGTGCTTGCTCTGGTGTGAAGTTACTTTACATTGCGTGTCATTTTGCGAGACCTCATGGAGAGGCAATAACACTTCTGCTCAAAATTTTCTGCCCATTGTTTCACTGTCTCATTACGTTTGGGAAAATGTTAAATCATTCTTTCCTAGAATCTATCTGCATCATAAAATCTATTTTCTTTTACTATTAACTTTTACAATTTTTGGTAGTTCAAAAAAAGTGACCTTATTTTAGGATAGTACAAACGACTGTCGCTAGGGAAATATGGAACGATTTAAATATTCATAGAAGATGCATGATGGTTAACCCGAAGAAAATATTCATTACACATTATTTCCCTATGTGCCTCACGCACTGTTATAGTGTAAGGTAGGAAACCCTTCTTCAACCTAAACAGAAGTTAAACGACACAGCAGTTTGCACTCACCACTCACGGCCATCTCTTGTCGCGATGTTTCAATGAAATTCCAATTTATATGCATTTGCCTTC
This sequence comes from Anopheles gambiae, assembly GCF_943734735.2. Lineage (NCBI taxonomy): Eukaryota > Metazoa > Arthropoda > Insecta > Diptera > Culicidae > Anopheles > Anopheles gambiae. Next base: position 32,054,090 of record NC_064601.1, read on the forward strand.
CCCAAAAAAGCGGTCCCTCCTCTAAGGGAAGAACCGTCCCATTCGTAACTTGCGGCCAAATGGCGTTCATGTCGCATAAAAACCCTCTAAATATTCTACCACTGCACGTATGGGGACCATTTTGATCACCTCACCCAAACACGTCCCTGACCTTTGCCTCGTGCGATGTCGCTGAGAAATTCCCTTTCGCCAAAGGTGTTTGAGCCATGCCCGGACGGACGGACCTGCCACCGGGATCAAGGACGAGTGAAGAAAGGAAGCAAAAAATAAGGAGCACTGAAAGCCTTTCTCCTTGCTCTTTCGCTCCTCGCAATCTCTAGAACATTTGTTTGCATATTGTGCAATCATTTGCCGCTGTTTCGTTGCGACAATCTACCTCATTTGTTTCAATTTTGCAACAACCGCCAGGTGCATTCTCCTTTGGGAGAATGTGCACAAAAAAAACCCTGCCGTCCTAGATATTGCCAGTACAACAGTATTCACTCTGCCTCGTGATTACGGTATACAGTTCATGGTGCCACTTTATGATCGTTCATATATGAAGCCAAAATATTTTCCACACGTACACCGCGTCGGGCATCATCTTGCGATGGAGAGAGAGAGAGAGTCCAGACGATACAAGAAGGAAAAAGATTTGCAAAGGAATATTGCAATTCGAAAACGTTGAAATCAGCATTAGATGTGCACATTTTCCAGGGGGAAAAACACATACCTTGGACGTGAATCAACTGCATCGCAATAAGGAACGATTGTTACTCTGTCGGCACAAAAGGGGAAACGATGGCGACCGAAGACAAAGATGGAAGGGAATGATTTTGCAGTACACACCGCATGTGTGCCAACCATCCGATGAGCCATTGTTGCATGTGCATCCCGTTGACATACGGATGCAATTTTGTACGCATTTTGTTACGGTTGCTTGTGCAGCAACAAGCTGTGAGTGTGACCAGATGAATGTGTGGCTCATTGGCTGTGGAAGTAATGTCTGAGCAATGCATTCGACATTGCCGTTCTAGGAACACAGTGAAGCTGAATGGAAATTGGGATTGTTATTTATTTGTGTACAAGATCATCGACAGCCTTGTGCCTCGACATACGTGCGGTTAGATTTTGTAACGATAAAGTTCATGAAACGGTAGACACTTTTATTAATAGCTCATTTGAGATTAAATTGATTAATTTTGTAGAAGCCGGGGTAGTCTCTTGAGCGGTCGCAAATTTTCCGCTCGAATGCTTCAAACAGACCAGCGTGCGACAGTCTGCGGCTTTTGCGGTGGTGAGTCAAAGTATGAGAAAGGACAGAAACGTTCTGCTTGCTTATGCTTATGTTAGACACTCGCGAGGATCTCGTTCTCGAAAGCGCCACAACCTTTTCCCTTCGAAAGCCGCAACTAGAGAAGCGTGAGACTGTTTGCGGTTTCGACACACATTTAGAGGGAAAGTATGAGAAAGGTCAAATTTAGAATAAACTTTCAAACACTCAGCATGAAATTGGCTTGTGTTTTGATGAAGTCTAGTAGTAGTTCAATAGCAATAGATTATCAATCATTCAACTGTATTACTGTCTCGCCGCTGTATATTGTTGCCCAACATGATTTGTCCTATAGCAGTTCACCCATCTGAGACACCAATGAAACGCTCTATTTAAATTTGTTTAAACAAACACGCGTAGAATAAAAGTTTCTCTATTTGGATGTGTCTTATTTTGTGTATTTATAGCCACAATCAGTTCCTATCCACATTCCCTTTTGCTAGCGTACAATGCGCTGAATTAATAAACCAAAACCATCACTGTCCATTTTTACCACTTCCGCTGATTACGCTCGTAAACACATAATTGATAACACTTTATTCGCCAGCATTAATATTCGTCCCTATAAAAGACATTCACCGTCCCCATCCTACCCTTTTGCTTAATGCATTTTTAATGAAAAATAATTGTACCATCAATTAGTGTAACCACGCTGTAACTACAAAGTAAACACACACACAGAGTCCCATCAAACTGGTGGATAAAATCACGGAATCACCTGCAACGGATATTAAACCACCCGCTGGCTTCCGCTGCTGCTGCTACTTTTGCCCCCTCCTTCCCCTGTAGCCATCAAAACTGAGTACACAATCCCATCAAACACCCCCAGAACCCATCCGGCGATCCACACCCATCGATCGAACCCGATCGTTAATTCACGCTAGTAACGAAAATGGTAATAAAATTGTCCTGCCTTTATCGGACGCTGGCCAGATGCTTCCGGCGTTCCGAGTTTGTTGCTACGGAGCAGTAACGTTCATCACCGACATCGTCCCCGGCCGCCAGCCAAAGGGGAAAAGTCAAATGTGTCTCGGTCCGTTTCGCCCACACGGGAGAAAAATACGCCCCTGTTTCTCTACAGGGTTCGGCCGCAAAGCGTGCTCCCCGATGCCGATGGTCACAACCGGCCCCCGGTTCCTTAGCAATCCGACCTGTGGCGACCCTTTGGCAACGCAGTTTACGAACTTCAGCAGTTTGACCCCTCCCCTCCCCGGAGGGTTCAATGCTTTGCGATGAAGGTTTACGACGATGTCGATTCACTGGCAATGGCCTAGGCAATGGCACTTTGCTACATTCCAATCCCAATGTCCCCGTGTACCGAATGCCGTTGTACACTGACATACAGGCACCTCACCAAGGAAGGTGAGAATGTGCACATGTTTTCGCATCAAAATGCTCCACACATGCTTAACGAAGCAGAACAATCTTCCTTCTTTGGGGGACGGGGGAAAGGTTTATGAATATTTTCCCCTGCATTTGTTTCGAAATTGTAACCACCGTGCTCCATGCTCCTCGACTTTTCCGACGCGTCTTGGAGTGGCAATTTTCATTTGAATAATGCCTCTCGGTAAATGCATACCAGATCATGCGTGCGTGGGGTTTTGTGCTTGGTGTGATTGTGATAACTCTGTTTGATGAGCTGATTCAGCATTGAGTAACCTTCTGATTGTAGTAATATTTTCCTTGGAGATAGGTAGCCGTGATCTAGATTCAGAAACTCGAGTAAATCTTCAAAGTGAATCAATGAATTTAAGTCTCCTAATCTGTAGTCTGTAACCGTGAATGAACGAATCTGAGTCTCTAACTTATGAAATTCTAACGGTTTATGAAAATACAACAAATTCAAACATCTTTACAAATGCATAAATCACTTAAGAGTCGCGAATCACGAAAAGGTGATTGAATTACTAATCATTTATGACTCTCTTTAGAATAATTAATCTCTTTATATAAAATTTGCCTCTTTTTTAGATTGTGAGAAATTCATTAAATTTTTAAAAACTCATGAATCTACAAGAAAAATCTTTCTAGATCTTTAGAGATTCGTTATCAATGAGTCATTAGATTTTTGGGAATGATGAATCATTTTTTGTGAATATTTGGAGATTAAATTCAAGATTCGAATCACGCATCACTGACAGTGATCGAAAGTGATCATCTTCAAGAATCTTTAAGAAATATTAATAATTCGTAATTCATAATTCAACATTTCTGCTAAATAATTATCTTTCTCGTGATTATCATGAACATCAGCAAATCTCAAAGAGTCATGGTTCAGCTCGTGATCGAACCAATTCCTTAGACCCAGATGACTCGCTTTGACTCGCAGCGCTCCTCACTGCAGAGTATTACAACATTGAAAATGGGTTTTATCGAATAATTGTAACGATGTAGGACGCATTGCACTCATCGGAATCACGCACCGTTTTCCACCCACCCGCAGGTATGCCGCAGGAACTGTACGGCACCTGGAACCCGTTCGCCTACCCGTTCAACCAGATCGCCTGCATCATCATGGGGCTGCTGTCGGAGACGGCGGCCAATGCGACCGTGCTCACCATCACCTCCTTCACCGTTGAGCGCTACATTGCCATCTGTCACCCGTTTCGGTAAGTGAATCCCTCCCCCCCTCCAAACATTGCCCGGGGTGGCTGTCACCGGTGAAGGTTTGTTTCCGGTTTTGTATTACCCGCAGCGGTATTTCTTCTTCCAGGTCCCACACAATGTCGAAGCTGTCGAGAGCGATAAAGTTTGTGATCGTCATCTGGCTGGTAGCGTTCGGATTGGCCACACCGCAGGCACTCCAGTTCGGTGTGGTGGAAACGAACACCACACGGCTCTGCACGGTAAGCATCAGGGTTTGGATAGGGCATCTCGTACCGAATCTCGTACGCACGGAGTTGTTGAGTTGGGGATTTTTTTAGAGCAACGAACGAGCACTTACCACAACAAACATTTGTTCAGTTTTGATAGAATTTTGGGGCAGAAGCGTGTTCGCACACGAGAATGATTTTAATTATTTTAATTGGAAGATTTGTGACGAATGGTTGCGCACGGAGCCCATGTGGGTAGTTAGCTTTGGGCCGAATTTTGTGCCGAATTTCGTCACTAATGACATTGATGTTTTCTTATCCGAGATCAATTTAATTGGTTATTATCGGTAGGTAGACCGTAGGACTCAATTAGGACGGATTCGTTTGCCATCGATCCATAAACTCGTACCGTGTCACTATTTCACTCCGCTTTCCATTCCACAACCGCATTTGCATTTGCAGATTAAAAATGAACACTTTTCCCACGCGTTCGAGGTGTCCAGCTTCCTGTTCTTCGTCGGCCCGATGACACTGATCGCCGTGCTGTACGTGCTGATCGGGATTAAGCTTCGCAAAAGCAAACTGCTCCAGGGCGTCAAGCGTGCATCCTCGGACTACACCACACCGCCCCGGGGTATTAGTGCCCAGTCCAGGGTCATCCGTATGCTGGGTAGGTACAAAAAACACCCACACACACACACCGATTCCAATCAAATACTCCACGACTATTGGGTTCACTAATACAAGCTTTTTGGTTTGGCAATTCCCTCCTGTCCATCCTTGCAGTGGCCGTTGTGGCAACGTTTTTCATCTGCTGGGCACCGTTCCACGCGCAGCGTCTGATGGCCGTGTACGGTGTGTTTTCCAAGACGGAGAACGTGTTCTTCTACAAGGTGTACATGGTGCTGAACTACACATCCGGCATACTGTACTTCCTGTCCACCTGCATCAATCCGCTGCTGTACAACATCATGAGCCACAAGTTCCGGGACGCGTCCAGGGTAAGTTTCTACTTATCATGCGAGCATTGCATCAATTTCATAATCTAGCGGGAATAATAGTTCCTTTCATTCTTGTGAATACTACTGCTAGAACACACGTCCGGATGAGTAAAGTCGATTATAACGGCTGTCTTACTTTAAATAACCATCCGACGCTAAAGTAGAACTTGATTTGTTAATGGATGGTTTGGCATTGAATTGTGTAGTCCTGGGGTCGGAAAACTTTTCAAGCAAAAGGCCCCAGAGTGTAGTTATTTGCCGAGGCAATGGACCAGAGTAATGTGTTGAAAATGATTGTTTTATATCATCTGAAATATTCTATCGTAGCTTAACATAACTTACTTATCCGGCGCTATAACCGCTCTGCGGTCTTGGGCTGCCTCAGGAGTGTCCGAAACCGCTCACGGTCTCGCGCCTTCGTCTGCCAGTCCATTTACCCGGCCTTAATGGCGGACGCCTCCACGCCATCTTTCCACCTCAATTTGGGCCTACCACGCCTCCTCTGTCCTTGCGGACGGCCTAAAAAGACTTTACGGGCTGGGTCGTCCGTTTCCATGCGTACAACATGGCCAGTCCACAGGAGCCTGGCGAGCTTTATACGCTGTACGACAGTGAGGTCGCTGTACATCTCGTATAGCTCGTCATTATAGCGGCTCCTTCATTGTCCTTTCACACATACGGGGCCAAGTATCCTTCTGAGCATCTTCCTCTCGAACGCGGCTAAGAGGGTTTCGTCAGATTTGGACAGTGTCCATGTCTCAGAGGCGTATGTGAGTACTGGAACTATATAGATACTATACAGTCCCAGCTTCGTCCGTCTCGACAGGTTCTTTGAGGTGAACTGATTTTTCAGGCTGTAGAATGACCGGTTGGCAGCCAGCATCCTTGCGCGCAACTCAGCTTCCATGCTATTGTCGTCGCTGACCTTTGGCCCAAGATAGGTGAATTGTGGGACGACTTCAAAAGTGCGTTCACCTATCTGCACGTGACGCCTACGTAGATTCTAATTATTTATTGGTAGGCACGCTGATGTTGCCACCATCAGTTTGGTCTTTGCCTCGTTTATCTGCAATCCGAGGCTCTCTGCCGCCTGCTAGATCCCTTGGTAAGCTTCTGCTACATAGGAGAGCCGCAGACCAATGATGTCTATATCATCAGCGTATGCCAGGATCTGGGTTGACTTATAGAAGATGGTTCCCGTAGTCTCCACCCTCGAGTCGCGGATGGCCCTCTCTAGCGCCAAGTTGAATAGGAGACAGGCAAGCCCGTCCCCCTGGCGCAGATTCTTGGTGGTAGCAAAAGGTCCTGAGAGTTTTCCATCCACCCTCACCTGGCATGTGACGTTGGTCATAGTCATTCTAGCTAGCCTTATCAGTTTGGCCGAGATTGCAAAAGAGCTCATAGCGTCATACAGTTTTACCCTGGCTATGCTATCATATGCGGCTTTGAAGTCAATGAAGAGATGGTATGTGTTGTGCCTATATTCAGCCATCTTCTCCAAGATCTGCCGCATGGTGAAGCTTAACATAAACGAATGGAAAAGTGATTTATAAAATCTGCAAATGTGGCTATGGTAGCCGCTTGGAATGTTTCGTATGACGATCGTTGAATAACCGGACAGCCGAGGAGTAATCTGCGTTCGAAAGGAAATGTTTAAAAAAAATCATCAAAAAAATCAATTATTTTTTTAAACTTTATGACACTTCTTGTTGCAAAAAGAATGTTTTACCATTTTAAACCGCCACGCACGTGAATGTGAAAGCCATTTAACGGCGGGTTTTGTATCGAATGGTAACCGCGATTGAATTTAAAAATTGCACCGCTACCACAGAACTACCAAGAAAAAGGGAATACTTTTACTTGACGCCAAAGTTAAGTGACGCATTTCTTTTTTTCCTCTGAACCATCGTGAAACCACGAATTGCTATCAACACAGAAAAGTACCACTCTTCCCCGAATAGAATCTACACGCTTTGTGCAACTTTTTCAAACCAAACCCAACAACCCCCTAGGAACACGATGCTACAATGCTTCACATAAATTGAAAACAGCCAACAAGTTCTTTTTTTTTTTCTTTCAACTTTCGAAGATTATGGTCCATTTCCAGCGTGCCTACCCGGTGGTGTCCCAAATATCCCCTACTTTTGTCATCTAGCACAACTTTTAACATAGTTTGCGTAATATAGTAAGCTTACGCTCTCCACATTGCTCCACGCAAATCTCCAACCTCCAATAAATCACGCTGCGTACACTGTGGACAGTTTTATCGGACACACATCGAACATGCGGCAACGGTCTGCTAGTTTGCTACGTTCTGTTGCCATCTGAGGACTTAGGGGACAGGCATGCGGATCCAAACTCCCTTGGTTAGTGGAAGCGTACGGAGAAACTAGTGATAAACGACCTCAGCGCGACGTCACGATCCGCCCCCCAGATTCGCTTCCAATCGGATTTGAGTGGGAAAGAACTATCGAAACAACCATTCATCTTGATATTTATCCATCCAGCTTTTGGCTGCGTAGAACAATATGCAAAATAATCAGTTTTCAATAGTATTTTCACTTCCGCCTCCTCCTTCGAAGAAACTTTCCCCTTCATCATAGCCGTTAGTCGTGCTTTTTTCTAATCTTTCCCTACCAATATCTCTCCACACCGTTCTCTTTCAGCACACCCTCAAGATGAGCTGCTGCGGTGGCAAGCGCTCCAAATCGGACGGTCAGCACCACACGTACAGTGCCGTCTCGCGGTACGGCGTTACCGGTTGCGGCTCGTTCAAGGTAAACTCGAACAATATGGCCTGCATCGGCGCCGGCATCGGGCTCGGTACGGGCGGTGGAAACGCTGCCAGCAAACAGCAGCACCAGCAGCCGGGCAATGGGACGGCGGCAACGCCCAACCAGTGTCAGCAGGAGTCGAACATGTCGCTGCTGGCGAACGAAAGCTGCAACCGCGGCACGATGCCCCCGATCGCGATACGGCCCACGTTTACGCGGGCCGATTCGCACTGCATCTCGATCAGCAGCAGCCAGTCGACGACCGGCACCAATGTGAGCAGCAACGGCAAGCTAAGCCGCAGCTCGAACGGTTCCCTCCGGCACGGTGGCAGTGCGCTCGAGCAGCCGACCGACCATGCTGGCGGTGGTGGTGGTGGTGGCCGCCTGTCCACGATAGCGGAGAAGCTGCGGCGCGGCACCAAGAAGGTGCTCGCCTTCAGCAAATCCCCCACCGGTACGCCGAGCAGATCGATCGTCAGCGGCGCGTGTGCGGAGGGAACGAATGGGCGGCGGAAGGCCTACCGGAAGCGGAACAGCTGCGACAGCGTCGACACCAACACGATCAGCAACTCGAGCCTGAAGGAGTTCGATGAGGAGGAGTTTAGCAGCGCCGAGCTGGCCCGCTTTATGGGCGAAGTCAACAGTGAGATACGCTAGACGGGCCATCCCCCCCGGGACGCTGAGTGCCACATCAGTGGAAGCGACGGACTCGACGGAGCGCACTGAAACGGTGATGTCAGGCACAACAAGCTCAAAGGAAGTACAAACAGTACGGAAAACAGGACGGAAGAACGAAAGCAAACGCATACGATGGAGCTCGATTCCAAATAATACACAGTGGTACCTGCGATTTAATCTCTTAGAGCCCAAATCGAGGCGGCAGAACATACAACATTATACGGGGATTGGTGTTGAGGGGTGGATGAGTGTACCGCTGGATACTGCAGTTACTGCGGTGCCGTCGCCTCCTTCAGCCAGGCCGCCACATTCGCCTCGTTGCGCTCCAGCCAGCTGATGTTGTTCTGGATGTTTTCCAGCGCCTGGCGCCGGGCGGTCGCACCGGCACCCGACTCCGGATAGCGGGCGAAGAAATCTTCCAGCTCGGTCAGGCGGGCCTGGGTCGTGAACCGGCCCGTCACCGAGGGTATCATGCGCCCCAGGTTGCGCTCACCGATGCCGAAGCGGGCCACCAGCCGGGGCCAGTTTTCGCGCACGTGCTCCCAGGCCGCCTGCTCGCCGGCCCGATTCGCCGCGATGTACTGAATGCAGCTGAGCTGGTCCTGCGTGCGCACGAGCGCCGTATCCCAGGACAGGTCGAGGAACCGGCGCATGGTGCGCTGGTCCGGATAGGAGGCGAGCGCCACCATCAGCTTCGTCTTTTCGTTCGCATCGTTCTCCTGGCGGAAGCGTTCCAGCACCTTGTCCCAGTCGGCCACGGTAACGCCGGACTGTATGCCGTAGGTGTACACTACCGACCGCAGGTCGGGATGGATGACGGCACCGTCGTTGAGCCAGCCGCGGAACTGTTTGCTCGCTTCCTCCAGGCACGCCGGATGGCCGAAGGAACACGCGAGATCCAGTATGGTGGTACGCAGCAAGCTGTAGGCGAAGAAGACATGAAGAATAGTGCGTTAAACAACCGTTCCTAATATGTGATTGATGTAAGAACCGGCACACAAAAAAAAGAAAACGCTCACTTTGTCATGTGTCCGCCCTCCGCGGGTACATCCCAGCCAACCGATTTTACCGCAGCATCGACCAACGTTTGCGTGTACGTCTGAAATGGAGAAATAAGCCGGCAGAAATACAAAGTTTAACACCACTTACAGCCACACACAACCCCCGCTAAACCTACCGTAATGTCATCGTACGACTGGTAGTTGTACAGCAGGTTGCGAATGTTCTTCAGCTTGCTCGCGATCGCCGACCACGGCACGTACTCAGTCTCTCCGCTCAGGTAGCGCGTCAGCTCGAGCGCATGGTTGTACGCCAGCAGTGAGGCGTCCGCAAGCGCAAACGCATCATTCAGCAGCCCGGTACGGTCGCCGATCGTGAACGTGTTCACCTCCTTGCGCAGCGCCTCGCCGAACTGTTGCCACATCGCGATCGGATAGTTGACGCGATAGTACCCAATCTGGCGATAGTTCAGCTTGATCCAGCTGCTGCCCGCCGGCTTATCGATCACCAGCTCCGGCCGGCTGGCGTCGTTCGGGAACCAGATGCGGCGCGGTGCCGCCGTCGCCGGATCGTCCGTACTGGCCAGGTACGTGATCGGTATGTACCAACGGTACCCGTACGGCGACTCTTCCGTTTCGTTCGCATCCTGATCAGCGAGGAAGCGCTGCTGGCGCAGCACGTACTGCAGCGCGTTCTCGGCGACCGTCACGACCGGCAAACCCTTCTGCCTGGTGAACGTGTCCATTACGCCGGTAACGCTCACGTCCGGCACCAGCTCGTCCAGCTCGCGCATCAAATCCTCCGACACGCTGTTCGCGTACGCCAGCTTCTCCAGGTAGCGCTTGACGCCCTGCTGGAAAACGGGCGGCGTCACAAAGTCCTCCAGCATGCGGATGACCGACGCACCCTTCGAGTACGTGATCGTGTCGAAGATTTCCGTAATTTGGTTCGGGTTTTCCACCGACATCACGATCGGATGGGAGCCGAGCGTCGCGTCCAGGTTCAGCACACCGTGCAGATCGTCGATGATGAACTGCTCCTCGATGCCCCAGTCCGGGTGAGCGGCGTCCATGCCCTTGTACTCGATGTAGCTCGCGAACCCTTCGTTCAGCCACAGCTCGTTCCACCACTTCATCGTGACGAGATTGCCGAACCACATGTGGGCCAGCTCGTGGGCGATGACGCCCGCCACCCGCTGCTTGTTCGCGGTGCTGCTCGTCACGCTGTTGTACAGGATGGACGTTTCGCGGTACGTCACCAGGCCCCACGTTTCCATCGCACCGGACACAAAGTCCGGTATGGCGGCCATATCGAGCTTGGGCAGCGGGTACGCAATGCCAAAGTACTTCACATAGTACTGGATGATGGTGCGCGCAGTGGCGAGTGCGTACGCGGTGTTCTCCTGCTGGAACGGTGTGGCGTACACGCGCAGCGGAAACGACGAACCATGCTCGGGCACTATCAGTACCTCCTGGTGCAGGAAATCGCTCACGATAAACACCACGAGGTAGGTGCTCATGCTGACGCTTCGCTCGAACGTGGTCGTGCTCAGGCCGGCGGACGGTTTGTCCGCCACCGTCTCCTTGACGTTCATGTTCGACAGTGCGGCGTACCCATCGCCGGACGGATGCACCATGTGGATCGTGTACTCGGCCTTCAGGTGCGGCTCGTCGAAGCACGGGAAGGCTTGGCGGGCGAACGTGGGCTCAAACTTGGAAGTCGCAATCGTCCTGTAAATACACGGAAGCATACGCAAACGCGGCAACAATTAAATGAGTGTGGTAAATTTCAAAAACCCTTGTTAAGCGTAGTGTGTGTATCGTTGGCCGTTGGCTAAAAGTAAATAAAGGAAAATAGTTTATTTTTTACAAGAAAAAAAAATGGCAATCATGGCCGGCTTTCAGCATGAATGAAGTTGAATCAATTCCGAAACCGAATGCAAATTGTGCAACCAAGATGTCCCATATGATTTGCCATTTTTTTCCGCCCGGTAAGAGGCAATTAAATTACAATGGCCTTCTCTCGCGAGATAAGGAGAACACTGCTCGCAACATTCCTAGATAATTCCCGATCTCCCGAGGCCCCGCATCAATCCATCAACAGGCACGGCACGAGGCTAATCGCTTCAAGCACGCTGGACAAGACAGCGGCCCTATCAGATACGCCCGCCCCTTATCCCCCGCACAATTACCTCGTCCGGTTCGTTGTCTTATCGAGATACTTGCTGCTGTAGAACCCGATGATGCGATCGGCCAGGCTGCCGTTAAACTGCACACTAAGCCGGTACGCGCCGGCCCCTATCTCACCCTGCGTTTCGATCACCCAGTACTCGTGCTCGGGCAGCTCGTACGCACGGGCAATGGTCACCTCCTCCGGGCCGGTGCCGAGCGTCCGCAGCACCGTCTCCGTGATGGACAGCTTCTTGCTGTGCAGCACGATATAGTTCGTCGACTCGGACACGTTCAGCTCGATGCCGACCCGGCCGCTAAACGTTTCGCGCTGCAGATCGGGCTGCAGCCACAGCTCGTAGTGTACCGGCCGGATGTGGCGCGGCAACCGGAACCCGAGCCGTTCCGCTACCTGCGTGCCCATCTTGAACACACGATTCATACGACCGGTCGGTCCGGTGCCGGGCGATACTGCTACTGGTGGTGGTGGTGCTGCTGAAGTGTTAAACACCGAGTTGGGCAGGAATATGGTGCTACGATTGTACTGTGGCTCGTTCGTTCGCTCCCGTTCCTCTTCACCAGCGTCGTCACCGTCGTCGCCGTCGTGGTCGATGTGATTGTTGTTGATAAATAAATGCTGCTTATCATCCGACGCAACTGTCAGCTGCGAGTGACTGCCAGCATCGGCTGACAGGTTGCGCCCAACCAGCACCAGCGCTGTCAGCAGGCAGAGTGACAGCACGAACAGAAACGCACACGCGGCCAGTAGCGAAAGTATCACGATCGAGCGGCGCCGCTGCTCCCGGTCCGGTGCACTGCCGGCAAAGTGTGCCGTCGGGCGGATCGTCATGCCGGAACCGATTACAACCGTCGTCGTACCAGACACTGCCGGTTTCACTGTCATTTGGGGAGTTGGGGAGGGATGATGCCCAGGTTTTACGCTCACCGCCAGTGCCTAGGCGTGCTGGCAAAGTTTTGCGAAACCGTTTGGAACCCGCAACGTAGATGTTTTTTTTTAATTTTGGTTATGTTTTTAAAATATGCACACTTCACATGTAACCTGCTAGCACCGGAATGGGAACGGTCGGCGTATGCACTGCATGTCCAATTTGCTAAATTTCACCGATTCACTTGGCTAAAATGTGTTGCAACCTGCTGCTGGTGGCCATCTACGGTGGACGGCAGACAGGGGGCGCTCAAGCTAGAAATAAGTAAACACAAGGTCGTCTAGTCACGCGATTGCGGCATCGTGCACTTATCGCACACACTGCCGCCTGCACGATGGATGTGCCTGCTACTACTGCTGCTGGCATTTTGATCAAGTCCCGCAGAAGACCATCATAATACCAGCATTTCTCGCCCACCGAGTGGGGGGTTATGACTTTGTCAAACGATTACACACCTGACTGAACATACATTTCAAACAAGCGAGTGAGAAGATGAATGTTGTAGCTGAAGGAAGACAATCTATCATCACGACCGATTTTCGGTGAGAACACAGGAGAAAAGCGCATAACCAATTGGATTTTGAAAATCGTTTCACTCGCTGCCCAAACGACGACGAGCCTGGGTGCTCAAAACAATACAAGAGGGTTGAGAAAAATAATTAAAAAAAAAACCAACAACAACAAAAACAGTAAAACCTTGGCCAGACTTGCTTCGAAAATGATTCACAACCTCATACGCATGCTTTGCACGTACCAGGCAGGCAAACGGTGGAGACGAGCCCTTTTGGATTCAAAACAAACGCGTGAGCGCGCGCGCGCTTTAACTCGGTTACGGTTGCACCAAAGTGTGCCATTGAGGCACCATTAGGTAGACCGGTGTTTGTTTTCGTGTTGTTTTTCTGTTCGCTTTTGTACTGTTTAATTTGTTTGTCATTTTTTGGGAGAACTTTCTGTTGTGGCTGCGAGTTGTACTCCCCTGGCTCATGACCGGTGTCGGACCATGATGCTAGGAAGGCGGCTAATTAGGTGTAATTGTGTAATGAGAGCATATTGATTAGGATTGTAATTCGGAGAGCCGTGCAGGGCTTGGGAGATGGACAGATCGGGCTCTCTTGATTCGGGCTTGGTTGCGAGCAGACGTGTGTCGTGATTGATAATTTTATTTGTTAATATATAAGTTTTAATTATATTAATTGTGTTCGCGTCACATATCCAAATCCGAACACAATAGTGGCGACGAGTCTAATATTTTTCGTTTTATCTGTTTTATTTTACCCACGTGTCGAAAATTCCGCGACCACAACGTAAACGACGGAGGATGAGCACCAATGAAGCTAACGGTGCCGGCGTGCAGCCCGAAGAGGATCAGCGGCGTTCGTCATTTGGACGGTCCAGTGCATTGGACCCGGTGCAACAACACATTGGATCAGTTATTGGAAGTGTAACGCAGCACCATCCCGGCCCCTTTCCGGAGCAAGCTGCAAATTTTGGGCGAGATGACCGGCCTGCGCCATTGCACTCGGGTGTCCCTCCGCCATCGCTCTTTGCTGTTCAACATGGACCATCGCAACCATTGCCAACGGGGTCGATGATCTCGGGCTCCAGCACCAACGGCAACACGATGGCAGAGACGTTACAATTGCTTCAAAAACAGATGGCACAGCAACAGCAATTATTAAAGCAGATTTTGGGTCAGCGGATGTATACGCCGAATCCAACTGTCCCCAGTTTCCAGCCGGAGCAAATTATCGAAGCGCTCTCCAGGAACATCACGGAGTTTCGTTTCGATGACGAGAGCGGTATCACCTTCAGAGCGTGGTTCTCACGCTACGATGAGCTGTTTAAGAAAGATGCTGCCCGTATCGATGATGCAGCGAAGGTGCGTCTGCTGCTACGCAAGCTAGGTCCCATGGAGCACGACAGGTATTTATCCTTTATTCTACCTGCGCGCGCGAGTGATTTTCAATTCGAGGAAACGATATTAAAGCTCGAAACGTTATTCGATACGCGTGAATCGTTGCTAAGTAAGCGTTTTAAGTGCCTACAATTATGTAAAAAAAGCAGTGAGGACCATCTTACGTTTGCGTGCCGGCTCAACAAAGCGTGCGTAGATTTTGAGCTTAGCAAAATGGGCGAGGAGCAACTAAAGTGTTTGCTTTTTGTGTGCGGTCTAAAAGACGAAACTGATAAAGATATGAGAACTAGGATGCTAGCACGCATTGAGGATAAGCCAGATGTAACTTTACAACAGTTATCTGCCGAGTGCCATAGGGTCATAAACCTAAAACGAGACAGTGCGATGATTGAATCGAATGCTCAGGATAGTAATGTATTTGCCGTGCAGTCTCGGGAACAGCGGTTCCAACGCTCGCAACCAGTGCAACCTAGAAAGCCCAGGTACCTTTGTTTCAAGTGTGGTGAGCAACACTGGGTTAGCGAGTGTCCGTTTCGCAACAATAAGTGCAGTGATTGCAAACGTTTTGGTCACAAAGACGGTTATTGCAACCCAGAGGAGAATCAGTATCAGAATTTTAAGTGTAAAAAGGATTCAGGATATAATGGTCGGCATGTTTCTAAAACTAACGTTATGACAGTGAATGTGGCAAATGTAAAAGCTCACCGTCGTTTCGTGGATGTTAAGCTTAACGACACTCCAGTCCGTCTCCAATTGGACACAGCCTCTGATATAACTATTATAAATCGAGAGACTTGGCAACATATTGGAAGTCCTAGTTTGGCACCATCGTCAGTTCTAACGAAAAATGCTTCAGGGTCACGGTTAGCAATTGATGGTGAATTTGTGTGTACCGTGAGCTTAGGTGAACATACAGCGCAGGCGACAATACGGGTTACAGAAATTAACCTGATGCTTCTTGGCGCAGATTTGGTTGATGTTTTGAAGCTAGGTTCAATTCCAATGGATGCATTTTCAAGCCAATTAATGATTAATAACCATAAATATCCTGATATAGAAGGTATGATCGCCAATGTGCAGATAGATGATGATTTAAAATGTGTAGCAAACGATTATTTAAACGCAATTCCGATGGTTCATGAGGAAGTTGCCGATGCTACGCGTAGAGATACAATACTTAGCAGATTATACGATTATGTAAAGAATGGCTGGCCGTGTGAAATTCCATTTAACGAAGAGCTTGAAAGTTTTTACAACGTTAAAGATGGCTTAACTATAGAAAAAGGGTGCATAATATTTGGAGCGAGGGTAGTAATACCAAATGCACTACAGAAGCGATGCCTTGACCAGCTGCATAAGGGTCATCCAGGCATAATTAATATGAAAGCAAAAGCGCGTTGTTGCATTTACTGGCCATTAATAGAAACAGACATAGCTAAGGTGGTTAACAATTGTAATACATGTCAGGTCGCAGTACAAGCATCATCAAAAGACCAAATAGTAAATTGGCCAAAGTCACTTTTAATTAAACCTAGTTATGGGGAGATTAAACCGGTCGATGTTACACCGAGGTTGCATGTAGGCGAATTGATATATATGAAATATTTCATGCAAAATAATTATATATGGATTTCCGGCAAAGTAACTAAACGTATAGGAAATGTTAGGTATGAGATCAATACTGGTGATAACCGTAGGTATAGACGGCATATTAATCAACTACGAAAGTGTAATCCGACCAATGATCAGGAAAAATGCTGAACTGCCATTAGATATACTATCGCGGCAAAGTCATAGTAGTGCATGCCAGTTGGAACGATATTCTCGCCGCTCTTCTCGTGTTAGAAGACCGGCTTGTAGATTTGAACCGTACCAACTGAATTAAGGGAAGGAGATGTTGTGGCTGCGAGTTGTACTCCCCTGGCTCATGACCGGTGTCGGACCATGATGCTAGGAAGGCGGCTAATTAGGTGTAATTGTGTAATGAGAGCATATTGATTAGGATTGTAATTCGGAGAGCCGTGCAGGGCTTGGGAGATGGACAGATCGGGCTCTCTTGATTCGGGCTTGGTTGCGAGCAGACGTGTGTCGTGATTGATAATTTTATTTGTTAATATATAAGTTTTAATTATATTAATTGTGTTCGCGTCACATATCCAAATCCGAACACAACACTTTCCAAAAAGCCCAAACACGCGCAGCACCAGCCACAGCGGAACGTGGTCGCGCAGGCAGGCAGCTTATCGAAGTATGTCATGGAAGAATCGATGACGATATCAATCACCCAGTGCCCTGTGGTGGCCCGCTTTTTTCGGGGTTCTGATTTGAAGTCATTAAAACCATGTCAACTTTTTCACCTTCCAATCCAGGACCAGATCATCAGCGTTATGGTAATAGATTATGCAATTTTTGAACGCAAAATATCACCCACAACACGCACACTTGGCATTGCTTCACAAGCCCCACCACATCGCGCTTTTGCGGATGAAGCATACGCACGCAGTGGTATACGCAACTTTCCACAGCTCACCCACGTGTTTGTGTTCGTCGCTTCTCCATCATTTTTTAAAATATTAAATCCTACCCACTGCCCCGGAATTGGAACCGCATGTTGGGCTGCCCTCACTTTGTAAAACATTAACCTTTTTCGAATTTCAAGGCTGCTTCAAGCCGCATTCGTTGCGCAAATTTTGTCACAGCAGGGTATTGTTGCTCTATTAAACCCGATCGGTTGCCCAGTTACCTGGTGCACAAACACAATAACACACACTACAGTCGCTGATGGCTGAGTGTTAAATTGCTGCTTGAATGTGGAATGCTGAAACTTTCCGCCGGGAGTGGAATAAGCGCGGAGCGCAATCAAATTTCTAACCACGAAGCGCAATCACCACAGCGTCCTCTAGTCGCGATCGAAAATGGCACGTGATTTGACAAATTACGGATTTTGTCTAGCAGATGATCGTAGACACACACGCAACACACACATACGACACACACGCACATGAGACGGATCGTCAGACGGGCGCACAGTCGTTACCGTTACGAGACAATTGAACGAAATTGGCATCCCAACGAATCATCGCTACGTAGAAATCGCCGCTTCCAACGGTGAACCGTGGGGAGCTCACTTTGACCGCGAGGATCGGTAACATCCCGGGCCACGGAGTGATTTGCCTGAAAATGTTTTTTGGTGATCTTCTTCTCCGCTACAAAAGGGAAGAGAAGCTGCTGCTCGATTGCAGCTGGACGTAAAAACCAGTTTTTGGCCAAAACATTCCTTTCCACCCGAAATAACCTGATTCTTTTCTCATTCTAAGGGCAGACACACTCGGTGGAGCCTTTTTTGGGGTGTTTTGCTGTTTTCTTCCGCAGGCCCCACTTTACACTGTGCACCCTCCCCACTTTTTGGAGATATGATCCTCGATCCTGTCCTCACACTGTTGCATTCCGTCGCAGCAAGAACGCATCATCACCAGGACACCATACTTTTTTGTCTGCTTTTAACGTTGGCTACACACACTTTGATTGTATTGCCCTTTCGGGCGATCACCACTTCAAGATCACCATCACCGCTAACACGATCACCAGCAAAAACACAACCGTTCGTTTGACTCCGTGGGGCAGTGGGGCGAAAATTACGGCAGCACTTTTACGGTACGAGACACTGATCGTCGTCACTGCACATTGTCGGCAGCGGCACTATGTAAGCTAATATGGGTGAAACCCAAAACAAGACGCACCGTCGATCGAACCGTGGCCCTCTTCCCCAGTGGACAAATCGAGCGCGTTGTGTTTTGTCTTTAGCAGCGGAGCAGTTTCTATCGTGCGGCACACGATCGTTGCGTTGCAAACCTTCGCTTCTACAACAACCACGCGCGCGTTTGGCCGATGTTCGGGTCAGAAAAAGAGTGTCGGTTTGCTGTTTGCGCTGTTTGGCTGGCCGTTCGGCATTGGTGGTGGAACCCGAGTGGGGGAAGGCACTATGAGGGTTGATCGTATCCGTGGTTGGGCGTAATAAATTTAATATTCATAAAAGAGAGGAGAAATATTTACTTTTTTTCTTAGAGAATTACAGCGTTTTGGAGCAATCAATATGGTTTTTTTGTATTATTTTTATTTTTTTAACTATTATGCCGTAAATATAGCATTGACTTGCAAATGCAAATTCCAAACAAAGATCCACCTTCTGCCCATAGTGTGTGCGTGTGTGCCACTACCACTCCAAAAACAGCTCGCCAAGATGAAATGGAAAGGGAAAAGAGAAGCGGCAAGGTACTGCGATGCCATCCTCAGCAGTCGCATCCATCAAACCTTCTCTTCTCTTCGCTTCCGTTCAACCGACAACCGTGGCAACTAAGGTGTATTTTGGGGGCCAGTTTCGCACGCTCAATAGATCACATGGCCGGTGGGGGCTTAAGTGGCGTCCTGACCGGACACATGATTGCTGCTTAGAAAGGGCTCCGGACACTTGTACGTCTAACGTAGTCGAGGCGGTTGTTTATTACCTTGATGAAGTAAAATTAGCCACAACACGGACACACACAGAAGCCATTCCTTTCTTTTCCGCACACTTGAACCGGGCAAAGCGTGTACTTCACTGGGAATGGACACAGCTCAATGTGTTCGCTGTGGCAAATAGTGGACCACTTAGGGACAAGTAACAATGCCCGCAATGCCCAGTAATGCCCGCCTGGTAGTACAGAGCAAAGCACGTGGTTGTTTCGTTATCAGCTTTAAAATATCAAATAGTTAATAAAATTAAATAGTTTGATGGTTTTCCATCCCACTTCCAAGCAGGATCACACATCAGACGCTAGTAGCTTGGGAGCTAATTATACACTTCAGGTTGTGAAGTGCCATTTGGAGAGCTTTTCTACAGTGTGCTTGTAAAGCCACTCCAAACAGTGTGTTGCATGGGAGCGACAGAAACAGCACAGTTTCAACTGTGGTTCAACACTCGCGGCGCATTTGCGGTGGCGCATAACAACAATCACAACAATATTGGAATTTGATTGATGAATACCTCGTGCCCTTTTTGTGAGTGTGGCACCCGTACCGTGATGCTTGCAAACGCGTAGCGATGATCGTGCGCCTAGTGTCACCACTACCAGCAGATACAGTGGCGGCCACCTAAAGTCGCACACCACATATTTTCACCTATTATTGGACTTTGCGGCACCCTGGACAGTTCTCTAGACCACTTATCCGAATTTTGTTTTCACCCATCGGTGTGAACACTCTTCAGCTATGTCGCAGCAAAAAATCAGACCGATAGGTTTACAAATCTCGGAACCATATGCATAACTGTGATAAAAGGTATGGAATGTATGCGGTCCACTGATCACAAATCAAAATGATCACGTAGCATGCCAATATTGGCCAATATGGTTCTTAAATCATTTGATATCAATTATTAAAGGTCCATCGACTAGTTTGGGTGGTCATCTGCGTATTACATAACCTAGGCCAAGCGCTCTAAGACCTTAATAAGCCAAATGGCATTTCTGCAAGGTTCCAATAGAAGTAGTATAGTAATTTTAAAGATAATGTTAATGTTTTTTAATAACTTCAGAGTTACTTAATATTTTAGATGAATCAGGAATGAAGGAGAAGTGGAAATTTACTCCCTTACCTGCCATTTAAGACCTAATTGTCCCAATGCCGTTATTCATTATATAGATACAATAATTACTGCTTCGAATTGGTTGACCATTTGTATTCCTGGCTTGGTTACTGAGCATGATTGTTGTCATGTTAATAACAAGAATCGTATCTCTCTTTAGCAAGGCTTTGTGCGCGAATAAGCGCTCACGCATCTCCATAACTTTCTAGATACCCGGAATGGGTGATGGTAAAAAAAAATTTCCGATAAGTGATCTAGAAAACTGTCCAGGGTGCCACAAAGCTAGATAATAGGTGAAAATATGAAGTGTCCGACTTTAGGTGGCCGCCACTGTAGCAGCGGCGGCGTCGGTGTACCACATTCCGACTGTTGTTGTCGATTACGATTACGGAACGCTCCCGGGAGGATGGTGACGAAACCGCAACGAGATGAAAAGTGACTCGCAGGCAGCAAACTCGTGTGAGTGTGTTTGCAGTAATCGGAAGTAATCAGAGCAGCACTACCACTGGAAGAGGTACGACCAGTGGGGGTGAGTGAAGGCAGCCAAGACTATCCTGCCAGCTCGATCGACCGAAGCGAAAGAAAACACGTTTTGCCATCAGGTGTAAATGCTGGCGCCACCAGCAAAGCACGGGGTTACATAGTTTAATAGAGGCACGCAAAAATTATGTTACTGTATCTCGTCCAGCAAAAGGTCCGTGCAACGGGCTGGAAAATGGTATTTATAGGTACAGGCCTGTGTGATGCAAGTCGTAGGCCGATCTTACAGCTTTCCGTTTGGTAAAAGGGTAAGTGACACCCTGCCTCTGTGAGATGCCTTGCCTTGAGGTGGAAATTGTGAAGCGGAAATTGTAGAAAAAGACACACTTTTACTTACTTTGTACCACCGCTTCCATCACTATACGAGCTGGAGTAGAACCCGACGATGCCCGCATCCAGCCTGCCGGTGAAATCGATCGTCAGCTCGGAGATGTAGTTGGCCAGCAGGGCTTTGTTGAGATTGATCTTCAAAAAGTCCCGCTCCCGGTCAACGTTGGTGTTCTGCGTGGAAGGAACGGGAAGATTAGACCAAAAACGCAATCACATCACAGCCCCTAAACGAATGCCCTATTCAGATACGTACGATGTATGTGTAGGTCGAATCATTCAAACATTTGAATGTGATCCGCCCAATAGCGAGCAGCTCGTGGCTGTGCAGCACAACCTGATCGGTGGCATGCACGCTCCAAATCGTAATCTTCGCCGTGCCGGCAAAAGTATTCTTCTCCAGATCGGGATGCAGCAGCAAATCGTAGTGCAGCGGTATAGTATCGTCCGGCAGTCGGTAGTTGATAACGCCCGGAGCGGTAGTGGTGGTCGACACACTAGTGACGGTGGTTACCTCGGGCAGGGGCGATGTATCCATCGACACGGGGGTGGTGGTGGTCGCACCTCCCGTTCCTTCGGTTGTAGTTTGCTGCTCGCTCGTGGTAGCATCGGACGACTCGGTCGTCGGCACGTTGGTGGTGGACAGGAAGGGAGCAAGCTGAACCTCGCACTCTTCCAGATCGCTCGCATTGCTGTTGTTCGAAACGGCCAGCGCAATCGTGGTGATGACCATCGCGAAGAGGGCGACGGAAAGGAAGGTTGCTACCTTGTTCCGCAGCACCCAGTCTGTCGGTAGATCAAAACAGAAGGGGGATTTAGAGAGTGAGAGTTGTTGTTGCGCGTTGTTGAGCACTGTTCAGCTGACACAGGCCGGTGGGCACACGATCATAATAGGCTACAGCAGGCTTTGTAGTACACCACCACGTACCACTGATAAACGCGTATCGATTGCGAAGAGTTGTCACAATGTCACAACCGTTATCGATCACTGCGCTAAGCGCACACCGGGAGCATCCGACAAAGGCGCGAGGGCCCGAATCTTCATCTTATCGCGCACCCCTATACCCAGTACAGCCCGTAAACAACGGGAACATTGGGCACAACATAGCTTACCTTTCGACTGTTGCAGCAATTGATTGACCATGTTTACACTATCGCGTTTACTGTCAGTTTGGTTAACTATCACTGTTCAGATGACTACCACCTTATTATCGGGCCAATCTTCCGAGACCATACTAAACGTATGGGGGGAGTTGATGTGAAGAATTCAAAAAAAAAACTCTGAAATTTGTTTCGGGAATGTCGAACTCGCCGCGTCTCTCCCGGTGGTTGAGAGCTCACTGAGTGTGCTGCACACTGTGGATAGCTATTTCATAGCTGTTGCCTTCAAACAACCCCATAAAACACCTATCGCCGCGATAAGTCGTCTTAATTTCGTAATTCGCTTCGTCGTTCGCACTTGGGAGTGATAAGACTGTGACGCTCCAGGTTGATGATTTTCCTTTCTTTTTTTTGCGCCGCCGAGCCAATCGCCTACCGCTGGACAGTGGGTTTGTAGTACTGGCTGCTGGATGATACAGCTGTTTGTTTCGGTTTTCGCTGGACGCTGCATGAATGAAGATTAAATTTAAATAGGGCTGATAAAATTGGAGATGCTCGTACGCGGTGTTGTATGTCACTCAATGAGGCAGTTGAAGGTGTGCAAACCGGTAGAGAATGGGTCAGATGATTATGGGTAAACTATTGTTTTAAGCTGTTGGTTGTTTGGTGTGATTTATGTAATTCATAAATCATATGATTTATTTGGTATTTTGTTGGTTTAGCCCAATCGTTTCAACAGACTAGCTTTTCTATGTTTATGGGAAAAATGCATTTTTTGCTCAAGTATCAGTGAAACGTTTTGCAAAGGCAGGTTGAATGCTCCATATGGGAGAATTAGGAGTCTGTGAGTTCTGGAAAGCATGATATAAAATATAATGTTTTTTATGATATAAAAGAAGATAGAAGTAATGCGTACAAGCCATTCGCACCGAAGAATAAACGAACAAATTAAGCACATTCTACGCGTCAAAACGCTGCATTCAGTATTGCTATCGTCTAATAGATGGCGCCACCAAACAGGTGCATGCGGTTTGAAGCGCAAAACTTGGCGCAAAACGATGGCAACCGCCTTGCAAAGGGAAACATGTGCGGGGCATTTTAAATCAACTACTGGGCCGTTGTTCAAGGGAACAAACAATGATATTTGAGCTACTCTTCAGCTAGTTGTGTAATTAAAGCGTTTTTATTCATTCTTTCAATGTATGGCTAGGAAACAGCTTGGTTGTTTGTTGTTTGGTATGCTATTCCTTTTAATGCTAACTAACTGAAAACAAAAATGCAAAGTATTCTTTTGCATTTGCTCGACGTTAAAGCTTTTCCTTAGTTTCTATTGAGTGGTGTAATTGAAGAAAGATGAAATCGTGAGCTATAGCTAAAGACACGCTTTTAATAACAGTTTCCTGCAATGTTTGGGGGGGTCCATATTTTTGTGCTGAGGACAGAGGACCCGCTGTGTAGTGTGCACTAAGGCGAAGGAACTTAAGTTACTATTATTGCGAATAATATCATAATATCGATTTTTTTTTGCAAGATTCATACGATCCCTAGTGTTGGATTTCTTTGGACTGAATGTGTCTAATTTTTTAGGGGATTTTTTTTATTTTTCCTGAATTACTATCCCCTTAATAACCTACGTCTTTTGTGTTGCTTCAATTATATTAAATTTGCATGCTTTGAAATTTATCATACAATCGAGATAGTTGAACAATAGAGAGTATTCTGTGTGACGCAATGGAAGAAATTCCTTTGGTATGATCGAACTAGAGAGAATCAATCGACTGTAGATATATTTTAACTACAATCAGCGATAAAAGGTAGACTTTTGTTCTGTTTGTTTTGTTTGCTGTGCTACACGCAACTTTCTACAAGCGTGACGTATCGTAAATATCTAATTATTGCTTCCGCCCCACCGACTGGCGACGTCGTAGATTCGTAACAGCTCTTTAAGGCAGTAGAATGGAGAAGGTATACCAGGCGGTAGAGTTAAGTAATTTGCGCTCGAAGTGAGAAAGCTTTAAACTGGTTAATATCATTTTTGGTAAGAAAGTAACACGCGCGTACAGCGCGTAAAATCGGCGCTAGCTTTAGAAAGTGTAACTATTGACGGCAGCCACGGAGGGAACGACATGTGCCCAGCCGGGGACACGCGCCAGAAGGCGATTGAACACGGGCGTGTGCTCCTTGTGGTACTCCCAGTGTGTCGTCGTGACGAGCAGATCGACCAGCGGTCCGTCATACTTCTTCAGCTCGTGCTGCGGGCATAACAAAATCGATCGTTAGCTTCTTTTTTCTACCAGCACAGCATTTGCTAGCTGCGTTCCACTTACGCGCACGTCCAGTGTGATGTTCATCGGTTCGCTCTCGACACCCGCCGTCAGCAGCACGAAGTGTCCCCGCTGCCCGTTGAACTCGATCGGGGTCGGGATTTCACTTAACAAACTCCAGCGCTTCAAGGTCGAGCCCGCCTTCGGTCCGATGATCAGTGAGCATTGAAAGCTGCCCTTCAGCACCAGATGCAACCGATGCTCGTGCTCGCTCAGCTGCTCCTTTTCCCTGAGCGAAACGGTCACTGCCTGCCGCACGACCGGTGCCGGTCCTGGGAGCCAATAGTTTCTACGATGGTGGACAATAGGAAAGTAAGGTATTGCAGTGAGGACAACACAGTAAAGAACGACGCAAATTGTGAATAATGCTTACTCAAACAAAACCTGATGCCAGATCGAGTAAAACGGTATCGCACAGAACAGCTCCTTGTCGCAGGCCGGAATTTCGCGCATCGGCGTCACCACGTCCGGCATCGCGATGCCCTCGATCGTTTTCTTCGCATTGCGATCGAGCTCCTGCAGCAGGAAGCCCGCATCGGTGTACCGCTCGCCGCCGTTGTGGTCGTAAAACTTGCGCACCGTGTGGGTAATGTAGTGCCGCTGTACGGCCGGCGCCTTGACCGCATCGTCGCGGTAAGGGAAGCCGACGTGCGTGGACGTCGCCAGTACCAGAGCGATCAGCGTGATGGCCACCAGCTCCCCGATCAGCTTGTCGGTTTTTTTCAGCAGAAACAGCAGTGGGGTCAGGTAGCTGCAGCTGAACAGCGTCGCAAACGTGGCCAGCGTGCCCACGATCACGTCCGGATTGATGGACGAACCGATGCGTCCGGTGATCGGGACGAACATGTTCATCAGGATGTGGTAGAACTGGGTGCTCCAGGCGAGGGCAACGATTTGGAAGAGCATGTGCAGGAGCAACCACTTGTGGACCGTGTTCTGCAGGCCGAGCATTGAGATGAGCGTGCTGGAGCAGAGCGAACACAGGATCAGCACCATGAAGATGTACGCCAGCCGGTAGCCTGTGAAGGTGATGCCGAGCGTGATCATGCCCCAGAACAGGTTCACACCGTTCAGCCGTGCCTGTACCTTTAGCGCGAGGCTTAGCGGGGTCTGCGGGATGGAATAATAATGGCGTCAGTAGGTAGCAAATGGAACCCGATTGCAAATACTAACCGTCTTGCTTCCGAACAAACGATTGCACAGCAAGTGCACAACGCACTGGCACAGCAATGCCGGACAGCAGTAAACGCCGAGTATGAGATTCGTGGACGAATACCACGACATCGAACGGCCGATCGCATCCAGCTGCAGTCCGATGAAGAAGCACAGCACGCCGCTCGCACCGGCACCGAGAAACGTAGCCAGAAACCCGGTCATCGTCTCCGACCGGATCTGCCTGCCGTGCGTCCCACTCGTAGAGCGGGCCAGCGACAGGAACGGTATAATGATCGAAAGCAGCACCACGGACAGATTGATCATCAACCCCACGTCCGCCGAGTAGGACACAAAGAACAGCCCCAGAAAGTCGTAGAACACCATGTACCCCTGCGCGTACCGTTCCGTGCTGCCCAGCTCGTCCCCGTTAGCGATCGCACGCGTCAGCGCCAGTATGTTGTCCCCGGTGCGCTGCAGCACCGGCAGCGGAATGTAGTCGATCGAGTCGTACCGCGTGTGGTACCGGTACCCGTTCGCCGTGTGCGCAAAGTCCATCCCGGGGATGCGCCCAACGTCCCGAAACACGCGAAAGTCCGTGTCGGACGGGATGACGCCCGATTGAAAGATTTCCTCCGCCGCCGCCTGCGCGTACGGGTGCGGAACGGCCCGCGCGTACGCCTCGATCAGCCACGGGTGCTTTGGGCCGCTCTGGAACAGCATTTCCTTCCCGCCGGACCCGGCCGACTCGAGATTAATGAACGCACGCACATCCGCCGCCCACGGATGCTTGGTGATGAATCCGTGCGACGCCTGCAGGGGCGTTTCCTCGGCCCCGTTAAACAGAAAGATGATCGAGTACCGGTTCACGTCCGACTGGCGGGACAGGACGCGCAGCACCTCCAGCATCACGGCGCAGCTGCCCGAATCGTCGCTCGCACCCGGCGAGCCCGCGACCGAATCGAAGTGACAGTTGAGCAGCAGCGCATGGCGGCTGGTCGACTCGCTCCGGCCCACCAGCTTCACCACCACGTTCTGCACATTGCGGTACACGTTGGCGGCCGACTTGTTCATGTACACGCCCACGTACCCGCCCGACACGATCTGGTTCTGCACCACCAGCTGCTGGTTGCGGTTCTTCAGCTGATCGATGTAGGAAATTTCGCGATTCAGAAAGTCCACCGCCAGCACCTCGTTCGTGTAGGTGCCGGTCGGCTTGGGGCCGAAATCGTTCAGTATCTTCAGATCCTTCCAGGCCCGCTCGGCAATGAACGCGGCCGGGAAGTGGGTCAGGTGCGCATTCCGCAACCCGTCCGGCAGGTGCGAGTTGGTGTAGTTGGTGATGTTGCCCACGACCAGCACGATAAAGATGCCGCCGATGCCCCACCAGGACGATATGCTGTGGACGCTCTTCGCCTTCGAGTAATCTGGTGGTCGGAATGGACAGGGAAGTGGAATGAAACATTGAGAAATCATGACTTCCCCCTCTCCCCTTCTGTTGTTCACACTCACCTATATCCGGATCAAGCACCTTCACTTTCGGGTGCTTTTGTTTGGACGATTGACCGGTAGGCTAAAGAGGTAGGTGGTTCGGTCCAACACATTGCCGGCAGCAACGCAAGAGAGAGAGAGACGGCACATTAATAAACAATGAAGGCACTGGTGCATGAAAACTTTATCGATATATCCAAGCAACCGGCTGACTTCTGCCACCAGCCGTTGAAATATTTATATAATTCGCCAGACGCACATGTACGTTTCTGCTTACCTGAAACATTGCTTACTGATCGATATTCCAGTCCCTCTAGGTACGCTCGCTGTGCCGCTTTGCCTGTCTGAGGACGAACAGTATAAACGCCTTGCCCGTTTTCCTGAGGGGGCTTTTATTAAACGATGCACTGCTGTTGCTTTGTTGGCAGAATTGAAATCAGCTCTTTCCACCAGCTTATCTGTGAACTGGCCGCCGCCCACACGTTCGCCCGTTTGCCTGCACGCGCTCTGCAATATCGATTGAGGTCACTAACCGGCTAAACTCATCATGGCTCCGAGACAGTGCTGGAAAACGAAAGTAGCACAATCGCTTAAATGCATTTCGATTGCACTCTGGCGTATATAATCGAGCACTAATCTACGCGACACGTTCCAATAGAACCATTAATACTGGCCACGTT
This sequence comes from Anopheles gambiae, assembly GCF_943734735.2. Lineage (NCBI taxonomy): Eukaryota > Metazoa > Arthropoda > Insecta > Diptera > Culicidae > Anopheles > Anopheles gambiae. Next base: position 32,081,935 of record NC_064601.1, read on the forward strand.
ACCTCCTTCCTCCTTCTCCTCCTTCTCCTATCACTCCTATCACAACAAAGGCACAGAAATGTGGTGTCACGAAAGAGCACACCGAATTCGGCACCAGCAATGGCACTGCAGTTCGGCTTTGTTATTATCACTGGCCGCTTTGTTAGTCGCTGTTATCGGCGCTATTTGTTGCCACTCCGGCACCGAGTGAATGAGCCCTCTTTTTTTTTTCTTATTCCATGCCAAGCGACCGCACCGGGGGACTGAAAATTGGCAAGCACATTACGATACTACGATGAAAAAAAGATTGTTTTTGCGTCAAACGTCTTGCGATAAATAAACAAACACACACACATAAATTTACGCACACAAGCGAGTTCAACTTTGACAGCTTGCGAACAGTGGTAGCCCCACACGGGAAACAATTTTTCGTTTTGCTTTGTTATTTTTCGTTGCTCTTTTCATATTCTGTGTTTTTGATCCCACAAATATCTATTGCTTTTCCATCATCAATAAGCGTTTGCGATTGCATGAAATAAATAGAAGAAAAATAGATTTTTTGAGTCGAAAAATAGCCTGGCGAAATTGCGAATTCTGAGTACTGACTGTATTTGAAAAAGCCGTTGATATGGTCATTCATAAAAACGTACAAACAAATTGGTGTATAGTTCAATGATTTAAATACAGAACCAAAGGTTTTGCACAGCAATACTGCACGAACATCTTTTTGTTTATGCAAAATGATTATTGTATTTAAAAAAAAAAATCCTATGACGCTTTGTCCCAAGCGCCACAGATTAAGCTTAGGCTGAAAATACACGAACCGAGATCGTCGCGGTACCGCAAAATTCGTGGCTTGTTTATAACAGTTGTAGAATAATTGAGCTGTCAAATCTTCCACGCCTCCAATCGCGCCAGCTGTTTGGCAGAGATACCCAACTTCGGTATTCCTGTGATTTTCGCGGTAGCTCGAACCGATTATGTGTACTTTTTCTGGTAGATTTGTTTGAAAACTCGAGTCGAGTAACGAGTTTTGTCTTTTATTTTGCACAAAGTAAGGGAAATTAATATTTTAATTTGCAAATTAATGTACAATATTTCATCTTGGCACATTCAATCGTCACCAGACCTTGGATGAGTCCATACACGAACCGCGATTATCTCGCCTGTCTGTCAGATTTTATAACAAAATTCCCAAGCGCCACAGATTAAGTTTCAACGACAAGAAAATCAAATATCCATTGAAAAAAAAAACGAAAGTGCCATAGCTTCACTGGTTTGCTCAATAGATGACATTTTATAACTCATCATTATACTGCTGACCTTACCTTTTCTTGCAATGTGTTTTGCCTAACTTAATCTAATCGTGGCCTATACCCTTCAAACATTTCGAGCAAAAATCTATATGAATGGTCGGGTGGTGAGATACGTGAGTATCTACACCAACGACCACTACTCAAATCTCACTTGCTTCAGTGCTGGTAGTTTACATTGGAGTTTAGCATTCAAACAATCCTATCTCCATTCTAGTTCTAACGATGCATAACTTCAATGCCAAACCATGCAACAGTACAGAGTGAATGAGAAAGCTCTCCAAGCGAAAAAGCTTCACTGTGTCACTATCCCATCAACAGTTGGCGCTACCAGCTTTTTAGCTATTTTTTGAATGCATGAGACGTTTGCCGTCTGCTAAACGAAGTTTTTTTAGATTCCTTTTAGGTTGAGAACTTGACCCGGTTAGAACCCGTTTAGTGGTCGTTTAGTGGATTTGTGGCACTTGGGGAGTTTCACAATTTCAAAAACGTTATTCGAATGGTACTTTAGGTACCAGAATATGAGAAATTTAAAATGATATCTGAGTATTTATAAAGAAGCTATAAATTCACGTGCAAAAAACTCAATCAAAAGGCAGCAAATTCCCCTTGTTGAATCAACAAACTTTTTTCCATAAATATGCATACACAACCCAAGCGCCACAGATTAAGCTTAAACGACTGGAAAATTGAATTTCCATAGAAAAAAATGAAAGCTCCACAGCTTCATTGGTTTGATCAATAGATGGCGTATTAAAACTGATTATTATATTGCTATCCTTTTCTTGCAATGTGTTTCGACAAGTTTCATCTTATCATGACCTATATAGCCTTCTAACTTTCCGAGAAAAAGTCTATATGAATGGTCGTGTGGTCAGATACGTGGGTACCGACACCAACGACCATTACTCAAATCTCACTTGCTTCAGTGCTGGTGGTTTCCATTGGAGTTTAGTATTTAAACAATCGTATCGCCGTTCTAGTTCTAGCGATGTATAACTTCCATGCGAAACCATACAACAGTACAGAGGAAATGAGAAAGCTCTCCTCCAAGCGATGAAGCTCAACTGGTTGGGGTATCCCACCAACAGAGAGCGCCACCAGCTTTTTCGCTATTTTTAGAATGCATGAGTCGTTTGCCGTCTGCTAAACGAAGTCTTTCTATATTCCGTTTAGGTAGAGAACTTGAGTCGTTTAGAAGCCGTTTAGTGGTCGTTTAGTGGATTTGTGGCACTTGGGAAAACGCACAAGATCCTTTAATCGAGTCGAATCAAAATAAAATTGGTGACTTGCACAGAAAAGTACACGCAATTTCAAAGCAATTTTATTACATTACATATTACATACATTTTGCTACGTGCTGTACTGTACCTGTCGTTAAAACTATGATTTAAAAATAAAAATAAAATATTTGATAAAAGAGTCAGTTGTGCTTTAAATTAGTTAAACAAAAAGTAATCCACCACGTGTTTGGTGGAACAATTATCGCCACGTGTTTCGGACGAAACATATCTTTTGCATGCCCATTCCCCGTTCACGCGTCTAGTTTTGCGTACAAACAGTGCGTATGGAGAAGAAAATACGGTGACTGCCATGCGCTGCAGAAGATTGTTCATCCCCCACTCAATCCCCACGTTTGCTTGGATGGAAAAGTATATCCTTTCCGAATGACTAAACACGCCAACGCGCGCGCGAGAGTGAGAGAGAGTCTCTCTCGGGTAGTTTGTATGCGGCTGTGTTGATGCGCTGAACCTGAACGCAAGAACTGGCAAGCTAAAACGACAGCTAGCTCGAGCAGGACGGGACTAGCATCAGCTGGGTAGCAGTGCAACTGATAATCGTGCGCCTGTGTGTAAGCAAAAACCAAAAAAAGAAAAGAGCAACGCATATTCTACTCGAACGTGCGATATATGGGCCGGCTTTTTTATTTCTTGTATTTCGCCGGTCGGTCGCTGTGTGCGTGAAGGGGATACAAAAGTGAAATGGATGATGGCCATAGCTTGTTTCGCAAGAATGGTCGCACGGGGGTCCGACTAACTTGTTTCCTAGCCACGTTCTCGCGCTCTCTCGTTCACTCTTGCTATCTTGTGCTTGGTAGCACGTTAGCGAAACACTCATAACAATAAAATCATTTGTTTAATGATCAAATCAAACATTTAATTAATGCGTATTTCAAATACCAAAATACCAATTTAGAGCCATTATTTCATGTAAACCTCACAAAAATTCTCTTTTTTTCATACGTTTTAGAGATCAGCTGCTCTGATATTAGCTTCAAGACCAGGATTTATGAAATTGCCTTTTCTTTGCTTTTTAAAACAATCCGTAGTGTCTCAACTTTTAAAATGTTCCGACACTCTGGACAACATTTTGACCATCGCGAGCATCCAGTTGCCCCATAGTGCACAACTGCTCCATCCCGTCACGTGCGTGTACGCCCGTGGCTGGGTATGCGTTCACCCATGTATACGGATATATCACAGCATGCCATACATGAGCTATCGTAGTGTGAAGCTATGGTAGTGTGCGGTGTTGGTAGTAGTAGTGAAGGTACGTACGTAAAGCAGTATTGGAGAGCAGACTGGAGACTGATCAAACTCGTCGTTAGTTCGTCCTCCCGCAGCGGAACGATAGCGCAGATTCTTCCAATCGCTCCGGAACGTAACATCGCAGAGACGTGAAGGTGTTATCCCGATTTCGGTAGCGTAGAACGATTTCCGGTTCAAGTGCCTATCCCGTGTGTATGTGCGTGCGTGTTTGTACCGTGTGGATTCCGTTCAAAACTACTCGCTAATCGTGTGGATGATCCTGCGAGATTAATTCAATAAAACTAGAGGATAAACTAGAGGATCGTGCAGAGTAAACGATGCGGTATCCTGACCGGGGACACGTTGTCCATCATTCGGCCACTCGGTGAAGAGCAAGTTAGTGTTATGTATGTGGTAAATTTGATATTGAAATTGTGAATGTTCGTATGGTTCCGTTATTGAAAATAGTTCTTGAAATACTGCACAGATGGGCAGCAAAAAGTTTGCTCTGGTTCTGGAAAATTCCGCTACTGTATAATATTGCAATACTCCGTAGGCTGCGTGAAAACGTCGCGAGAGGGTGGGGGAGCTTACACAGACCGTGCCCATGCCAGAAACATTCTTCCTATTCTTCGCAAGGGTGTGGTGCATCAGGATAATGTTTATCGGTGTGTTGTGTACGGAGCCGGCTTGTTGCCGGAGTGTGCGTTCATGGCGAACCCTTTCCACCGGGTGTGTCGGTGCATCAGCCAGCGTCAAAGCTTTTCCTCCTTTTCCTCCCACGGTCATTAAATTTGGCCGTACAGGCAAAGCAGCAGCAGCAGCAGCAGCAGCATGCCCGTGCCCTTCCAGCAGCCTTCCCCACACGTCCGTTTGTTCCTCGGTTTCTGCTGTTGAAATGCCCTGAACCTGAGAGCGCTGCTGCACACACTGTGTAGTGGAGTAGGCTGTGCCGGTCGGTTTTTGCGTAGTGGTAGTGCGATAGGCCATGGTAGTGTTCCTAGCCTCCATGATAGTTGTGTGTGCTCAGGCTTGAAAAAAAAATCACAAATATTACTTTTTCTCTCTGTGTCGAGACAAGACCTCGGTTTGCGACTTTTTTGTACGCCATCGTTATTTATACAATTATAAAATCCACAATACTAAAAAAAAATAAAATAGAAATCGCTAAATCGTCTGTGTTCGCTCGATCGATCGACTTTGTAAACGATCTGAGTAAGCGAAACAAAAAAACATATCTTACCTGTGGGTTACGCTATAGCAACGCACACTAGTGCCGGATGAGACAGGGCAGCTTAGCCTAAGCGGACTGTTGTACTCGTGTGCGTATCGCTATCATTTTAGTTCAATTGTCTCCTCTTCAATAGACGGTTTGTGTGTGTTGTTCGTAGTGGTGGTAGGTGTAAAACTCCCGTTATCATATCCTCACCATCGCCGGCAACTAGTGTCGCCGACGGTTACGTGTGCACTTGTTAGACGATTTTTGTGCCTCCTGTTATCACCACGCGCCTCGGTGTAGTTGTCCCGCCAGGTAAGAAGGGTTCAGTTAGTATTGCACACTGTGTTAGGTACTGCATGTCTACAAGTCTCGGTAAATTCTGGGCAATCATGAGGAACTGTAAAAGTGTTGTGCCTTTTCCAAGAGTCTTCAACTCGATTAGAATGTGAATTTCATAGAATAGTGTGTTTCTTCTCTTTCGCTCTTCTTTCCTGTGGAGATCCGCTGGACGTTGTTCTCCATTTTGTTTTGAACGGGGAACGTGTTATAACCGCGACCGGCGAATTGGAGTGTATGTATGTGTGTGAGTCTGTGCGTGTTTGATCGTGAAAAGAGCTGACTTATTCATCGCAGAATCTATTGTTCAGGCACTTCTTAGGAAGGAGTCAATACAGCGTTGTCAGACTTAGCGGATTTGCGCAAGTTTTGTGCATGTGCATGGTGATGAGTAACTTAACCTGCATCGACTAAACCACTTAGCCAAAGGTGTTACACATTTTTCACCTGTGTATTGTTCTGCAATACAAGACTGCAGGCAGCAAGAAGCTCCATGTGCGCGAATGTTACAGCCGAAACCATTTTGACACGACCTACACACAGGCACACATCATCCCAAGCTGCTGCTCGATTGCAGATTCTTTCTCTCCCTCTGTTTGACCATCGTGCCGTATTCCGTCTCGCTCTGAGCTCTGTGGTGCGTCTTCTCGCTTCATCATTTCGCATGATTTTGCTCCATCCGAGCAGCACAGCAGCACACACACGCAAACTCGGTGAGCGTGTGTGTGCTGGTCTGGTTGGGGAAAGCACATCCTCTACCGCTGCTGCTGCTGCTGCTGCTGTATCATTTCGGAAGGATTTATCGAATCCCTCCGAGAAGAAGCAATCTCATTGCTGTTTCGTGCGTCGCCTGCTGCGGATCGTGCGTGGCAAAGGTTCGTGGAAAATCTGTGTGCGGCCGTCGTCGTCGTCCCGTCGGCTGGTGTGGGGCTGGATGTTGTTGAAGGACAGTGCCGCCACCAGAACGATGCCGTCGGTACACGGTTCAAATACACGGATATAATTATCAGATTCTTTTGCGTGTGATTTTTGGTGACGAAATTCCTTTCAGCAGTCGGTTTTATTATTTTTTTGTACTAATTTCCTGTTTGTTTACTTTTTCTTATCGTTTTTTTCTTTCCATCAGCCAAACAGCCACCTTTACTGTTCTTCCTCTTTGCGGAATTGTGCAAGACATTTCTGTGGTTCTCCGTGTCCAGCGCTTTTCTGCTATGCTGTGCGTGCCAAGTGCTCACCGTGTGTCATTAATCGGCTGAATCCGGTGCGGTGTGCTTTCAGCAGTGTTTGCCGTATGTACTGGAAGGGCAGAAAAGTGTACTGTGTGTTGTGTGGTGGTGCTGCTACAGCTGACAAGTCCCAAGTTGTGTGGTGCCAGGAGAGGAGGTGACTTCATTACTCATCGACCGGAGCAAGAGCTTTTGAAAAATTCGGCAAAGAGAGAAAAAAAAAACAATTCAAGTGTGAAAAGTAAAGGGAAAGCGTGCGAACGAAGAAAGGCAACATCCTGCGAACGTTCTGTGCCGTTACAACCCGGGAGAGGCTGTGTATTCGCCGCATCGACGAGAGATCGGGGCGATAAAAGGCGAGCAAAAAGACACGAACTATGAATACTTAATCTCCCTTGCGCGCCTGGCAGCAGACTCTACTACAAACCTTCCGAATGTGTAACGGACAATCGCCACAGCAGCAGCCGCAGCAGTAGCCGAAGAATAGAAGGTTTCCCCGTCGAACAAAACAGCAGGGAGTGCGTGCGTGCGTGCGTGCCAGATTGTTTGCCTGGCGCTGCTGTGTGGTGTTTCTTGCGCGAAAAAGAAACAAACAATTGACGTGTTTGTTGTGCGTACGTGTGTGTGTCTGTGTATTTCTTATACGAAAAAATCGTTCGTAAAAAGGTGGACGGATAACATCTGACCACTGAGCAGCACTACCTTTTTGTGTCTCGACAGTAGCGGTTTTGTTCGGATCAAGTGCGCACTCTAGCCAGCGAAGCAATCGCGCTTGCTGCCAATGAACGTTTATTTATTTATTTATTATTTATTTTGTTTTGAACATTCCCGTGTGAGCAATTCGATCAGTGTGAATCACCCACTGGAGGCAAAAAATCGCTTCGACGACTTCTTGCTGGTTCATCAAATCGAGCGAAGGGGCAGTGTCGCTGGTAGAAGATTCCCTTGGTTTGTCAATATCATCTGGTGTTGTACCATCGTACACTAGTAGAAGTGCCGGAAAAGGCAAAAGAAGGAAAGCCAAGTAGAAGCACGCGAAAAAGGAACGGAGCCAGATCTGAACGACTTCCAATCTTGCTGTGACACAAACACACACCCACACCGGATAACAGTGTACTCCCCATACACCATACGGCAGAGTATACGGGACAGAAACGGATGACGACCGTTGACAACTGACTACTACTACTACACACGCGGATTTGCTTCTTTGCAATCCCGCATGGTTGCTCCCTGTGCGAACGTGTGTTGGTGAAGCAGCAGCATCTAACGACCGTACAACACTCACGCACACACCACTACGCGGTAATTTTCAAGTGTGCGTGTGTGTGTTCACCCAACATCATCGAACAGATTTGTGCTGTAAAGTAACGCAAAAAAAAAAACTCCAATCTGCAACATTCGGTGACGACGGCATTGGCCACGCAAACGTGTTCCCTACTCTTGAGTGAGTAAAAAGTCAAGCGTCACGCGTTTGAAGGGAACGAAAAGTACACGGAAGACGGCCATACGCGCGATACACACACACACACACGAACAAAGACTGCCCCCGAAACGGCAGGACGATTCGGAATTCTCTCCCGAGAGTGAAACCAACCGACGAAGGGATGCCTTCCCTGCAACAGGTGAGTGTTTACTTATTCGTCGTCACCGGAGTATCGTTTCTGGTTTCCCTATAACGAGAGGGGGAGAAGGGAATACGTTCGTTTGCGCACTCACTCCCTACACTGTGCACCATGCGATACACATTTCCTCATTTTGTTTCCGATGTACACGTGGCGGCAGGCACTGCAATGTGTGCCCCCCCATCATCATCCTAGGATATCGTTGTGTATGTTGACCCACCATATGCTCCTCTTTACAGCTGTGTTATAAATCACGCCCAGATTGGATATATTTTGTTGTGCTTTCTTGCACCCACACCCACCCACCCACCCAAGCAAAACCACCGAGAGAGAGCAGCATGATGGAGGTTATTGACATCGGTGGAATAACTTCTGTATGTTTCTTGGGGTTTGGCCTGGATGCAGCGAGGCATCAACGTGTTAACATTTCCCCTTCGTGTTAGGTGCAACATTATTTGACGCTAATGATGGGTTTATTTCGCTGGACCACATGCAATGGTCGATTTTTCATTTGCCCCAAAAGCCACACAATTGTACCACGTGTGTGTGCTTGGGCGGTGTGAAATCATCAATTCGATTAAACACGTGTCCAAAACATAAGGACGCAATATAAGTACGATTGATTACGGTTGGCTACGTTTCCGCGTTGCCATTTGGCCACAAAAGTGCACAAAAGCGCTAGAGTAGGAGTCAGAATTTCGTACTATTTCTTCGACACAATGTAGAATACAGATTTGAACAATCTGTTTAGGCAATACTTTTGTTAAGCGTCCAATTCTTTCGTATCTGAGGTAATTTTTCGTGTACTAAGACTCATTACACGGTTAAACATTTGTTACGGTGTCGATGTCAATAATAGCCGCTTTCTTTACTGAAAACTACTTGGCAAAATTTCTGGCAACAGTCAAGCATAAAGTACCGTAAGCGACAAGCAACCGCTCCAAAACACAAGATCGCGGCGATGGTGGTGGGGACACGGTGATCTTGAAGCGTAAACACAACCGGACCAACCGGGATCAACCTGTTGATGCGCCTTGCGCTCGCTGATTTAATTCACCTTTCGCGTATACATTACAATAATTAGCCCACCAGCTAGCTTGTATTGGCCCGGCGGAGGATATGAACTATGCTGGAAGCTCAGCTCTCACAAGTTTTGGATGTTTAAAAAGTAGCGGCGGAGAAAGAAGGAAATGGGTTTGGTTGTTTGCTGGTTGTAATGAAATAGATGAACGTGTTGTGGAGTGGAATCACCCAGCCATAAGTGTGCGTTTATCCATATATTAGCGACAAAGATGATTAACAAGGTACGGGGAACTATAGTTGTGATTCGGCCTTTGTTTAGATACAACTAATATTCAGGCTCGTGTTGTTTTCTGTCCTTTTGTTTGTGCACAATATGTAAAAGTGTGTAAAAGAGTAATGTTCAATTGCTACTTATTTAGACAATTTCACAACCACGATGCATCTCTTTCTGAAACAGGCAATCGAAATCATTTCAAAAATGTAACAACTGTAGTTTTTCACCCAGCGCACGTCATAAAATGGTTCACAGCTGCGCTAGATCAAATCTGTTACCCCAAATTAGCAGCTGCCCCCCCTTGCGTGTGCACAGGCCTCAGACATCAGCTAATTGGTGAAAAGAAAGGCGCTTCGGAAAGCTTCTGTCGGGAACCTTTGGTTTAGTCATCGCCCGCGTAGCTTACGGTAGTTTTCCCTCCCAATTTTCTCCACACTGCTTCGCGCACTACTTCCCACCGGTTTGGGTAAAACTTTTGGCGACGCGAAAACACTTCGATCCGTTTACCACCCATCTTCGCGTCCCCCATGTGTGTGTGTGTGTGTCTGCGTGTTTGTTGGATGGATGGCTGGTCAACTTCGACATCATCATCCCGAGACCGCGCACGACCCCTCTGGGGGGGCTCTTTGGGGGTAACGAACCGCGGCGTAAAGTAAAAGTGTGTACTACAGGCTCCGCTCCATGTGTGCGTCGCGCTTGCGACGCAACGGCGTGTGAATTATAGCGTCCACGCCGTTTTAATAATGCCCCCACTGCCGCCGTTAGGTCGCCAACGGCTCAAAGAGAGGTGGTGTGTTGATGTGGTTAAAAAAAAATATACGTCAACATAAATTAATAAAATACTACCAAGCAGTACGCTTTCGGGGGGAGCATATGGTTGTGGAGTTTCCCGAGCAATGTTGACGCCCGTTAGCGAAAGAGGCCGCGATTTTTTTTTGATATCTTTGGCTACAGAGCACACAGGACACATTCACCTAACGGTGCTGGACTTTCTTCGGATAAACCCCGTAGAAAGGCTATAGGTCGCGGATCTGCGGACATTGCCCAAAAGAAATGCGGGAGAAAGCTTACAGTCGGGGGCAAGTTGTTATAAAAACCATCAAATTGGTAATTGCATCGGATGAGTGCGCGCGTGTCGCTTATGTTGTTAATTTGTCCCTCCCCGTGCACTTTTGGCTTGGGAGCGTTGTATAAATGTCAGATGGTGAAAGTAGTGCAATCTTTAAATGATAGATCGTCTTTATCCCTGTATTTTGTGATTTACAAATACATTTTATGGCTAAACTTTAGTTATTATTTAGCATCAAGCTGTCCAAATAATTTGACCATTTTTCCAAGACTTTTACTGTAGCAAGTTAAATGTTTCTACTCAATAAAACGGCTCCCAACGGATATTTGATATAGCGGAATTTGGGGCAAGTGTGCCATACGGGGCAAGAGTGCCACCAAGCATTTTTCCTTAAAAACTTTAGTTTAATGATCAATTGTGTATACAGTTGGTTGCTTTCCAGTGACTAAGTATTCTGAGCCTAATTGCATATAGACCAATCGATATTTCCCATTGTTTTGAACTTATTTATATTGAGTTTCAAAATTGAGCAGAATATTATAATTTTTTAATCCAACCAAATAAGCTCTCAAAAATCATGCGAACAATCAACCGAGAAAATATTTACACCACCGTATAGCTGAGAAAACGTGAAATTTTTTGTGGGGTTAGTTGAAAAAAACTTTTTTTTTGTCACTGAAAAATTCAATTTCAAAAAAGTTACAACTTTTGGGGCAAGTGTGCCATCTCTGTTTGGGGCAAGTGTGCCACCATCTTTCATAGGCGCGAGCTGTCAAAAATGTAAACATTGTTGTAGCGTGCTGCGGAATGGTGCGCTATTGTGAGCGGATTCCACGCCAGAAAAACAGAACAGTAACAAACCATATTGTGGTACAGTTGGTGGTCAAAAAGGGTTCATTGGTGACTAAATACATGTAGGAATAAATACACTAGTGGTATAAACGTAATAATTACCAATTATCTAAGAAATACGGTTATTTTAACCAGGTGGCCGTCTTGCCCCATACGAGTGGCACTCTTGCCCCATAGCCCAAAAAACAACGTCTTTTTGGACCCTTTTTAAAACGCTTCAAAAACTGTTTTATTTGCACTTTTTTCAAGCGAAACTCATTTATAAGTGAGGAAATAGATGTAAAATGGTTATGAGATTTAAATCGGCCTTTGAAAAACATGTTTTAGTGAGTTGTAACTTGAAATGCTTAAGGTGGCACACTTGCCCCAAGTTCCGCTAACAGGCGATGGTGACACCAGGGATGTGATGATGGGAGACCAGGGAATGATGGGTAAAGTAGGCAAAAATCCGGAGTCGACTCCGATCCGACTCCAATAATTTTGGAACCGACTTTGGAAGGTAGGTCCGCCCAGCATTATCCAGAGCCGTTCGGAATCGTCTGAACCCGTCCGAAGTCGTCCGGAGTCGTCTGGAGTCGTCCGGAGTCGTTCGGAGTCGTCCGGAGTCGTCCGGAGTCGTCCGGAGTCGTCCGGAGTTGGAGTCGTCCAGAATCGTCCGGAGCCGGCATTTGAAACTAAGGCCTGTACACAAAGTGCACGCGCAAAGGGAAAGACAAACATAAATACAACGAAATGAAATACCTGATCACAAGCACATTGCATCGGACGGCTCTGACTCCGGTCGAATCCGGACAACTGCGACCCAGACAATTACGACTCTGGACGACTCCGGACGACTCCGGATGACTCCTCCGACTCCGGGCGGAACTAGTGATTTTCCATTTTGCCAGAGTCGCAAACGGACTAACAGTAGTTGGAGCCGGATCGGAGTCGTGGGTGCGCTCCAGATAGCCCATCTCTAGTACATATGCTTACTTGTGGAGCATAAAGTTATTATCTTAAATGCATGTACACCCACCGTCAATTGTGATCTGTGCAGGAAATGTACGTTTGTGGGCGGATGGAGAGGAAACATTCGCCCACATGCGTTGTTCTCATTCACACAAACACCCACCCACTGTGTTAGGTGTGGCGGAACCACTGCCAGCAGCTTCCAGTGAAGTCCGACTTGAAGGCATAGGTGTGTGTGTGTGTGTATGTGTTACATGGATGGATGTGACAAACGTCAAACGGCGGGAACACGCTCCTGTTCCTGTGCTGGGATTGTTATTTCTTTTTCAATTTCCCACAGAGAACGGATGCAAAATCATCCTTTTATGCGATTGGTGGTAGGAAACATCTGAATATGTCATAAAATCGAAATGCTTCTCTCATGCTGTGTGTGTGTGTGTCTGTCTCTGCAGGTAATAACATGCTTGAGTGTCAGGTCCGCTGTTGTGTGCGCTCCACACCATTAAAGGGAAATCGAATGTGGGCGATGGCAGTTATCTGTGAAGCAAAAGCTCACACGCCCTCCCTCCTATTCCACGACGGTGTTGAGGGGGAACAGTAATACACTTATTAAGTTAATAGAAATATTCTCACCTGTCAGGCTCTATAGCATGCCCGAGCGTATTTTGTGCTGCACAGCGGGAGGAGAAAACATGCGCGCCCCACTGGTTGCTCGAGTAGAGATGCTCATTTCCTCGTCCAGTGTGTTCTACGCCCCCAACCACTGCGCTCACATTGTGTGACAGGCGTGTGTCACACCAGCATCGTTTGCGCTTTGCATACCGGAGTGGAGAGTAGTACGTGGCTGTGTGTGTGGTGATTGTTGATGTGTATGGTATTGTGAAATGATTGGTTGAACATGATGCAGCAGCGGTCATGTGTGTTGACCTTTTCCCTGCTACAGTCGCGTCATAAGTGACGCAACTGTGAATGATGATAGTTTCTCGAACATCAGATGAATTAGATACTGAACAAAATGTGTGAGTGGTCGTAGTGCTAGTTTATATCGAAGCATGATTCACTGTTTGTATATTTTCCAATATGAATTTGCTCCTTCTAAACCTAAACCTTTTATGGGACCCTTTCCGTTTGAAACTCGTAGGCTGAAATTTCAGCCTGTCAGCTGTTTGCATTGTATAGCAGTTTTCGAGCAGCTATCTAAGTGAGTATAATATACAGGTGGGCTTATCCCAAGGTGTATGAATTTAGAAGACTGATTATCATCGCTTCTGCTTCTTAATGAAGAGTGTTTTGAGTATTCGTCAAGCCTCCAGAAAGCTCGTTGGAGCAAAAGTTTTCACTCGTTCTGTTAAAAAGTGATGCTCAAAATTGGTTATAAAAAAAAGCTATGAGACCACCTAGACTACATACACTTTGATTCTATATTGCATCACCTGATTTCTTTAATGCACCTTGGGATAAATGTAAACAAACCCGTGTTTTCGAGCAGGTACTCGAATCGAATTCTAGCTTTGTGGCTAGAATAATCTAGACTGAAAATTGCAGGCTAGTTTTTTGTGTGGTTTTGTATGGAGTGTTTACATGATTTCAGCCTCCAACTGTCAGACTCCATACAAAAAACTAACTAGAATCGTGAAGGCCCCCTATATTGGTTTCTTGCATTTTTACAGCTTTGTTTTTGATGTCATTTTCATTGGATTTCAAAATGCTATTATTTGTTTATTTGTTATCCGCTAATTATTGTTTTTAAAAGGATGAAATTTTTATTAATGTAAGAAACTCACCGTCTTGATTTGATTTACAAGGAAATTTGCAAAAGAAATAAATTAAATGTAATTAAATTCCAAAAAGAATGACGGTAATATATTGTGAAAGAATAATTTGGCGCTACTTTGTTGTAATCGTTTTTAAACTAGCGTTTCAGTATTAAAGGCTTTATCTGCTCTACTTTCACGTACACATGCACAAACGCTCTCGCTGCACGTTCGTGACGAATGCGCCTGAAAGCCGCCATAGATGCATTTCCTCTTTAATCACATTGTCTCTCTAGCGTGTCGCCCCTCTTGCGGCCACCAACACCTTCCCGCCGGCTTTTTGTTGTGCAGTGGGTTGCATCGTTAGTTTGCGCGAGCCCCGTTCTACGGTCTCGTACCCTCGGACTGGGAGCTGCTGGCGTACACGCGTACGCAAGGCAAGAGGAGGAGTCCCGGCAGTAGAGAGAGCAGCAGCGTGTATGTATTGACGACGACGACGACGACGACGGCGGCGGTATCGTCATCGTCGACAATCCTATCCAGCACAGGATGCAAGCGGGAAAGAAGCACTTCCGACTGTTGAACATCCTGTTGCACATCCTTGTTGAAGCGCGCTCTCTTGCTGTTCTCTGCTTCTGTGTCTCTGTTTTGCTTTTGTGTTCAAGCGTGACGATCCTATTGGGGCACTCTTCTTCGCTCCGTGCCCTTATGTGGTGTAGTGTACAGCCCATTGCGTGTCCCATTTCTAGCCCTGAACCAACCAACTGTCTGTTGCGCTGCTCCACCCTGGTGGCCGGATTTGTTTCTTCTGCGATTCGAAACAGGAAAACGATATGTGTGTGTGTGATGTGTGTGTGTGTGGCGGTGTGTGCGCCCACGGTGTTGAAGAGAATGGGCTCCACCGTGGGTATACTTGCCTGTTTGCCGTGTTGCGTGGGGCAAACGTTCGTATGATAATACCGGTACGTCGTACCAATACATTCATTCACACACACCATCCAGGATCTATGCAGGAGAGGCATTTCTATAATTCAAGAACAAACCGTTTTCAGGTCCAATAGGCTCTGTAATATTGCGAGCAAGCAGCAGTGTACGGTTCAAAGTTGAATGCTCGGATGGCTTTTAAAAGCCTTTTGTGTGCACTATTAGTGGTGGGGAGGGTTCGTCGCTTGGCGTGATGGTGGTACCGCTTTTAACGAGTTAGATCGCTTGCCGTATGAAAGAAGAACAAATCGCATGCATCCATCCACTATTGCAGCACACACACACACACACGGGAGAACACTTGCACCGAGTCAACTTTCACCTGCCTCGACTAAGACGCCGCCGCCCCTCTTAGCAGCAAGTTAACTTGCTGAATTGTTTTGACGAGTAGACGAGATATGCCATTCCACCTTCGTGTTGCAACCCGGGCGTGTAGGCCTGGAGGAACGATGGGAAGTGGCCTCGGTTCTTGGCGGAAAAGCAGATTATTCGAAGAGAGAGAGAGCCGATAAAAGGTGTGAAGTTTCCGTTGTACTGTGTCGGTTGCTTGTGCCTGGTGTGAAACGCATTAGTGGGCCAATAGATGTGCGTATGTGTGTGCAAACATGGCATTGGGCGTGGCAGATGGTTGGCTGACTTAATCGCATTATTATGGTGGATTGGCAATGAAAAGATTCACACTTCATAAGATTCATTCATTCACGTTTCCCGATCGAGTTGTGTGTATGCAGTAGATTTATGGTATTTTGTATCATTTTGTTTTTCATGTCAGTCATTCTTGCAATGTTTATTGTAAAACTTGCTTTAATAGATATTTTTTTGTAGCTCAGTTCATTTAGTATTACTCGCGGGATCACAAATGGTGGACTCGTGTTGTGCCGTTTTGTACAAACCACCAGGCGTCTCCATTGAACACATTCATTTGTCAGGCGGTGGAGTTCGTTTCATATGCCGTTGAATACTTGCTAGACGCTGCTTACAAATGATCCCTTTTCATTTTCCGTAACAAGTCTTGCCGTTGTGTGTGTTTAGTTTCTTCCAGCCACACATTAATGAGCATCCGGATACTTCTCCGTTAAAAGCATTCTTGTTAAGTTAATTTGACGCTCACTTTTCCCACTTCCTGGTATCGGTCTGCTCCATCCGATCTTGGAGGCGTTTGGCGAAACACACACACACACACATACACTATCAGCAGATTGGTTGACTTATTGCATTGACAAACGGGCGCTGATGTGTTGTGCTCACCATTCTCTTGCTTCTACTACTAGGAGCAGCATCATCATCACTGTTTTAACAATAGCCTTACCTGAAGGACATATTTGAAAAACTTGCCCTGTGTTAAAGTGTGTACTATGCTAGTGCATATCACTCAAAACGGCGATCAATGCTTTTGGAGAAAAGTGAAAACTCTTATGCGTCTCCAAACTCCAAAGCGTGAAATCGCCAAGCTTCTGTAACGCGAAACCAACCACCCTGTCTGTCGGGCAAGGACGTCTTCCTTTGCTGCTGCTGCTGCTGCTGATTTCCTATGGTATGCACTGCACGCACACACCACATACGGATGCGAGACAGCAAGACAATTTCTCCACCAATTGGCGCAAACTGGTCGCAACAACAGCGTGGAAGTAGAAGACATCAGATGCTCAGATAATACCGCCCTTTGGATGTATGGGAAGCAGAGTGAGGCTTGTGAGCATTCATGATATTCCAGTACTCAACAGCACGGCGACCTAAACACACTCAAGAAGGGCCTACGAGAAGCTGTGTCGCTGTGTGGCTATCTGCAATCGTAAAACCAAAACCGGGGCCCCACGTTCATTCCATCGGGTAGTGGCTCTCAGGCCAGTGCGGTGCTGTCCTGTAATCGAACTTTGATGAAGCATTTCAGTGTGTTTTAGGCTGCTCCTAAGTAAAAGTGTTCAGGGAGTGAGGAGTCTTTTATTGGGTGAAGTGGTAACGTTGTTTTAAACAAAAATTGCGTAAGTTGAATGTATTGCGAAGTTCAAATAAAAGTGAAAACTAATTGAACACACACTAGCTGAGTGTTTTATATGTTGTTGTGAAAAATTTTAAATTTGAATGAACACACACACACACATTCAAAGTGTCCGGGGGATGATTATAAAAGAGATCATCCCATGTTTTATGCAGTTTCAATAGATTTTGATGATAGTATAAAATTAATCATTTATTTCACCTTCTACTCAAACCGACCGACAAATAGCAGGAGAGGGCTGACAAGGAGAGGGAAGGTTACCGATTCTGATCGGTGTATAGTTGTGAAAAAGTCACGTCGGTTCACGAGAGTGGTAGTGTGTTTGGGAGAAAGTGGTAGGAAATATGCATACCGATGCCCTGCCGTGGGTTAGTTGCGAATCGGCGAATTCTGTAACAGGAGGGGAACCACACCACCGTGTGATGTGGTGAACGGTGGATGGGTTGAGGGCCCCAGAAGAGGACACTGTGTGCGTGTGTGCGTGTGTTTGTGTGTGTGTGGAAAACATTGGAATGACATTGTGGCGCCTCATTTGATGATGCTGTGCGTTGTGTGTTGAACTGTTGTTGTGTTCCTCTTTGCCAGTGCTGCCTATATTCACTTGCGCTTACATACACACAGTTAATACAGATCGTGCCGATTGGTGCAGGAGGGAGCAGGTGTGAAGTTGCTGCCGGGTGAAGGGTACATTGTAGGCTATGTTGTTCGTGGCCACTACCACCAACCTTGCACTGTTTTCAGCAAGGGCGTGTTAGCAAAAAAAAGTAGTAAAATCAGTAGCAAAACGGAAATAGAGAGAGAGAGAGAGAGAGAGCATTGGTTCACAATGCCCCCCGGCTACTTTGGTAGCGAGTGGCAAACAAAAGCGAGATGCCAAACATGCGCTAGAACACATACTCCGTCGCTCCCCAACATCCTCCAAGCCACAGTGCTCCTGCTGTAGATGGTTGGAATTGCTGCTGCTGCTGCTACTGCCTGGTTTGCTACCAAGCGTTTCCCGTGCATTTTGGTTTTTGTAGCATTACACCACTTGTCAGTGTGTGTGTTTTTTTTGCGTGGCTCAGTGTGCTTTTCTTCTTTCTCCTTTTGCTCTTTTCGTTGCTGGTTCCACATCCTACTTTCGTTCTTTAATCATTCCTGTAATCAGGCTCCAGCACTTCGGGGCCAATATCGTTACACGGACCTGCAAAGAGAGCAAAGCCGCCGTTGGTCGCGCAGCAGTGGCAGGGTGTGGTGGCGGCAAACCACCGCAGTGTGTGTTCGGATCACACACACACACGCTACTAGCACGTAGGGCGATTTTATGGATATATGTAGCGCGTATGAGACAAGCCAGAGCCGAACGAGAGGAGAGAAGGATACGTGAAGGTCGGCCCTCTGACGTTTCCTGCGTTGGTTGGTTGGTCTCCCTCCGCGTGTGCTTTCGCGCCTTGCACACCACCTTCATGATATCAGCAGAGTAGCAGCAGCAGCGTCGTTTCTATTTGAAGTGTGGTGCTATTTGTGTATGTACGTAGCATTTGACAGAACCTATTCCCCCCGGAATAGGATGGAAGTGTGTAATTTTCTATAAGCAGCACCATAAATATTGAGGGATTAAAAATGCTCTGCCTCCTTTCTTTGCTCTTGTTTTATGGTGGATCTCCATATGTTCAGCTTTCTAGGCGGGCTCTTTATGATCAGCTAAGTGAACTAATCGGTTATCTTTTATTTTTGATCTTTTTTTTTTGGTGACAAGTATGATCCGTGCCTGAAATTGATAATGTGCCGACAATTGTATGATATATTACTAGGGTAGTCTATCTGCTAGATGACTTAAACCAACTCAAACTATACATAATCGTGAACATTTAAATAATATTTCCATACTTTGTGTGTCCTGTAGCTGGTGTGTACGTCCTGAAGCTAGGAAAGAAAGGATTGTCTACGCTTTCTGACGTAGGAAATTGAAACACCTTTAAACACATTGTATTGCTAGAATTGTCTTTTTCGTTAGCGTTTCGAATACTGGTGCACAGCGAATTTAATATATCCCAACGGAGGTTCCTCTTCAGAATTACGTGTGTTATGCCTTATATTTCAAATGATATCTGGGACACTTCAAATCAGTGTAATCAGCTCAATTAGTGCTTCTGACCAGTGAGTCGCTACGCTCTGGGAAATAATTGTAATTATGATCAACTGAATCAAGAAATTGGATTTATGACCATTTCCCTGGCGTTTATGTTCTTTTGCTATAAAATTCTATAAGAATAGCTAGGTAAGCTAATGAACCTTTTTAAATACATAGATAACTCTTCTACATTGCTTACTTTCTCTAAAAAATAAATAAAATTTTTCCTACTGGCCCTCCAAGCCACGTTTTCCAATTCGATTCGTTGTCCTCAAAGGAATGTTGAATCAAACTGGTCAAAACAAATGGTAAAAAAAAGGTTCGGCTAGTGGCAGCAGTAGCAGCAGCTCCTTTGCTCTCCCGCCCCGTTACGGCAACAGTCTATTTCCCGTGAATTCTAGGGGGACCACCTGTTGCGCGCCCATCCCGACCGATTGTCAACCGGTGTGAATGAGAAAACCCCTTAAAAGGATTTCATCCTTCAGCGGGAGGGTGTGAGACGAAACAGGGTGTAAATGGATGAAAAGGACAGTTCCTCCGTTTCTTTTACTTTACCCCCCTCTGGCGTGTGTCGCCTGCCGGGAACATCCGTAACTTCATCCGTACTATCACTGCCACCCTCGCCAGTACCACCACACACAATCACAGGACGTCATCCTTTTTATCGTACTCTTCTAGCGCACACATATATACGCGTGTGCCGGCAGGAACACTGACGCACACATTCGCACATCCGGTATTTGCTTGTCAGGGGAACTGCAGGACACTGGGCAGAAGGTGTGATTGGTGCCCCCGATGCTGGCGATGCGAGGGAATTCTGCTCTACTGCTCAAAGTGTCCTGCTGGCCACGGTGTGTGTGTGCGGCTTTTCCCCAACCGGGTTGGGAGATTGTGTGGCGTAGTCTCGGTGCGGTCGGGGCAAGAAAAGCTGTCAATGGCCGCCGTGTTCTCTGAAGTTTGCTAGCTCTCCAACTCCCTAAGTGAGGAGAAGCGCCGCACATCCCCAATGCTAACAAGAAGGATAGAGAAGAGTTACGAAAAGGGTGCGATGATGATAGCGAGCGAGAGAAGGACACAACTGCACTTTGAACGAATTTGTTTTCCCGTGTCGAACGCGCGCGCGTGTGTGTGTGTATGTATCTGCATGAAAGTGAGCCTTGTTCCTTGCTTTTCATCTTGTTTTTCCTTTGCACGATTTAAAGCATTGTAATTTTGGTGTGTGGTAGCTGACTAACGGCGGCGCGCTCTCTTCTGTACGGAGCCGATCGTGTGTTCCAGCATGAAAAGGCAACCGACCGCACGTGTTTTAAAGGCATAGTGTTTAGTGGTGTGTGTGTGTGTATGAGAGAAGAAGGACCATTTAATGTGTTTCTGTTTTCCATCATTGGGAAATTTTGGGTCATGACGACGTGGGAAAATCCTGATAAGAGAGGAGAGAAACCTATTCCCACCAGTGAATGGGCTAAAACGCGTGACGACACGTAAAAAGCCTTTAAAACACCCTTCCTGCTTTCACCAACCGTTCGTTTGAATTTGTGGATGGAAAGGGGGCGGGGGGTTGAGTGGGGTCGGTGGGCGGCGGTCGCTACGCGTGGGGATATATGGTGGTGATGGACGGGGGCTTGCGTCATCCGGTTGTAGTATTTCCACTGTAGAAGAAGGTATATTACGTGTTTTAGTGAGTGATTAACTGTGGATGAACAGATAAAACATCTTCCCAAATGTTGCTTACCTTACCCTCGTGGGTGAGCGGGAGGGGGCGGGAAGATTTCCGGTCCCGGTTTGTTGAAAAACCTAGTGTGTATGGGTTTTTGGGTGAGTTTGCGGTCGAGGAAGTGTGCTTTTCTCTGGGGCTTGCCGGAAACGAACGTCAACCTTTTGGTCGTGTAATATTTCGTCCATTCAACCGTTCAAGCATTCAAGTGGATTATTCCTCATCGTGTGGATGGTGCAGGGAGAGCATCGTTTGCTTTGCTTTTAATAATAACATGCACACGCGCAATCAAAAAGGGTTGTGCTGAAAGTGGCAAAGGGAGGCCAGAAGAGGGCATTGTAATATATTTTAGAAACATTTAAGCTACATTCTCTTTTGAAGAAAACTCATTGATTGGGTTCGTTTTAGTCGATTCATGCAAATAATAATGCGAATAATCAATATCGTACAAGAGCAACTGTGCATACAAAATTTCTTTCAATCGGCACTATGAATAGATTACCTTGTGGAATTTGCTATAAAATGCTCATTTATATTTATTTTAATTGATTAATTCTAAGGTTTACGTGCTTATTCATGTAAACAAGAAAGCAACACAAAAATTCTAATTGTAAAATCTGACGTCATTATTTGCTAGCCTGGGGAGGACGCTGACATATAGCTGGGATGCAAAGAAAGACATTTTTTTGGCTACACTCGCCATTGTTTCGCAGCAGAAGGAAACACCGGGGGGTTTGTAGGAGTTATTATTTTCATCCCTTTTTTCATATTTTCAAGGGTCCGATCTTACTGACAGCTTGATGATGATGATGATGATAACGGGATGGCGGCGGACGTCATCGTTGCCGTAATCGAACGTTAAGCAGCGCCGACATTCCAACCAGAAACTGCCGTAACAAATCTCTCTCGGACGTTTCGCAAGTCTTACGGCCTCCCTCCGGTCGTCCAGTCGAGTGGAAGTGGCTGTGGAAGGCTGCTGTGTTCTGCCTTCATTTACCTACGAATCACCGTTAAAAAATCACCGTTCACTCTTCTATCCTATGTTTCTACTCTCCCCTTCTAAAGGGCTGAGATTGAAGTAAGAAAAAGGGGTAAAATGGATGATTTTGTTGTTTCTTTTGCTGTAACTTTAGTTTCCATCATTAAGGAATTGTGCTGTCCAGTTTCGTTCGTGTCAGCAACGCCCGCGCGACGCTGACTTTTTGTCGGACGCGGGAACATTTTGCTTTCCTCACTCCTGTTTACTGCGTTCCTTTACACTGCCACCTACTGTGCGCGCTATGAGCACTATGGGGCCCGCAGCGGAGGACCGAGATAAAACTCCAGCTAAATGTTCGGGTCGCAGAAGTATGTGATCGAGGAAGCGTGCAAAGCACGGAAATTTTAAGCTACAACAATAATAAAAATCGTCAACAATCGCGTGCGCAGTGTGGTCAGTGGTCGACTACGTCTGCCGCTTGTTGCACCGTTCTAGGCGATTATTATTGTAGCGGCTATTTCTTGTCATGACGTTTTTGTGTACGTATATTTGTTTTGGGGTTTGCACAAAACTACGCTGCATCATTTGGGGAGGCGGAGGGTCTCTCTGACAGAGAAGTGAGAGGAGACAGAACAATAATGTCATCGTGGGTGAGGCGACAGACAGAGAAGGGGCCCTCTCGCATCGATTGTCCTTGGGTTTGCGTTAGTGCAGTGCAGCCGAATAATCCTGCCAATGTCACGGAAGACTGCCAAATTGATGCAAAAATGTAAAATCCAGAAAGCATAAAGCGACTCATTTTAAGGTCTTTTATTGTTTGCTTCTGGTTCGACTAAAGACAATGTCTAATTTTATGAGGATGCGATTATTGTACGGCGCTGATGACCAAACCAGACCCTCGAATGACGTTGGATTGATTTACGTTTGTACTTTTTAGCGCTGAGTTGGCGCTTAGCTCTGTTTTTTCCCTAATTCTTAACGATTCTTTCGTTTATAAGAGGCAACAAGGAAGACGCTTGGAGGTGGGCGTTCTTCACAGGTAGTAGATATTCAATAGACCCTCCAGAAACTGGTGAACTGAGCTTTTGTTTTGCGCTTGTGGGGGTTATTCTCATTAGTTAAAACGAATATAAACTCATTCTCTCATGCCCTCTCCCCCTCAATTCGTTTCATGTTTATAAAAGTGGATAAAAGGCAAAAGGAGGATGCTTGGGAATGTGCTCTCTGGCTCCAGAAAGAGAGACAGTCACACCGTTCACAGAGGTTGTCAATTGCATTTTCCGAATGTGACTGGAATGACGAACGGCCGACGCGTCGGCGGTCGTCAGTGTGATGATGAGCAGAGTGGGTGGGTGGGAATCTCAGGCATATGACTCATGGCAAGAGAGACAAAACTATAAATGTGTGAGGCAGGAGAACGAGGAGAGAGGTGCCTTTGGCCTTTGCAACGCTTTTAGCGTTTCTTCTGTTTTCCTTTCTGCTGGTGTGCCCCGTTTCATCACCTCTCCGCGAACCGTTCTCGTTAGTGTGAACATCCGCCGGAACATCCTTCGGTATTTCCTTTCGGGAAATTAAAATAACAAATAGAGTGAAAACCACCACCTACATACAGACACACACACGCGCTTCGTTTTCCTGCTCTAGTGGTTGTGGGTGTGGGTTAGATGGAAGAGGTGACGTACCATGCCGGAATGATTCAGAGCGCTTTTCCAGCCGCTCGTGGGGCTCGTCAAAATGAAAGTGAGTGTGTGTGTGTGTGTGTGTGATGTCGATGATCCATCCCGTAAGCGCCTCCGGGAGGCCCGTTGGTTGAAGATTCTACCCGCCCTAAAGTCGTAATTGCTGTGTGGCGGTAATGAAAAGCAAAAAAGACAAACCATTGCCAGTGAGAGAAGCTTCCGGTGTGGGAAAGCGTAGCAAAAAAAACACGCTTCATTGGAAGGCACGTTCCAAAGGGTCGCGCGATCCATGAGCACATCTCGGGGCACATTTTTATCCATCACCCACCACCACACGAGCGTTTCAAAGTGTCATAATGAGGATTGTATAAAAGAATATCATTAGCGAATGAAATGCCTTTTGTTTGTTCCGCAAAAATAAAGATTAAATCATTTGAAGGGGGAAGGCCGTCTCACATGCCCTGCGGGGCCAATTCACCTCTCAAATAGTGTCATTTGCGCCTCAGCCGGTTTGTGTATGTGTATGAATGGTGAAAACGGTTAGCTGCTTACTGCACAAAATAATGATACAACACACTACGTTAAGGGCCTCAGGAACTAATTATACTGTGTAATGGCGGTTAAATACAGCATCCTACCTCAACCTTACGCTTTCTTCGGAATGCACTTATTATGCAGATAAATATAGTAATTCTAATTTGATTTTCGCATTATTCTTTCTTTCCATCTCTCCCATCACCACCCCATCCACCGGGGACGACACACACACACACGCGCGCCCACAGACTACATTCAAGGACTTTCCCAGCCCGGACATTGCCAGATCGCTGACGGGGCCAGATATCCTGCAGAAGCATTCCATCAACTCGCTGCTGCTGGAGCACAATGAGATCATCTCCCGGGGACTTCCGTCACCGATCGACGGTAAGTGGTGCACATTTTTAAGTAGTAGGCACTGTTTTGAAAGGAGAAAAGACCATCGCACGTGCAAGCGGCAGTTTCCAACTGCTGTGTGCCTGCCACAGCCTTCGTGCTCTTCACCGCTCCTGTGTTGTGTTGGCAGAAGAGTTTCCGGTGCGTGGAATATATGTGTGTCGCTTTGTGTGAGCTGTCTTGGCATGGACAATTGTTGCAAGTTTTTTTGTGTGTGTTTTTGCTGCATTGTGTGAGCTGTAATAAGGACTTGCGCGTCAAGTGCCGTATGAAGGAGTGAGGGAGAGTTTTTTTTTATTTACCTGCCCGCCGCCCCAGATGGAGAGATGCATAGAGCTTTGTCTATGCAGCAGAGCCCGTTGACAATGCCGCTTCCTGTGTTGGACTACTGCTGCAATCATTAAAACAAAAGCACACGGGATTGCTGATGTCGTTGTCTCCCCCACATACCACCACAAACAGTCCAAAGAGCCCTAAAGCCAGTGAGTAAGAGAGTGCACATGAGGTCTGCTGTAGTGATGTGCTCTTTGGAGCGCTCCCACGACTCCGATCTGACACCGGCTGTTGTTAGTCCGGTTCCGACTCCGGGAAAATCCGAACCGCTAGTTAAGCCCAATTCGTCCGGAGTCGTATGGAGTCCTTCGGAGTCGTCCAGAGTCGTCCGAAGTCGTCCGGAGTCCTTCGGAGTTGTCCGGAGTCCTTCGGAGTCGTGTGGAGTCCTTCGAAGTCGTCCGGAATCGTCCGGATACGTTCAGAGTTGTCCGGAGTCGTCCGGAGTCCTTCGGAATCGTCCAGAGTCGCTCCGAGTCGTTCGAAGTTGCCCATAATCATCTGGAATTTTCCGGAGTCGTTCGAAGTGTCGTCCTGAGTCTCCCTCCGTCCGGGCGACTCCGGACGACTCCGTACGACTCCAGATAACGCTGGACGGACCTACCTTCCGGAGTCAATTCCTAAATTATTGGAGACGGAGCAGAGTTGACTCCTGATTTTTGACAACTTTACCCAACACTAGTCTACTGATCGGTCTTTTAAAATGCATTTGTGTGTGCGGTTCAACCTTCAACAATTGAGAAAGCTCGTGAAGTAAAAACAACGTCAAACTCTCATTTTAGGATTTTTATATTATTAAATACATTGTTTTCAGAATGTTAAGCAGAATCTACAGCACTACTGTGTGAGTGGCAGTAACTAACATCTGACGGCAAAGTGCAGCGTTCGAACACGGCAAGAAGCAGGAGGGCTAAGGGCTAATATGTGAGAGTTTAGAGGCCATATAGAGTGGCTGTGTATTGTGTCTTGACTGCTGTCAAACAAGGCAGTTGATCGTCTCTGCACACGTCCTCGTCGGGGCGAATGCAAGACACGGAAGGGGCGGGCGAGAGTATTTTTCTTTTTTCACCACTCAAGTCGTTGCGCGCGTGTAAAATACAACGCTGCGTTTCGTTAGAGATTGGGTCTGCCTGGGGAAAGAGGGTTCATTTTATTATTCATGAAAATGCCTCTGCCACCACATTTATCTCCGTTTAGCGTCGGGCGCGATATTCTTTCTCTGCTGTGGAGCTGCTGTATCTGAGCTTTTGCGAGGAAAGAAAAAACAAAAACAGCCGGTTGGTAAAGACTCGCCAGTGACTCACGCACACCACATACACGGTGGTGTGGTCCGTATTTGCCTCAAAAATCGCAAGAAAAGAAGAAGGCTGAAACAGAAAAATACACATACGTACGCACGCATTCACTCCATGTTCGCTTTGTCGTAAGAAAAGAATGAGTATGTAAGAAATGAAGCCTTTTTCTTGCTGTTTTGTCTTGTTTGTTGTGCTTGGTGTTGTTACACTCAGTTTAAAACGCTTCACGAATTCCTCCGAGCAATCGATTGGTCTCGCAATTCGCCTTTTTTTCTTTTCCACTCAAGAATTGTGTTTCTGATTGTTCCTATTCTGATTGGAATTGTTCCTATTCTAGAATGAAATAAGCTAATAGAATTAGTACAGAGAATATATGTAAGAGTTTTTGTGCAGAATATGCTTCTGTGTCTGTTTCCTGTTTGGATAAAGATTTCCCACCTCTGTACAGGCAACAAAATTAATTGAGAAAATTGCGAAATGAGCCCGCTCTGTAAACGAAGCCAAACCAACCAATACGTGTCGCATCGGGCGACAAGATGATGTGACATGAAGTTGTGAAATTTCTTGTCTGCCTAAATGGTGTAGTTTAATGCATCCGTTGGCGACTGTAGCAGGATTTAATTTCCTCTAATGAAATGCAGATCATTAACGTTTTAATGCTGTCTCCATTATGGTCTGTTTCCCCTTCACTTCAGTATGCGTTTTAGCATTTCCTAGTTTTGCAGCGCTAGCATATATACAAAGAACACATCCTCCTATTGGATTGGATCAATAGCATTTGCTCATTCGAATGAGTGGAAAGGAAAAAAAAACATTTTTATTGGTACTTTTTTATATTTAAGTAATCACAGTATTCTCAGTTGTGTGTTGAAGGCAGTGTTCTGGAACTATGTTGCGTGCACAATTTTTAAGTTCAAACAATTCCTCCATTTTATATATTTATCTTGCATTTCATGTACATTCTCTTTTACTGTAGAGAATCAAAAATTTATCTTTTATGAAGTACAAAATGCAGGTCAATTAAAGTATGTTCATTGTAATTTTTTTGCATATTGCCAAATTTGTAGTGTTTGTTTTTTTGGTCTAACTGTCTATTCTAACCTATTTATAATCTATTTATTGTTGGTCAACAAATCTGTTTTGTTATGTTCGTTTTCGTGCTGCCACTGTTACGTTGTAACCCACAGTAAATCGAGCACGTGCTGCGCTTGGATGTTGCACATACGCATGGCACACGCATGCTCGAGCGCGGGCCGCATAAAGTGATCGCCGCCGCCGGGTCAGTATCACAACCGTTTATAGAGCCCTCAATTATGCTGTACACCCATATAGAACACTCTTCTTCGCACACACACACCTACTCGGTATTGCACTGATGTTGATGATGATGATGAACGCTTCTGGTCAAAACAATCTTTAACCGCAGCAGTGGACCGGCACACACACACGCGGGGGTAAACCGTTAGAAGAAGGCAGCAATCATAGATAGTGGTAATGATGGTACACGCCATTACTAGTGTGTAGACGATGCGGTTTGGATTCGTTTCATACTGGACATTGTAGCATACGCATTTTTTTGCGGGAAGACTGTTTTATGTTTTAAAATTTTATTATTTTTAGATCCATATGTATTAAACTGCATTTAAGCGTGAATACAACTATGAATCCATTTATAAAAATATGTCTTTCCCCAATCAGAACAGAACGGTAGATACGGCTTGCGTCGGTATCATGGGTTTCTCCATCGGCTTGAAGTATGCTAGTATACAGGGTTTTCCCCAGGTGTTCTCATAGTTGTGGGACATTTATTGACTCTTTCTTCCGTGAAATGAACTAAGTGTAATGAGAATTGGACTCTATAGCACCCATGTTTGACAAATCCAATAGGAATTTCCAAGAAGTCTGTCCGAAAAGGGTGCAATGGAATCCAATTTCCATCACATGAAGTTCACTTCTCATAAGAAAAAGTTAAGGAAGTGTCCCACAACTATTAGAACCCCTGGAAAACCCTGTAAACCTAGTTGAAGAGAGAATACAAAAAATATGCGTTAATTGGTCTGACAGCATAAACGCTACGCTTCGCTGCTTTGTCTTAGTGACTGGGGCATGTTGAAGAAACATTGATTTCGAAGTAGGGAAAATCAGAAATACTGTTATGACCAAGGTATGTCTTGATCTCCAAAAATATCTGTCTACAATTTGTTCATCTTCATCACATATTTTTAATAATAAAGCGTGTGCTGCACTTCCTGCATTAAGTATACATGATCACGAAAGTGAGCATCAGCGTTTGTTACGGCAACGCCTTATCTTTCCAATCGATTTGTCTCAAACCCCCGCTCGACATTTTCTCCCCCAACGCGCTCTCACTGGCGTTTAATTTATCTAGGTATCAAAAATATCAAATTAGAAAAAAGGCTCAAAAGCACACGCGCACCGCACCGCACGACCTTTATGTGGATGGATGTAAGACAGTCGCGAGAGCAACCTTTCGAGGGTAGATCTTGTTACCGGGGGACCGTACCATTGCTGGTGGAATAGAGAAACTGCGCTTCGCGATGAATTTCACGCGTTGTTGATTATTCATATCAACACAGTAAAAGGTTAATTCCCCCTTCTCAAAAGTAGAGAGAAAAGGTATGGTGTTGTATGGTCTACCGTACGTGCGAGTGTCTTCCTGGGCAGTTTTCAACGGAGCAAAAATACAGAAAAACAGAATACAGAAAAAGGGGGAAGAAGGGGTAAGATTTTATAATTTCATTCCGTTTTAATTTGCCCACCCCGTTTTCTAACGCCCAAATTTACAGTTGTTTCATAAATATTTGTGAAAGCTCTTCTTGACACGGGGCCATGATCACATGATCTCGGGCGATCAAGATTTTTTCACGTGCGTTGTGCTAATGAGTGAGATTTTGAATCCATTTTTTAAATATAAAGGCGTTCGTGTTTTTTTTTCAATTATTTCGATTAACTTGGAGTATGAAACAACTGCTGTAGCAGTTGCAAGTGTGATTATATTGATTCCAAAAACAGAATTCGTGGGATTTCCTGGGACACATTCGAGACGGCTTTATTGTTAATTCTCCTATGTAGAGTTATAAATTGAAACGAATCGAAGTATTTGGCTCTGGCATCGTTACACCGGTTTCTTTTGCAAATGATGACGTCTGACGTGCGCGCCAGCGCTCAATGCATCTCATGTATGAATTTTAAAGAAGTAAAATATCTTCCCCAAGTGCTGGTGCGCGCGCTCCTCTCCCTAATGAGGCTCACTTGACTGGCTTGACTGAGCATCGACTGCCGTTTGGAAGCCAGAGCGCACTCCCCCTACTGCCCCCCCTCCAAACCCATCTCTGAAGGCAACGGGTGGAACAGAAACACACGGCCAGTAGTAGGAAGAGGTAACATGCAAGAATTACTCCGCATCGAGGCACGTGTTCTTTCCTGGCGCGAGGCGGTGACGATGGTGGTGGTGGTGCCTTGCTACAGCACCAAACTAGCAATATATTGAGCCGTCTAGTCGAACGTTGAAGAGATAATGTTGTGTTTACTTCCTTTTTGCTACCTACTGGTTGCCGCTTTCTTCGATGAGTTCCGGATGAACCGCCGGTACTCTTGCTCCTTTCCTTCCCTCCGAGGATAGAATTATTGTGTAGAACAAACTTCTCATTTCTTGGTGTTTTACCGCCAGCCTTCTCGTCTCCTACCCACATTTGCGCTGGCAGAAATGGAGAGACGGGGTGGATTCGCTTTTCCGCGTCTGGACGTGTTTGAATGTATGTCTGCCCCGGGGTGGTGTGGAGAAGGAAAAATGGGATCGGGAGCGCTTGATTCTCCCCTGCCACCGCCGCACAACCGTTGTTTCGCCCAGCGCATCGGGTTGGATAAAGTTTTGCAAAAAGGTATAAGTAAATCGGTGGCGGCCCCGTCGCTCCCTCCTTCCATCTCTCCTCGATTATATCGAATTCGTTGATCATCACGTGTGTATGAAGAACCGAGGGGCGGGAGACCAGCATGGATTGGGTAGGGAGCAGATATAAATTGAAGTTCAAGTACATTTTACGCGACAGGAGTTTTTGGGTGAGGGAAAAATGTACCGCGGGAAGAAGAGCGGAAGCTTTGGCCGTATAGAGGCCTACCACCCATCCCTTCAGGCGAACGTTATGTTATAGCCTCCCGAGCTACGAGCCTTAAGTAGAAAAATAAGTGATGAGAGATGTTGCCTGTGTGTGTGTGTATAGAATGTTATCGTGTGCATGTGTGTGTGTGCGGGTGGGAGGGGCGGAAATACACAACGACGGCGGTCAATGGCACATAATCAACGCCCAACTAACCGTAAACAAGTGAACTATGTTTGATTGAGTTTGGTCTGTACCAATGCTCGAGCCCCAGAGACACTGGGAGCCTGCTGGGAAAGGGGAAGAGTAAACCAGCCCTTTGGGACTGTAAGCAAAGGGAAATGAGGGGGGGGGGGGGGGGGGTATAAGTGTGTTGCTGTGAAGTTATGTTGCATGCAACAGCTTTGAAAGGGGTTAAGTAAATCCCTACCCATCCGGAGCAGTAATACACACTTCCTCCTCCTACATGCTGTTCCACAGCTGGATGAGCAAGCTTTTAACGCGCGACTCTCCCAACAGGTGGTGATATCTCTTCTTCAAAGTGTAAAAAAAAGATGAGTTATTTGGTAGATAGCAAATACAAATCCGATTGAAATGAAATGAGGCTAACCTGAAAGAGTGCTGCAGGGAGCATTAACAAAGATGTGTAACAATGATCAGTAAGGAACCAATTTTGCGCTTATCCCGTGGCTCAGTTGTCAAGCCGGACGACCGAATTCTTCCCTGTCATGAATTTATATATCGTCGCTGGCGACATTATGAGCCTTGGCGCGTTCTGTGGACATTTTACAAATTTGTTTTTGGCACATTGGAGACAAACACTCCTCCACACTCTTCCTGAATGTGACGTACTGATGAACAGCAAATCTACTAAATGGTTTCCAATCTCTCCAGTTCTTTTATTCTCACGAACGTCTTCTTCTACTCTTTTCGAGATTGTACCCCGGTTCGGTAACGGAGTCCAGTTTCTTCCTGGCCCTCCGAAATTAGTCCGTGGATGCGTTGTACTACAAACCTCTATAGTTTAGGACCAGCTACTAAAGCTATATGTCCTTTATTTTACGATTTTTTCTTCCGATTTGATCTATGAGATTCGGTATTAATTGCCTCTGTGTTCTTTCTTGTGATTTTAGTGTTATATTGTTGTGACTGTTCATATATTCTGTTTATATATTAGAGAAGGTTTCTGGGTTAGCTCTAGTTCATTCGTTTAAAAATGTTGTTTTATAACGTTATGCTGTTATCATTAATGAATTTCATAATTATTTTTATGATTTGTATGTTCTTTGTTTTTCATGCTTTTATGAATGTATCCTCGTTGAGGTTTTCATGTCTGTTTCGTTCTTTTTCATACTTTTGGCAATCGAAAACTCGGTGTGATGCTGCATCCGGTTTATTGCATATATTGCATGATCCATTATCGACTAACTTCATTTTCTGCAGCCAGTAATTCCCATAGGTCATGGGACTGGCACCAGCGATTAGTCTATTGAGTGTTTTTTATTTCTTTTGGGGTGGAGCCTTGTGTTATGGTCCTACATCTTTTTTGGGATGGGTTTCTGATATTTTGCATTTTTTTAACCTTTAGTGAGGCATATTTGAAAATACCAAGAGTTGGCCTCTGTCCTGGCTTTATTTTTGAAGTTAGTTATGACATCCGCTAACTTTAGCTTGTTATCTATTGTTTGTGTTGTGGTGTACCATTTCTTGCTAGGGTATCAGCTATTTCATTCCCCGGGATGCCCACATGGCTTGGAATCCATTGTATATTACAATGTGTTTCACGAACGACTAAAGCACGTTGTTGTGACATTGCACTGACTACAATGTTTTATTTTAATAATTAAAAGATTTATAAAAAAAAAACAAGAATACAGTGCTGTATAATAGCATTATGATGGAGCATGCGATGTATGGAAAAGGTTGCTCCTGTCAAATACGAATTACGAATCGCAAACGGTTGTAAAGGGTTCATCAATTAGCTGCTATTAATTATTTCTCAACGCTCATTGACTTGGCTGTCATATGCCTAATCTTATTGGGAAAACTTTTTTAAAACAATGAAACTGTCATACATCGGAGATATGTATTTTAATAGGGGGGAGCAACGCCAATGGCACGTGGTGTGGTCATTTAACTAGCCATTACTCATCATTGTTTATCTGGCGTTTATATTCCCTAACATAAAATTATTTAAATACTAAGCGTGTAATCGAGCGATGCATAAAGCGATGCCCACCGCCCGCCCGCCCGCCCGATCGTTGCAATAAAAGTGCGCTGGCAAAAGCTTGCAAAACTGAAAGCAAGCTCAGCGCGCTTATTCGTTTTCCAGTTCAGTGCCAGAACGATTACCGGCTGAGTACTATGGGGTTTGGTTTGCATGTCTTTCAAAACAAAACCACTGGAGGCACGCATGAAATTTACGGTGGGGAAGGTGGGAGTTTTTATTTGTATGTCTGCGCGTGGTAATCCTCCTCCATCCCGACCCGATTCCTGGCAGGGAAGACATCCTCAAGGCCTATTTTTATCGGCCAGAAAAGGCGTTGCTTTCCCCTCCACCACCCGCTTACTTTACTTATACCCCGTTGGCTTGACATGTGCGCGCGAGCTTTTGCGTTACGCTTCAACTGATGCTGTTGTGCGATTGCAACTTACATATGCCCTCGCGAACTGTTTGCGCTTACTTTAGCCGCTTCCCGCCATGAATCGGTGTTAAAATATCCCTTCTGGAGCCTGACTAATAGCATGAAAAAAAAAAAATAAACATACACACAACAGCGTAAGATTCCATCCATCGTTGCTCCCATATCCGGGAGCCGCCGGATACGCGAAGCGGATTTCCGCACCAGTTCGGGAAAAGAACTCTACGCGCGCGCGCCCGTCTCCAGTCAAGCGCTGCGAAGAGCGTTCCGAAGCACCTGTGCAAGAGTCTCGAAGCAACAAGAAGAGACGATCGGTGTGTAAATCACCGTACGTGTGCAACAGGTGGTGGAAGGGGAAAGGTGTCTTATGTGAGAGAGTGGCTGCGAGTGGCGTTGCGCTGTCTGATGGTCATATGATACACAAGCGCGCACCACCGCAACACCACCACACACGGTCAGCGGCAGGCGCCTTGCCACCGACACCGACGGCACCTAATTAGGGTGAACTCATAACCACCCCGCGTCGTCTTTGGGCAGTCGGAACTTCTTCCGCCTGGAATGAATGTTGCGGCGTTCGCACTGGATCCGAAGGGGATGGGCAAGGGTGTGCTGTTGACCGTATCCAACCCATCCGCACCTGCTTTGCACGCGTCCAACTTGCCCGCGCGCGCCATGAGAGGGGTGCTGCTCTGGTGTGTTATGATGGTTGCGTTATTAGGATACACGCATCGCTGGACACGACATCACCTCTTCGCGAGGCAGGCGAAAAACGAATGAGGTTCCCGTTCGAGCGGCACCGGCAAGGAGCTGAAGATGACGCTGAGAGCAAACACCGCCAGATAAACCACATAGTGTAGTAGGGAGTGATCGGAAGAGGCACTGAGCACCACCTCGGCCTCTATATTGGGTTGGATGGATGGGTTACGTGACGTTCCGTTTTGCGGCGGTGGTGTGGTGTGGTGGTAAACAATTCGATCGGCGGCCAGCTCTAATTCCTGGTGGAACGTTACGCATCGCAATCGTTGTTTGAGTTGCAGTCTCTTTTCTTGTTTTTTTTGTTTTGCTTTGCACTGTGCATTGGGGGCGCTTCCCGCGCCGCCGCCAATACAAGCCACGGTACTTGCCCCAACCCATCTTGGATAAGCGCTCCTCTGGAATATGGGCATTATAAAAATATATGAGCTGCCGCGAGACGCACGGCAAGAGGCCGCGGAAGGGGAGGGGCAGGTCTGTGCTGTTAATTTATTACGAATTATATTACTTGGAACGCAGACAAATTGAGGCGCGAGCACACACAAACACAATATGCCCACGAATTGTGACCTCACTGTAGATATGGTTTATGTCTATCGATGGAGTGGCTTCTTCAATTGATCTTTGTGCTTATTTGTTGTGCTGGTCTTGCAATGTAATTTATGTTTAAAATTATATACGCACGCTTGTGCCTGCTACTGAGAATGATACAACCTCTTCCCTCTGTGCGCTCTACCCTTTTGTCTATCCGAGCACTTTAGCCAGATATATGTGCAGTCCGATAATACAGCCATAACTTGCACATCGCGTCCTTCTGCATCATCTATCATCGTATGATTGTTGGGACCAACATCAAAACTGAGCATGAAAAGGGCGGGGATATGATTTGTTGCTTCCGTTTTGGCGCAACAATTACCCACTTAAAACACAAAGTGGTCCGGGTGGTGAACATGAGAAAGAAATCACATCAACCGATAGTGTTTTGTATAGTTGCCGCGAATTCGACAAGGACATTGGGGCGCACTATAATTAGGCGTAGCGGATCCTTCGGGTTTAGCTGCTCGAAAAGTGCTATTTAATGAACCTTCCCTATAATTGGAGCAGAGCCTCTCTATGCTGTGCGGCGAGTATCCTTGGAGGACAGTGCCTTTCTGGAGAGAGTATTATTGTTTTGCACTTGAACCGGTGCCAAATAAGTTAAGAGAAGTTGTGTGCTGCTTCCTGCCAAATCGTCCATAAGTATGTGGTATGTTCGAGCGCGTGTATGCATCTACGTGGGAATGGAATAAGCCGGATTGTGTATCGTCCGGCCAATAGTGCAATGGTTATACGCCTGACCGCGCGCTTGATGAGAAAATAGTAATGTAGGAATTGTAAAGCATCGATAAACATAATGCTAGTTTATGTATATTATTATCTGTATATTTTCTCGCTTCAATTGAACCCACATACATTAATGTGTCCTTAGTATTTACAGTTGTTTTATCCCCTAGTTGTTTCTATTGATAACATCTTCTGCCGTTTTTTTGCCGCTACAATTGTTAAAGACCTGGGCAGAATCGCTTAGTGGCTTTGCTATAAGTGATTTGTTGGTTCACCTACAGGAAATAAGAGATAGCCAGTGACCGATTCATGCGAGAATTGAACATACACAATTAGAAAAACCATTGCTGCGAAGCATCATTCTTCTCCGTAACGTTTGCTTGATGTTCGTCTCAATATTGGTCGTGCTTGTACGTGTGTAAAAAAGTATATCTGATTTTGTATTTTTAGAAACACAATTATAGAATTTAACGTTACGATTGATAGAATTTTGATCTATTTTTCTCTCGCCCCTCTCCACGCGTCGTAGATAACATGTCCTTAGCCGATCTGCTGGGCGGTTCGCAGGCATCATCCCCCACCTCGGCAACGTCGTCGGTGGGCAAAGGTGGAGATGGAAGTCTTAGCAGCAGCACCGGCCTAGCGCACCACCACCATCACCAGCTACAACATAATCAGCAGCATCTGCCGCAGCAGCAAGGTCAACAGAATCACCAGCATCATCACCATCAGCATCATCATACCACGCTCGGGTCATTCGCGTCGTCGCTTGGCTCGTCCTTAGCGGGCAGCAGCGTGGCAAGACCGACGACAGTTTGCGACGACAGTGGCAGCAGCATCCTAAGCTGCTCCGGCGGCGGGAATAGCTCGGCAAGCGGAGGATCCGTTTCGTCGAATCCATTCAACTTCTCCAGCCTGCGAATTCCGAGCCCATCGCTTAACTCGCCCGACCTGCTGATGGGCGGCGGTGTATTGATAGGCGGTGGCATTGCCGGTAGCAGCAGCAGCAGCAGTAGCAGCAGCAGCGGCATCAGTTGCGGTGGAGCAGGAAGTGCTGGCAGTGGCCAGTCTCCAACGACACACTCGTTCTACACGGCCCTGCAGCAGCAGCAGCAGCAGCAGCCGGGAAGTGGCGGCAGTTCAGGAAGCACAGCCGATGCTTTACCCTCATCGAGCGGCAGTGGTGGTGCTGGTGGATTCGAGGGATTTCGGGTGAGGAAACATGTCTATTATTTAGCGATAATGTCATCTAGACTATCTCATTCCAACCGGTACAAAAAGGGAGGATAATCAATTAAGATCGACGAAAATAGTTTTGCACCTTCCGCAGAGCTGAACAAGTGTTTAATTAAGTAAAGTTCTAAGTTATTTTTTTGGCACGAAACGAACAAGTGGAGTGAGTAGCGGTGGCAAACAGTTGCAAGTTGCGAATCTATCGCCGTTTGTCATCCCACTGTATGAAGTGCGGTTGTTTTTTGGCCAAATGCCCATTTTATGTTTCCCGTTTCTAGTAAACGTTTTAGCGAGCGCAAAGTGTGTAACATTATTTTTTGTAGATCAATTGTGGCTGTGACTTGTGTGGTTTAATATCTAGTTATTTATAAACCGGTTGATTTTTGCAGTAATTTCTTTTACAATTCTATTTTCGGTTGGTTCATTGCGGGTTTGTTGTATTGTCTCCATCTTCCAGTTCGATACCGATCTGATGCTCGGATGTGTCGGCAGTGGTGGAATTGCTTCAGCGAATGCATTGGCCACCGAAACGCTGAAGCAAAGACGACGAAACATTAGTTTCGACTGTTCCTCGCCCACCAACGGCACGTCCTCGCCGGGCGAAGGAAGCTCCCCCTCGCTGACACTGCTCTGCTCCAACAGTGGACGGAACTACCGAAACGGTAGCAGCAGCTATTCGCAGTCCCAGCAAAATGCATTATCCCATCATCAACAACAGTCGTCGACCGTCAGCAGCGTACAGCAGCAACAGTACGATCTGCTATCGGGCAGCAATGGTTCAGCGAGCGGCATCAACGGACCAGCAGGTGGAGGCGCCGGAGGCAATGGAATTACCTCCAACAATAACCACCTTGGCAGTGGAATGGGTAGTTTCGATTCGGCTAACAGTGGTACCACCAACAGCAGTGCTCTGTCACTGTTCGGATCGGGCAATGGTTCACTGTCCCGGTCGCACTCACCGCCGGACCATTCGGACACCAGCAACTTGCTGACGAGCCTGGAAAGCACCAGCATACTGGATATGCTAAACTATCTTACTCTAGGTCAGAGTACGAATTCGGTGCCGACCACCAGCGGGCTTCACAATCAAACTTCCCAACATCAACAATCCAACGGTGGTCAGTTGGCGCCCTACACCTCGACACTGAACACGCTCTATCAACAGCAGCAGCAGCAGCAGCAGCAACATCAACAGCCGACAGCCGCTTCGGGATCGTTTGCTGGGTCCAATGCTGCGAGCAATAATGGAAACACAGTTGGTCTATCTGGGCTAAGCCTAGGCAGTACCGGATTTGCTACAAGCGAATACGATCGTCTGCAAAACCTGCAAGCGCTCAACACGCTGCGCCTGCTGCAGCAAACCCAGCAGCTGTCCCAGCTGCAGCAGCTACAGTTCAACCAGTCGCTATTGCCAGCAGCGACTGGAAATGGTGGCGCCAGCATTTTCGGCAACTGTGGCGCTGGCACGGCGGCAGGCTCTATTTCCACGTCTGGTAATAATGCGCTTACCGCAAGCGGCAGCATTGGCTCGAACATGGGCTGTACCGGGGGCAACAATGGCAATAATAGTATGCAGGGAAAAAGCTGGTCCTCATCGCAGCAGCATATGGTGGTGTCGCATCGCCAGGGCTCCTCGTCGCCGTCACTAAACGGTGGATCTGCTGGGAACGGCAATGGGTACAATGACATAAACCTCGATCGCATCGCCCGATTTCACCGATCCTCCGCCGGTTTGTGTTTCATGTTACATTATTTACAACCAAATGCTAAATGATCGGAACCTCCTTTTTGATGCATTTTGCCCCACAGCACATTACGATGCCACTTGCACTTGGAGTGGCGTGTTGCCACCTCGCTCAAGCCGGCTGGTGACGTACTCGTCGAAAATATTCCTCGGCGGTATGCCGTGGGACATTTCCGAACAATCGTTGGTGCAAATTTTTAAACCATTCGGCTCAATCAAGTAAGTAGGAGGAGAGGTGAAAGCAAATTTTCAATAGTAACCGATCACTGACGATGAATTGCTTGTTGTTTTTTTCTATTTCGTTGCCGTCGCATAGAGTCGAATGGCCTGGAAAGGAGCAACAGGCGACACAACCGAAAGGTTACGTGTACATCATCTTCGAATCGGACAAACAGGTGAAGGCGTTGCTGCAGTCATGCACGTACACTACCCCGAACGGTGGTATGCACGTCCATCATGGTGGCGCAGGTCCAGGTAACTACGGAGGCAGCCACACTGCCATGAACGGTGCCTCGTCGAACGGTTCGGTAGCCCGGGCTGCTGGGTCGAGCTACGACGAGGCACCACCTCACCAGCATCAGCAGTCCCACCGGCAGCAAGTATTGCCGATGTCTAATCTGAATAAACCGCTAGCTCCTTCAGGTGCGAAGATCAACTTCAAGATATCGTCGAAGCGCATCAAGTCGAAGGACGTCGAGGTGATCCCGTGGAACATCGCCGACTCAAACTACGTCAAGTCGGCTTCGCAGAAGCTAGATCCAACGAAAACGGTGTTTGTGGG
Source organism: Anopheles gambiae (assembly GCF_943734735.2). Taxonomy (NCBI): domain Eukaryota; kingdom Metazoa; phylum Arthropoda; class Insecta; order Diptera; family Culicidae; genus Anopheles; species Anopheles gambiae. Next base: position 32,120,704 of record NC_064601.1, read on the forward strand.
GGCACTGCACGGTCAGCTGACGGCGGAAGGGTTGGCGAAGATCATGAACGATCTGTTCGATGGCGTCGTGTACGTGGGCATCGATACGGATAAGTACAAGTATCCGCTGGGTTCGGCTCGCGTCACATTCAACAACTCACGGTCGTACATGAAGGCCGTCTCGGCTGCTTTCATCGAGATTCGAACCTCCAAGTTCACCAAGAAGCTGCAGGTTGATCCCTACCTGGAGGATTCGCTTTGCTCGATGTGCACCGTACAGCACGGACCATACTTCTGCCGGGAAATCATGTGCTTCAGGTATGTTTTTCTAAATGCAATGTAGTGTGATTTTAATATTTGCAAATGATTTTTAAGGTAACTTTTGCTAATGCCGTCTACGGCACTGGCTTTTCTTAATGAACTTTATGAATTTTAAGGTTTATGAAGTTAATAATATAGCATGACCGTTCCTCACGATTAAATATTAAAAACCTTCCCAAATGAACCGTTTTAACCCAGAAGGAAGGCAATTCATTGATTAATGCTTAATGTCCTATCGATTACATGTGTGTTTGTGTTTGTATATGTATTTGCTGTCCATATTTAGATATTTTTGCCGTTCCTGCTGGCAACTTCAACACAGCCGTGAGGTGTATCTGCAGAACCATAAACCACTGACCAGAAACTCCAAATTCACCGCAATCATTGGGGTTGGCCCTCAGCAACATCAGCAACAATCGCACACATCCGGTGGCAGTAACGGCAGCAACGGCAACCATCACCTGCACCAACAGCAGTCGTCATTCGATCACAGCCCGTACTACAGTAATCACCATCACCATCATCACCACCATCATCACGGTGGCTCTGGTAGGGATTCGCTGAGCCAGCAGTCTGGCTCTAGTTTGTCATCACACAATCATCAATATCATCATCACAACAACCACCATCATCAGCAGCAACAGCAACAGGGTAGTCGTTTAAGCTTGCTCCAGCAGCAGCAACATCATCACCACAATCACCACCGTGGCCTCGCCAAGTCTCCCTCACCGTCGATGTGCAATGGCGCCGAGGGCAACAACAACGGTATTGGCTGCGGTGGCAACACCAGCAACACTAGTAGCAATAGTTCCAGCCCGATTGGTGTGGGAACGAGCGGCCGTAGCATCAATGCCAGCAGCACCAGCAGCAGCAGTTGCAGTAGCAACAGTCTCAATGGTAGCAACAATAACGTCAACTGCAGTGCTGGAACCGCCGGTGGCAGCACCAGCAGTGGTGAGCACGTATCGTTGAACCTGCAACAGCTTAGCTTTGTTGCGGGTGGCGGTGGTACTGGTGGCAGCGATGGACTTAGTGGTAGTAGCAATGGTAACGGTGGTAGCGGTATGCTCATTTAAATTGCAACGTTCTTTTCAAATTGGTGGAGCGGAAATGTTTCTTTCTATTTATATATCATTTTTCCTCCATTCCGATATTTGCTTTTTTTGTAATGTCGGTTTTGTTTTCACCGTTCTTTAGGCAAAATAATGTTTGTATGCCAGAGTTTTTCACGCCTAGTTTTTACTTGAACACGGCAAATATTGTTTTTTTTTTTGTGTTTGTTTTTCACCATCACTAACTCGAAACCACGAGCTTAGTATTTTAGTCGTAATGTGTGTTGGCAATCTATAATCTTATAAAAGTCTTGCCTGATTTGCTTTTTTTCTGGAAAGATAGGGTTTATTGGTCAAACAAAAAGTCAAACTCTTACTCGACCGATGCTGTTTCAAACCTGCCAAAGAAGTAGAAAGACGTTGGAAACGAATTTCCCCGATTGAAATTTACAGTTTATCGAACGTTGTACAAAATTCTTCGGCTTTGGCGCTGGCTGGGACCCGGCAGCACAGTCGACCAAACATGCAATATCGTCTCTCGGTTGCGTAGTGGTAGCAGCTTTGTTATTGTGGATTTGATGCTTTGAAAAAGACGGAGGATCGCTTCAGAAAGTAACATTTGCAGAATCGTTAATTTTACCCAATAGTGTTTTAGTTCTTTATTCAAACAGCTTATTGTGACTATTGCTGTGTTTAAGTTAGCGCACAGAACTGGGATGTATGTGTCGGTGTAGCAGAGTTTGTGCTTTCTAGTATGAACTGCTTGTTGTACTTATAAAGCTACTACGTTTGCTGCACGGATCATCCAAAACATAAAAGGTGTGCAATTTTTTGCTTGGCACACCTTTTGACGGCCATGGCAAAGCGATCCTCCATACTAATGATTTTTCTCTTTGATAAGCTTATTTATTTTTGGTCAATTTTTTACGGCGTTCAGTGCCGACCCAAGAAAATGCACTTCTGCACCGAGAGACGACATGAATGTGGAATATTTCTAATAGCGATGAACCACAAACGTGACCGATAATACGCCATTTGACTTTTATATAGGCAAGCATTTTTTTTTGTGTTTGAAAATAGAGCCATCCCTGTGTTTACCGTTGATAAGCTTGCCAAAAGAAGCTTAAAATAACACAGTATTTAAATGTTCTGGTTGGGAGGAACCTTCTTAAGCAGCCGCTACTACCGTTTATCGTTGCGCACACTATGTTTGACGGCTCTGTGCTGCTAACCGACAGCCGTAATGATTGAAATCAACCTAACCTGCATACAAGTTTGCTCGTTTTTAACGACGTAAGCGTGAGAAGACATGCGCATGTGACGTGTTGTTACTATAATCACTTTTTTAACGCGCACACCACACACTATCTTGTGTCATATGTATGAATCCATAATCCCTGTTAGAAAAGCAAGGCGAGGCAAACTATATCCCCGTATGCATGCGCACATGATCTGCTCATATTTGAAGGTAAACATTGTTGTTTTATTGTTAAAGCCCGCGCCGACCGAAAGCCCCCACTTGACACAGGGTGGGTCAAAGGTCGGGAAGATTTTGCAGAACAACTGCTGGGTCGAGATGATGGTATACCATTGTGTGGTGATTGGCTATGAATTTAAATACGTTTTTATTAAATGGCAGGTGTGTATTACGTGATCATCGACGTGATCAAATGCAATCTTTTTAGCAGAGGGGGAATATGAATATGAAAAAAGCTAAAAAATCGGGTAACAAACACACCATCATTTACTGCGCCATTTAATAAGCGCCTTCGCTCCAGCAGATACGCTATTTTACGTAAGCAATTATTTAAAAATATTGAAATGATGGAAAAATTAGTGCAGGGTGAAATATTTAAAAGTAACGGGTCACGATTAGATCAAATGCTACTACTGCAGCAGCGTGGTGCTGGTTAGTTGATTGTGTGTTGAACAGTACATTTACAATGGTAGGTTAGGAGGAGGAGGTGATCGAAGGGCAAGTTGTTTCCAAAATTGAATTCTTACCGTCGTTGGTTATTATGAGCGTTTCAATCAGTTATTTATTAATGCCAATGTTCAATTTGGCGCGTTCGTTTTTCTATGTTTATTTATTCGTATTTATTGCAGGGCATAGCTTGTTATGCGCCAGGATTTGTTTATTTGTAACTTAAAACGCTATTCAGTGTTGCCTTTTTTTCGATGTAATAATAATGAACTGTATAAAAATGGTTATGCACAATTGTTTTGGCTACATTATCAAAACAATACCATCAATGAACATTAATCGAACCATAATTCTTATTCTTCTATGTTATTTGTATTGTTAACTGTAGATCCATTTTCCCCGTTGGTTTTATTATAACGACGACGTACGCAGATAATTTTAAAATATTGATGAAAGAAATAATATTTTTAAAATAGGGAGAAAGATTCACTCCAGTTACATTACCTTGAAACATTGTTTTAATGCATGCAAAGTAATAACTCCCTTGCATATTTGGTTTCAGCAATTACATCATACATCGTTCCATAATGTTTACATGACTCTAATGATTGTTTTTATGAATTGTTTTTTGTTTTAAATTTATCAGATACCCTAGGAAATATTGGTTTTTTATTTACATCTTGTTATTCTTCATTAAGTTTGTTTTAGAGGCATGAAAATTCGGCCATTTCGTGTACTAAAAACTGCTTTTAGTTTACTACTTTTAGCGAGTAGAACGATCGGCGAGAATGAATGCGAGCATTACATACTGTTTCCTGTTGAGCATTACATATAAAATGGTACTATATTGAGATAGGTTTTAAGCTATATTCAATCATGCTAGGCCAGCTATATTGAAACAAGTATGCTCATGCTGGTACATTGAAGGGACCCGTACATATAAGAATAAGGATCACACAACCACAGTTATTATGCCAAACCTAACCTGGGGTACATAATTTTAAGAAAATTATGCTACTTGGCCGATATTTAGAAGTATACAAGCGATATGCAAATATCTATATTTTTTATACAGAATAGTTGTGACAAAGTGACAAAACTCACACATAGTAGTAAACACCGGATATATACATATATATATTAACTCGTGAATTCAGCCCAAAACAATTCGGTGGGAGTGAATTTCGAGGAGGAATAAAATTTGTTATAAATCGCAGCTGAGAATATGAATAGTTACTTATGGTAAGACAATAATACATACATTTCCATCTGCTTTATATATAGTATGTTGGAATTCTAGATGCAAAACCAATTGTGTTGTTTTACGTGCATTCCATCATTGTTCAATTAATTTGTATTGTAACAATTTATTATGACTTTTTTTTCTATTTGGAAAGTTTCAAGTCTCACTTGGCTCATAAAATAAGCGAGAAAATGAAGGTAATGCCAATTTTACCATTTTTCTTTATCATATCTTCTTGGAGCTGGCACAAGGACCAGAATGAGTTAAAACAACTAGTTCTAAACTAATCATACTGATAATCATCGCATAGACTTCAGAAAATAAGAAAGGAAATATCGAGCTTCAATTATTTAATCGACGATTTTCATACATGGTTAAAGTACGTACGTTGAATGCTGTTAATTATTTGGTAGTATTATCTACTACAAACATATATGATATTTATATGCCCAACCGAAGCGATGGCGAAGGGAAATCATAAAAAAAACACGACTATGACTTAGAATAGTTTAAATCATCTGACTCGCAAAGCTACAAAATAACATATGTATATGAAACAGAGGAGCTCAGATGAATTAACCCCTGCTGCTATTATGCAATCATCACGTTTTTACTGGTGTCACCATTCTAAATAGTAGAATTTGAATTACTATTTGCTATTCCGTTTTTATTTTTCAAGCCCCTTCGGATTTGAATGAAACATTTTTACACTAATTGCCTTTAGAGCTCACATCAATTTGTAAAGCCAATCCGTTTAATTAAGAGCGAGAGAGGGAATGGGTAAGGAGCAATTCCTCAACATCAAATTGCAAAACATATAGGATACTAAAAGAATAACGAAATGTGCCTAGCAATATTCATAAGATAATCTCACAATACATCAAGTGCGTGTATGTTAATGTGCGGTGTAAAGTTTGAACTTTCATTAACAAGCAAAACAAATAATAATAAACTAAACAAAAGTGTGTGGATTCAAGTGCGCTTGATATGAAGAGCTATTCTGATTGATCAGTAAGATTCATGCTGATCTCGAACTAAAAGAACGGTGGTTGTTCGAAATGACATTTGATTTTTCAAACAAAAATATAACGAAAAACCCGTAACTACGTTTCATCAAGATCATTTTGATCATCAATTTTATGACATTTTTAAAGCAATTTGATCAAACGAAACTTTGGACTCTTACATCACTACTCTGTAGCAGATTTTGATGGTCAGATGTTAGTTTACATTACTTGGTAAAAAATAATGTCAGTTTTATATTGTTCGTTGTTGTGGACAGGTATTTAAATAAAAAAAAGAAGCTATAGAAAAAAAGCATAGACAATTTTCTAATGGTAGAGGCATTGCAGTGAACAACGATTCTTATGTTGCATTCTTCGATACTTAAAAAACATATAATTGGTAAACTATTCTGATTATTTGCGAGCAAACTAAGAAGCAGAACAAAACAATCAATAATTAAATTTTTATTTTGTTTTTATTTCTAAAAATACTCCTGGCAAGTGTGCAATATTAACATTCATTTATAAAAAAAACAAGCAAAAAAATAGCTTACTTGCGAGACGGTGTGTATCAACATTTGTTAGGTTAGGTACAGATAGATGGGGCGATGTTTTGTGTCGTGGCAAATATGTGAAATACATTACGACAAAACAATGTTACTGGTTTAGTTAATAACATTTTAAAACATTCTTGTAATTGAACTTATGAACTGAATGGTTTTACAAAAAGATTCAAATATTATTTATTGCGTTCATATGGAGTTGACAGATAAAGTTTAACGTTTACAACAAGTTCGATTTGATAATGATTTTTTTTTTGTTAACGCATAACATCGCATGATAGTGTCAACATAAAAATATAAACACTTGTTTTTATATGCATGGACTTATCAAACATGATCTATTTTAGTTATAGACGCATAACCACGAAAAATGCACCTTTGTTATGCTGCTGCATTACATTGCACTAACGGTGGGCCAATTTTGGAAACTGCGCTATAATTAATGATGCATTGCAATTTTTAACTAGAAATACAGCCTGTGGTTGTGTACATATTTTAAAAACGTTAATTTGTCGATTGGCAAGCAATTGAACAGTTCGTATGAGAAGTAAGAAGAACCGTTGTCGTCACTTTTATAGACCTTAACCCCCCAGTTACATGCTCATCGTGAATCAATAGCGCGCGTGTTCAGCCGGATCATCATTATTCCCCGCGTAAATGATGTGATCGGCATTTGAAAGTTTGAAAATTTAATTTAAACAACAAAACGCGCACACCTTAATGCAGCACTCCAAGGTGTATGTGGCAATAATGCGCACTGTCGGTCCCGGTTGGATAACGTTTTATAAATTCGTTTTAATTTTAGCCTTTTCTTTTTATGAAAATGCAACAATCACACAAGTCTGTGTGGTATTTGGGTGGCACTAGGTAAACAAATGATACAATTTAAAAGCAATGTCTAAATTGCTTCAAGGGCGATGTTTTAAAGGGCAGCGAACGTAACGAATGTAATTTGATCGATATTTTACGTATTTTACTATACCTGTCTCTCGGGGGGGGGGGGGGGGGGGGGGGGGGGGTGCGTGTGCTGCGTGAGTGGGTTGCATAAACAGATAATTTTAAAAATGAAATTTCCATTTCCTTTTTTTACGTGTTATGATTACTAATTTTATAATATATATATTTGCACGTTGTGAAAAAGTGTGCGCGTGGTTTTATGTACTGTTTTTATTTATCTATTCGTGTATTTTTTTACCAATCTATAGTGTTGTTTTGTTGATTATTCATGGTGCTACAAAAAAGGAAAACAATTGTTTTACAAAAAAAAGATGGACAAAGAAACGGAGGATAGGAGCAAAAACAGTTTTTTATAACAATGCAATACTTTCAGCCCAATTTTAATTAGACCAATTTTGACAAGTGCATTCGGCATCCCGCAGTCGAACCTGATGAAATTGAATGGAAATCGAAATGGTTTGAATGAAATGCTGAAAGGAGAAGTAGAAACACTGTAAAGAGTGTGCAAAAAAAAAACGCAGATTTTGAACTGAAGCACGTATCTCTAAAGCAATGTGTATATGAATAGAGTAAGCTGCAGTGCAGTCACGCAGGCAAGCAATATAAGTTAAACATAATTCAAATGAATTATGGTGAATATTTAATCGTGCGACCAATATACACGCTTCAATACTATTCTGCTGCTATCCCGCAAACTCATTTGTGAAAGCAAGGATGCGAAGTTAAGCCTTGAAAGAAGCAAACAACAAAAAATATCGATAACAATCATTCGGACATATACGGCGCAACAGACCTCCTTCGTGTCGTGTGTCGTCACATGAAACTATTTAACATCATTTAAGCAAACCCAATACTTTGCCACATCTCGCAAAAGGCAAGTTGGTAGGACCAAACTATATAAATATACATACTAATCACAGATAAATCTACCACACATCTTAACCTCAGCTGCTGCTTGATTGGAACATCTATACAAAACTATGTATATGAACGCTGTAGCATAAACCAGTGTCTGATGCATGACGCTCATGGGTATCTTTCTTACATGGATACGATGTACGGTATCTAATATTAACACTGCTTGGATAATCATTAATACTGTATGCGGAAGCAATTAAAAGCAAAAAACTCATATAAGACAAAATCAAAATATGAAACTATAACTGGAAAATGCTTTTTGTGATGGAAGTGAAGTGAAACTAAAAACTTATCTAGTAAGAAAGCAACACATGGAAATGTAAACCACTGACGATAATAGCAATAGCGTAAGGCTTAGTTAAAACCCTCGAATCGGTTTATAGACATTTATAATGAGTTTTCCGAAACGCAGATATATATAACCTAGTGCAAAAGTGCGCAGTATTGGTGATGCCTAACTTTGTTAATAGAAATAGTATCATTTAGCCGATGGATGATTGACGATTGTGTAGGTACGTCTATATATGCTACGCTGCTGCATGTGTTACGAACAATTAAAGATGCGGCAAAAGAAACTCGTTTTATCTACCATTGCGTTATTCAAGGTATTTACCAACATTAACCGTTTGGAGAAAACAAAAAAAAAACTTATACGTAACAGTCGTTAGTGCGCGCAAGGTATTGAAAATTCATACAAAAAGACAAAGAGTACACAACACAAATACGGTGTGGGCAATCAATCAATACTGCTCGATCAATCACCCCTTTAAAACAATAAACACTTCCTCGAACGAATGACGCTTTTTAAAATGTTTTTTTTTTAATGATTGTAACAGGAGTGAGGGGAGAGGGGGAGGAACATGCAATACACCAACAAAAACTCACAAAGGGTTAATAATTTCGAAATTAGAGCAAGAATAACCATTTCTTACCGCGTTAAAATCTGTTTGAAAATGCGATGAGGCGCATGTGTGTGTGTGTGTGTATTTGCTCGAAGGTAGGAAATGAGAGAGGTTAACTAAACAAAACTATGGAAAAGTTACAATCCTCCTACTATACTCTTAACCAAACACATTCCGCGCCCGCTTTCGAGATTACTACTCGCCAGAAAGAGAGATACACAGAGACAATACGAGAAAGACAAACAGGAAATTTAATGCGCCAAAGTTCAATGTAACAGCAGTAAGTGGTAAACAGAAAACTATAGCTAAAGCTACTTTTTCTTCTTGGCTCGTAACGATTCGGTTAACACGGGAGAGGTTCTTTGCACGACAAAAACAATGCATACGTACGAAAGAATGAAGACTTGAAACATTGCCAGGACTCTTGCAATAAGTAAGCCACTGGACATGGAAGTTTTTGTGTGCATTTCTGTATGTGGCTGTGTGCAGTTAATAGGCGTGGGATATGAAATATTCATTGCCACCGCATCAAAACCGATCAATGACAAAACAAGAGAGCTCACACAGACCCAAACTCAGCCAGCGAATGAATGATTAAGGCATTAGGGTATAGAGCTAATGGAATGCAAGCGACTGCATCTTCCCTACCATTCCCACAAACAAAAGAAAGCATTACGAAGAACGAATAAGAGCGAACAGGTAAAGGGGGGAAAAGGAAAGTACATCTCAGAACTGATCAAAAATGGACTTTGTATTAACGCAAAACAATAAGAAATATGAAACAATAACAAGTAGCAACTACTACTACTATTACTACCACTACTACTACTACTACTGCTATTTATTCCTAAAAAAACAAAAAAAGCCCCTGACGTTGCAATACACACCAAATACAAATAAAAAAGAATCAATAAAACATACAGATTTCATCAAATTTACCCCTGCGTTCTTTGGACGGTCTCATTTAATTACTTTAAGAAACTATAAGAAAAAAATACTAGAGACATAGTGCAGTTTTTTGTTTGCTTTTGTTTGTATCATCTCTCTGTATCATGAATATGGACACAAATTGTTTCAAAATAAATGATTTATTTACAAGTCAAATAACTGACTAGAGTTTTGTTTTGTTACATTTTTTTTTACAAAAGACATTAGAATATTTTTCTTACAGCAAACAATTGCAGGACCCGTATAATCTAAACAATTATTAAACTAAAAGGTAATGATTCTACATTTAGCTTTAAACTCCATATTAAGGCAAAAGTAGATGTGCGTTTTTCCTGACCTATATATCTTATCCATTAAGAGGTCCCTTCGGGAAAGCAAAATGAAAGCAGTTCTGCTAGATGTAAATGAATGTTCGCTACACTCTTCTCGGGTGGGCACGCAATCGATCGCCGTCTGGATGGAGGTGTTGTGTTGGTACGCGAAGGTAATCGCCTAGGAACTCTGCTTAACGATTCGCTTCTTGGCCACATACTGGTAGAGTCCCAGCAGCGAGGAAATGCTACCAATCAGTCCTACGTGCCAGGTTTGGAAACGGCCACCCCAAAGCATACCCTTGGGCAGGGTACTGCCGGCATGAACCAGATCCAGCGACAGCCGCAATATCGATATCGCCTCCATGCGCTGTTTTATCAGCAACATGCGGAACGCTTGGCTAAAAGTGACAGACAGATATGGAAAGCTCGATGTTATCACACGTTGAACTGGTCTTGGCAACAGCCAAATCCCGATATTTACCTGCTTTCATTTTCCTTTTTATCGATGCATGATTTATGCTGTTCCATCACAGTGAAGCTCCGGATGGTTCTAGTTATCGACGTAGCAGGGAAGTGTTGATAAAGAAATAAAAGTAGGGAATCATAAATCAATTAGTGGAAATCAGGGATGTTGCGCGCAGTTAATCCTGTCTAATGGAATGCGATTAAATCATGGGCAGGGTCAGATACACACCAACGTGCAATATAGCTGATTTGTTGGTGTGGGGTCGGTTGTAGAATAGATAAATGCCACCTTAAGATATGGTTCGATAAAGTCACGTGATACTCGAGCCAATGTTAAATTCTCTACGAAAGCTTTGCCTTCGATTGTGGCGAAATGTGAGACCGCCTTCTCGGTTTGAGGACTTACTTCATCAGATTGAGGTAAATCGATGCGACCCATAGCATCGAGTTGATCGTGTCCCACCGGGTCGGGTTCTCCACGTTCAGCAGATTGTGCTCGATCAGCCAACAGATCTTGTCCACCGGGTAGTACGCGTGATCGATCAGATTCGTGACGAACCCGATCAGGCCCATCCAGCGGTCCGGCTCCTTGCTGCCACAGCCGTAGCTCAGACTGTACGCCAGCATGGGCAAATCGTCGAACAGGCGCAGCGTGGCACGTGTTTGGGACATTTTCGAGCTAAATATGGCCAGTTTTTTGGCACGCCCCGGGTCGGACTGTGCATACAGCCCCGAGGCTAGCTTTGTGGTGTAGCATAGTGTGCGAATAATCTGTCGGGATAAAAAAGGATTTTTAATGCCATCATTTTCATTTTAACATATCTTTTTATAGAAAAAGTTTTAAGAAAAAGCTCAGGCACACACGTAAAACGAGGGAGCTGACCTTCAACAAATTCAACAAACAACTCCACTGTTACGGAGGAACTCATTTATCACATTCACCCACACACCATGCGTGCCTTTTTGCCGCGTGGAAGTAAACAAACCGGTCTGGCGTTCAAAATGTGCCACCCATCATAAGGCGGTTACATTTCTGTTGCTTTTTCGATTGCGGCTGCAAGGTATTGCTTGAAAACACGAATGCTGTACATACAACTAATGGGTCCATTTTTCTTCACCACTCGCAACCACATTTCACGCAAACAAAAGCCAGAAACAACCGAGCCCATTGTGCTGGGGGCGAGGATAGAAGTGAAAGTTGTTTTCAACGCCACCAACGACACCTCATAGCTTTATCCGACGTGGAACTTTTGGTGCTCCGCACTTCCGCATTACGGGGAGGCTTTTTTTCTAAATGCTGATCATAATTGGCAGCAGTCCGCAAACCATACGCACCTTATCTCGGCCGGTATATCCGTCCAGCATATCACAGATTTCGTTCAACATTTTGCTCATCTTGGGTGCCGTACGTAGTCGGAACGATAAACTAAGGATCGTGCAACTCGTTGCCTAAACTGATCTTTGCTCACTGATGCCGAGTCGTGAGGCAACCGGTCGCCCCGAACCCGATACAACACTTATCACTTTCAGCAGCAGCTCCCGCTCTAATCTTATCAATTGATCCCGCAAAAATGGACACGAGAAGAGATACACACAGGTGGTTAAAAATACGCAAAATTACACTGAGCAGCTGCTGGTCGGGATCGGAGGGAGAGCGAGAGTGTGTGTGCTTCTCGCTGCAGGTCCGATGGAATGTTTTGGATCGCTGTTGCCGCTGTAAAGAAAGTGGCATAAACAGTGCCGCTGTAACCGTGCTGTCAGGTGGGTGCCGCAGTACCCAACCAACAAAACGGGCAACGTGTCAAACTGTCAAAGAGGGTTGTTGAGAAACTGGAATTAGTGTGCCAGTTGGCGTGTGTAGCTAACCAATATAAAATAAATTATAAAAATTAAAGTATTAATTATTTGTTTTATATTGATTTTACCCAACGGTGCGCGTTCGAAATTAGAGCATATCCCAAGTGCCAGAAATCCACTAATTGACCACTAAACGGGTTCTAAATGGGTCAAGGTCTCAACCTAAAAGGAGTATAAAAAGACTTCGTTTAGCAGACGGCAAACGACTCATGCATTCTAAAAAAAAGCAAAAAAGCTGGTGGCACCACCTGTTGGTGGGATAGCTAGGCAGTGGAGTTTTCCTCGCTTTGAGAGCTTTCTCCTTCCCTTTGTGCTATTATATGGTTTCGCATATTCTCATTGTTTCAAATATTTGGGACGCATATTCTCATTGGGTCATATATTGGTCATATATTCTCATTGGGAAAACGTAAAGTCAATTATAACTGGCTAGGGTTTTCCAAACATAAATTTCATAAAAAACAAATCAGGAAACCGTTACTTTCCAGTAGAATGAAATTATATTTCTTTATAATCTTTGGAACCAACAACGACTACGGGTGCTCTGAGCAGTCATGGCATCTACAAAGATGGCGTCTGATGTCGTCACACCACCAAATCGACGTGACACTTGGAACAAAATGAGCCGTTTCATATTCATGCATGATGTTTCACCAACCCTCTATCAATCATAGTCTAAATATCATGAAAACCTCCTACGGAAACTTAATTAAAATGGTCGTGTGGTCAGATACGAGTCATTGTAAATTAATTTTAAACTGAAATTTTGAGTCGTGTAGATCTCATGTAGGAGTCTTTTACGATATTCGATGTGCTTGGGATAGGCTTTAGGCAAATACGATAGTGTTGTGGGAACGCAGCCTCAGCAGCGCCAGCTGCTCGACGTCGACATTCGCCTGTCGACTATTGAAGCACGATCGTGTTGAGTGCCTGAGTGTTCCCGTATTGGCGAACAAGGACCGGAGCCGCACGAGAGTTGATACCGAGCGCTCAAGGGCAACGGACGGTTGCACACCCACACACCAGTATTCGCGTATCGTCCTATGTGTTATTTAACGTGTTTCCTATTAAGTTTTAAATAAAGTGTAAGAATCACAACAGTTGGCGACGAGGATTTTTAAAGTTTGTGACGAATTTTTATCGGAAGTGAATTTCGCGTAGTTCAAAGCTATTCCACCGACAAGGAAACGCCGCAGGATGAGCCAAGAAGAAGATGAACGTCGATCATCGCAAGGTTGGCAAAACGCGATGGCCCCGGTTACAGTGCACGCACCGCAAGATACAGGTCAACGTCCCCAAGTGCCACTGACCCAGTTCGTACAGCAAAATGGTTCGGTCCCACCATTTTCTGCATCGTCAGTAGAGAATGTTCTGGAAAGTGATAATTCTGCAACGGCACAAATTTTGAAACTAATGCAACAGCAGATGGCGCAACAACAGCAAATTTTGTTGCAATTAATGCAGCAAACGAAAGCGCCTATCGAACAAACCCCCCTTGAGCAAATACTCGATTCCTTATGCGGTCACATTAAGGAATTCAGGTATGACGAAGAAAACGGTTCAACTTTCGCTGCATGGTACACGAGATACGAGGATCTTTTCCTTAAAGACGCTGCACGCTTGAAAGACGAGGCAAAAGTGCGTTTATTGATGAGAAAGTTGGGAACCTCTGAACACGACCGTTACACCAGCTACATACTGCCAAAGCATCCGCGTGATTACAGTTTGCAGGAAACAGTTGCTAAATTGACCAGCTTATTTGGCACGAAAGAATCCTTGCTTCATCGACGATACAAGTGTTTGAAGCTAACCAAACTTCGCACCGAGGATTTTATCACTTTCGCGTGCCGGGTCAATCGTGGCATCGTCGATTTTGAGCTGGGAAGGCTAACGGAAGAGCAGTTAAAGTGTTTAGTGTTCGTTTGCGGTATGAAGGGCGAAGAAGACATCGAGTTTCGTACACGTCTTTTACATCGCATCGAGGAGAACCAGGATGTAACCCTTGACCAACTTTCTGCTGAGTGTCAACGTATGACGAATTTGCGTCAGGATAGTGCGATGATTGAACGTGACCGCAGTGATCAAGTATTTTCCGTTCAACGTAACGCAAATCGGAATCAGCGCACCAACACAGGCCCGTCTCATTACACCAACGAACAGCGTACAGGTAAACCTAGTCGACCATGCTGGTTATGTGGATCCCTGCATTGGACTCGCGAGTGCACTTACAAGACGCACACATGCACACAATGCGGATCGGTCGGCCATCGCGAAGGTTTCTGTAAGCAGCAACGTACCAAGAAGCAGCCCTATCGAAAGAAGACTTTTCGTAAACGAGCCAATATGCAAAGTGTTACCGTGAATGTGAACAGCCTACATCATCGGAGGAAATTTTTATCGTGTTCGGTCAACGGTTCACAAATTCGGCTCCAACTGGATACAGCATCGGACATCACCGTGAGTAGTCGTCGGCTTTGGAAACGCATCGGTAGCCCGCAATTATTCCCATCATCTGTAATCGCGAAATCGGCATCTGGTGACAAACTCGAAATGGATGGCGAATTTCGAGCAACGGTTGGAATCAACGGGCAGGAGAAGCAAGCTGTAATTTTCGTGGCAACAGGAGAATTGGCCTTGCTGGGAATCGACCTTGCTGAAGCTTTCTCCTTATGGTCTGTGCCTATAGATCAGCTGTGTAACAATGTTACCAGCACAGCTACTACTCCGGAGGGAATCGTTCGAAAATTTCCCGGCCTGTTTAAATCAACGATGGGTTTTTGTGCGAAAGCTGAGGTTACACTACACCTGAAGCCGAATTGCAGTCCAGTCTTCTGCGTAAAGCGTCCCGTAGCTTATGCCATGCGCGATGCAGTGAACGCCGAACTTGATAGACTGGAACGGCTCAACATCATCACACCAGTCCAGCACTCCGAGTGGGCAGCACCGATTGTAGTGGTACGCAAGTCGAATGGACAACTGAGAATATGCGGAGACTATTCGACGGGACTCAACGCATCACTCCACCCCCATGACTATCCGCTGCCACTGCCACAGGACATCTACACCAAACTGGGTAACTCGACAATTTTTAGCCAAATTGACTTATCTGATGCTTTCTTACAGGTCCCCATTGCCGAGCAAAGTCGCCGCTTGCTCACCATAAACACGCATAAAGGGTTGTACCTGTATAATCGCCTGCCACCAGGGATTAAAGTAGCACCAGGCGCATTTCAGCAGCTTATGGACCAAATGCTTGCTGGAATGGAACGTGTCGCGAGTTACATGGACGACGTTATCGTTGGTGGACGAACACAGCGGGAACACGACGACGTACTAAACGAAACCCTGAGACGCATTCAGGAGTATGGTTTCACGATCCGCCCGGAGAAATGTTCGTTCAACAAACCCCAAGTTCGCTACCTTGGTCACATCCTCGATAACCACGGCATTCGTCCAGACCCAGCCAAAATAGCTGCGATAAAGGATCTTTCAGCGCCAACCGACGTTAGTGGTGTACGTTCCTTTCTTGGCGCCGTTAACTATTATGGAAGATTCATCCCGAACATGCGCAAGCTTCGATACCCGTTGGACAACCTACTGAAAGAAGGCAGTTCGTTTAAGTGGTCCCCTGAATGCCAAAAAGCCTTCGAGCAGTTCAAAAGTATCCTATCATCGGAACTGCTCCTGACGCACTACGATCCAAGGCGTGAGATCGTTGTATCCGCGGACGCGTCATCCGTCGGATTAGGCGCAACAATCGGTCACAAGTTCCCCGATGGAACTTTTAAAGTTGTGCAGCATGCGTCCCGTGCACTTACAAAGGCAGAGAAAAACTACAGCCAGATAGATCGGGAAGGCTTGGCAATTATCTTCGCTGTGACAAAATTCCATAATTTTATATTTGGACGGCATTTTACTCTACAAACGGACCACAAGCCACTTTTGAGAATTTTCGGCAGCAAGAAAGGCATCCCCGTTTACACCGCCAATCGCTTGCAGAGATTCGCGCTCACCTTACAGCTGTATGATTTCGACATCAATTACATATCGACCGACAATTTTGGGAACGCCGACATCCTTTCGCGACTGATTCGAAATCACGAAAAGTTAGAGGAGGATTACGTGATTGCTAGCATCGGCCTAGAGGAGGACATACGATCAGTCGTCGTGAACTCATTGAGTTCAGTTGCATTAAATGCAACGGATGTCGCAACGGCTACTAAATCCGATCCCATTATGAGCAAAGTCATACAGTTTGTACGACAAGACTGGCCACGTAACAGTACGTTCAGCGGTGAGCTGGCATGCTTCTACGCTAGGAAGGAAGCTTTATCAGAGATGGGAGGCTGTCTCTTATTCGGGGAGAGAGTCATCATACCAAAGGCTCTCCGGCAACGATGCCTGCGTCAACTACATCACGGCCATCCAGGTGTACAAAGGATGAAGTCGATCGCACGAAGCTACGTCTACTGGCCGAAGATAGACACTGATATCGCTGAACTTGTAGCATCTTGTAACGCTTGTGCATCCGCAGCGAAATCACCCCCACACGCTAGCCCGGTACCATGGCCTGAGATAACTGCACCGTGGCAACGTATCCACATCGATTATGCTGGCCCCATCGACGGTTTCTCCTACTTAATCGTAGTCGATGCTTTCTCTAAATGGCCAGAGGTAATAAGGACTGCCAGCACAACTTCCAAAGCGACCATACGAATCCTTAATACCATGTTTGCGCGATACGGTATGCCAGTAACCCTTGTTAGCGATAATGGTCGCCAATTCATCAGTTCCGAATTTGAGGATTTTTGTATTTGTAACGGCATAGAGCACCTCACATCCGCCCCGTTCCACCCTCAGTCTAACGGGCAAGCGGAACGCTTCGTGGATACATTCAAGCGCGCCATAACCAAAATCACGAGCGATGGAACTGCGATAGAAGATGCACTTGACACGTTTTTACAAACATATCGCGCCACGCCAAATCCTCAAGTGCCAAATAACGAAGCGCCAGCGACAGTAATGTTCGGACGACAAATTCGCACTTGTTTAGAGCTTATACGCCCTGTGCCTAAACCGCAAGAAACCAATAACGATGAGCAACGACGCAATTTTGTCCCAAATGATCTAGTCTTCGCAAAGATTTACTCGCAAAACGGATGGAAATGGAAGCCAGGAAGAATATTGCGGAAATGCGGCAATGTAATGTACCGTGTTATGACTGAGGACCATAAGATTATACGAAGCCATATCAACCAACTACGTCGTCGGGTCCCTTCTAACCAGCAAGCCAGTAAGCGTGATCAACACCTTTTGCCGCTACATATTCTCTTGGATGAGTGGAACCTTACGCCTTCGTCGTCGTCACCTGATTCATCGTCATCATCGTCCTCATCGTCTCCATCGTCATCGTCGTTGTCGTCACCGTCCGATTCAGCTCCGAGTAATCTATCACCGTCGTCCGCTGAATCATCATCTTACAGGACCGTGTCCCAATCATCAGCATCACCACCTCCTGAACGTGATTGCATCCCTGAAGAGTCACATCGAGGAGCACAGCCGGTACCACCACCACGCCGCTCTTTTAGAGATAGAAAAGCACCACGTTGGTTCGACCCGTACCTGCTGTATTAAAAGAAGGGAGATGTTGTGGGAACGCAGCCTCAGCAGCGCCAGCTGCTCGACGTCGACATTCGCCTGTCGACTATTGAAGCACGATCGTGTTGAGTGCCTGAGTGTTCCCGTATTGGCGAACAAGGACCGGAGCCGCACGAGAGTTGATACCGAGCGCTCAAGGGCAACGGACGGTTGCACACCCACACACCAGTATTCGCGTATCGTCCTATGTGTTATTTAACGTGTTTCCTATTAAGTTTTAAATAAAGTGTAAGAATCACAACAGATAGCATGAAAATCAATCTACGTGTGACCGGTGCGTTTAGGATAGGATTACCAGGGTGCGAAGATTCACTTCTAGTGTTATTTAAATGTGAGAGGACAATGTTGATAAACATTGTATTTAATGGCCATGATGAAGTACTATTTATTCAACGAGAATGTATTTCTTTGATTTCAAAATAGTCATGTCCTATACACCGGACCCACCTCGATAGCAGTTTAACTTTTCTCTAATTGTCGTAAAGCTCAACCAGATCAGTCTGCAGATTTGCCATGATTTTAGTATAAAGGACCGTTCTAATGCGCTTGGCAGCGATAAAATCGAGATGGGTAAATTTTTTACCCCCGACAGCGCGTAACTCGCGAATGTTCGGCAGCGCAGCGGTAAACTTTCGCACATTTTTCGGATGAATGATCCAATCATTCATGCCGTAGTAGATGTGCACCGGGACGTCCGAGGCACTAAGGTTGTACGGCACGACGATGCGATCCACGGCACTTTCCTGGTACGGTCGAAATATTCCATTCTGTATGACCTGGTGGTAATGGTAGACCTCCTTAACCGCTGCCCCGGACGGACAGTGACCAACCAACGATTGAATGGCATTCTGTAGCAGCCGCACATAGTGCGTTGGAGAAAGATAAAATAAATGTCATCTTTGTAAAAAGTTTTTTTTACACGCACCAATCCATACGCACCGTATCGAGTGATTCCGGATTGGGGCCAAACAGATTATCAAACAGCACGACGCACGGGTTTCTCTTCGTCTCCGGTGGACACATCGTTTGCAGCATGCCGCTCTGCTGTTCCGACCAGCGCAGCAGCTCCACCAGGTTCGTAGTGAACGCGAGTGGCATGATAACTTGCGCATTATCGACCAGCGAGTTTAGCACCGGGCTGCGCACACTATCCAGCAGCACGGACGGCGCGAGCGCGTGTGCCAACCGGATCTTGCGGTTGTACGCGGGCCGGCTGCTCGTCATCACGAAGTAAGCCGTAGTACCTTCGGAGTAGCCGATGTAGTAAATTTGCCCGGCCGGGTGTTTCGTGTCGTTTAGCATGTAGTCGATCACGGCCGGCAGATCGTAGATGCCCTTCTCGTGCCAGGTAAAGTTCCAGAAGGCCGCATCGCTCGGTGACAGCTGCACGTGCTGGCGGGAGTAGCGATTGCCGCGCGTATTGATCAGCCACACGTCGTACCCCGCTTTGGCCAGCTGGTAGGCTAGCGCATCCTCCGGTCCGATCACCAGCCAGTCGGCCGAGCTGCCGAGCAAACCGTGCACCAGCAGTACCGGCAGCCGGTCCGGATCGGGGCCCTGCTTTCGTGTTATCCGATGAACGCCGAGCTTGTAACCGTCGGCTGTTGTGACCGTGTACGTCTGGCCACGGTAGCCGTACTTGCTGATGAGCTCTATCTGCAGGAAAGTTAGTGCCATTCGGTTTAAGCGAGTGCGCAGGCACTGACCGTTACGCACTGACCACGAGCACTACTTACCGATGTAAGTTGACCATCAATTCTGCTGATGACAAACTTCCCGTCGGTAGCACTAGTTAGCATCAACAGTGTTACGGCGAACGTTAAACAATTTGTAGACATTGGACCAACTGTGTGCGCTGTCAAACAGATCGACCGGTACAATCGAGAACCACAAGCGTACGAGCGATTCTATTTGACTGATATTTCATAGCCCCACAAACATATATAATGAAGAGATTTGGAAGCACTAATCTCACTGCCGATCGGTAATTATTCCGTATAATAATATCAAAGGTGTAATTGGTCAGCTGCTGTGTTGGCCTTTCTGGTTAGGGGTGCGCGCACGAGGCTCCATTTTAGTGGTAAACTAAAAATAAACGCTCCAATTGACTAACGGTCCAAAAACTATATAAATGAACTATTAATTTTAGACTATTTAGTGTGTGCAATCCAAAACAAACGACAAGTCCAATCAAAAAGGCTAGATGTTTCTAAAATGAAATTGTTTATTTCAGATCAACATTTTCCGACTCATCGCCACCTAAACCTGTCCACATTGTACACAGTATTAGTAAACTCAATTTGTCACAATTGAAACACAAGTCAGTCGAAACAGTAACAAACCAATCACGATTTTACCTTCAATAACATTAACATTAAACATTATAATTACATGCCGTCACCACACCGATACGGTTCCGGACAATCCAGTCTTTTCATAAGTCGCGCAGCTGCTCCAGAATGCTGTCGTACACGAGCGCACGCACCCGTTTGGCCGCCACAAAATCGAGATGGTTAAAGTGCGGATCCTGCACCTCGGTCAGCGAGACAACGTTCGGCAGCTCAGCCGCCAGCCGCACCACGTTGGCCGGTCCAACCATCCAATCGTTGAGCGCGTAAAACAGGGCAACCGGTGCGGTGACGGCCGACAAATTGTACGCCGGCGGCTGTTCCCGCCCGTAGTGGGCCAGGTTCTGGTCCGGCCGCTCGTAGGCGAACTGCTGGAAGCGGCCGCACCGATTCAGCTGCGCAAAGTGTAGCAGCTGCTTGCTGGACGCACCGGACGGATTGTGCCCGGCCATGATGTGCTGTGCTAGCTGTGCAGAAGGAAAGAAAAGGCAAATCATTAAACAGGGAATATATGATATGGCACCCTGTCCACACCTACCCGATCCGTGCCGTTTGGGTTCGGTCCAACCATCTGCTCGATCAGATGCACACAGATGGGCCGTGCGATACGCGCCGGACACAGGGCCCGCTGCAGTGCGTACTGGACAGGGTTGTGGGGCAGCACCTGCCACATGCCGATCGCGTCCAGGAAGCACTTGACGGCGGGACCGTTTTCCGCCAGCCAGCGGAAGATGGGACTGCGCACCTGCTGGACGTAGACGGCCGGCGAGAGGGCGTACATGCGGGCAATTTTCGCGTTGTATTCGGGCCGGGTGGAGGCGAGCACGAAGAACACGGTCGTACCCTGCGAGTAGCCGATGTAGTGGAGGCGCCTTGCCCCCGTCACGGACAGGACGTGATCGATCGTGGCGGGCAGATCGTAGTAGCCCATCTCGTGCCAGGTATAGTCCCAGAACTCGCGGCTATCCGATGATAGGTGGGTGTGGCGCCGGCAGTACCGATTGCCGCGCAGATCGGCCAGCCACACGTCGTGCCCCTGGTCGGCCAGCAGGTAGGCGAGACTGTTGTTCGGCCCGATGATGAGGAAATCGGCCGAGCTGGCAAACAACCCGTGCACGAGCAGCACCGGTAGGGAATGGTCGGATTTGGTGCGCATCGGAGGGATTCTCGTCAACGTTAGGATGTAACCGTCGGCGGTGGTGATCTCGTGCTGCTCGATCGGGTAGCCATACTTACGGATCAGCTCAGACTGTGGTAGTGAAAGGGTATTAGAAGACGTATACGTATGGAACAGTTTCAGTACACTGAATTTTTGAGTACATATTCAGCGCCCCGATAGTTATTGGCATCAACTAACAGCGTTGATAGGAGTTATGCCTTTATCAAGATACTTGCATCAGAGTTATTAATCTGATTAACAATATGTATGTCTTTGCTCCTGGAAGCTGATATTCGGCCTCAGCACAATTTTTCGATCGATCCGGCTGTCATTTTGGTGTCATTTGACACTCATTTCGCCGCCAAGGTGTTCATTTTACTGGTCTTTTTGAAAACTGGTATACCATGACACTCACGAGCAAAATGAACTATGCTACAAAAATTCGATCGTTCCGCTTTGTATGGCGAAAAATCATCGCGTATGGCGTATGGCGAAACTCATTGAGCTGCGGAAATTATCGAATATCAGAAAAATGCCATAAATCAAGGTTAATGGTTTTGAAAAACGTTATGTAAAAGCAAGTTGGTAATTGTTCTGGTTCTTTTTCAATATTTTGGGTGATAAAAAATCATTTATTAAATATTTTAAAAAATGGTTTGCCTACACTAAGTGCTGAACTCGATGGGAATCGACTTCATGCAGGAGTATGAAAGAAATAGTTATACTGTCAGTTTTACGTGAGCGCCTATCGAATGTTTTCGATCGAAAAATTGTGCTGAGGCCGATAGACATGTTCAGCGAGTTGTAGATTCGTTCAGGCATATAATAGACTCTTTCAGCGAGATATACGGCCTCAGCACAATTTTTCGATCGAAAAAATTCGATCGATCCGGCTGTCATTTTGGTGTCATTTGACACTCATTTCGCCGCCAAGGTGTTCATTTTACTGGTCTTTTTGAAAACTGGTATACCATGACACTCACGAGCAAAATGAACTATGCTACAAAAATTCGATCGTTCCGCTTTGTATGGGGAAAAATCCGCGACACATTGAGCTGCGGAAATTATCGAATATCAGAAAAATGCCATAAATCAAGGATGATGTTTTTGAAAAACGTTATTTAAAAGCAAGTTGGTAAATGTTTTGGTTCTTTTTCAATATTTTGGGTGATAAAAAATTATTTTAAAAATTGTTTACCTGGGGGCCAGCTTCATGTACACCTACATGTTATACGAAAAAAAAAACACATAAAAGAAAAAGTTATACTCGGCCTCAGCACAATTTTTCGATCGAAAAAATTCGATCGATCCGGCTGTCAATTTGGTGTCATTTGACACTCATTTCGCCGCCAAGGTGTTCATTTTACTGGTCTTTTTGAAAACTGGTATACCATGACACTCACGAGCAAAATGAACTATGCTACAAAAATTCGATCGTTCCGCTTTGTATGGCGAAAAATCCGCAACTCATTGAGCTGCGGAAATTTTCGAATATCAGAAAAATGCCATAAATTAAGGTTAATGGTTTTGAAAAACGTTATGTAAAAGCAAGTTGGTAATTGTTCTGGTTCTTTTTCAATATTTTGGGTGATAAAAAATCATTTATTAAATATTTAAAAAAATGGTTTGCCTACACTAAGTACTGAACTCGATGGGAATCGACTTCATGCAGGAGTATGAAAGAAATAGTTATACTGTCAGTTTTACGTGAGCGCCTATCGAATTTTTTCGATCGAAAAATGGTGCTGAGGCCGACTGTCAGTTTTACGTGAGCGCCTATCGAATTTTTTCGATCGAAAAATTGTGCTGAGGCCGATAGAATTGTTCGGAAGTAGGCGTTGACATGTTCGGTTATACTGTAGAGCTGTCACTTTCGCACCCCTTGGACTGCAGCTTGGATCATTCTCATCAGAAGGTAAACAAACGGTTTTTGCAAAAATATGTTTGTTTTAACTAATTCATGTATTAAACAGCTTGGGGAATGATTATTAGCTACTTTTAGGACTTTTAAGAATGAAAAATTGAACCCTGCGGCACAGTGCGTAAACAAAACAAATGACAGCACTACAGAATCGCTGAACATGTCTACGCCTACTTCCGAACAATTCTATATCTCGCTGAAAAAGTCTATTATATGCCTGAACGAATCTACAACTCGCTGAACATGTCTATATAATCCTCGAAAACCCTGTATATTCTCAGTGTAAGTACTGCCAAAACATGCTGACACGCGGCAACCTTAATGCCGGAAGAAAACTCGTCTCGTTTCTTGCTTGCTTGCTTCGACCGTCACGATAATGGCGTCTCTTCAGCTTTATCTTTTCATTTCCCGCCCAAGTCTTGATGGCTATTTCACTGAAACTTTTACAACTAACCTTGACCTCATTGTAAAACCACTCTTGTTTCGGTCAGAAAACCTTTCAAAATATGACCGTTCCGCACCTACTCGTTTCATCACACTAACACTGTACGCCACTGCACACTAAAAGCTACCGTAATTGATTGATTTGGTAGAACCATCCGGTCGGTCGCTCGCGCGGGATGTCACTACTAATGCACGAACAAATAACTCACCGTTTCCAGCATACCGTCTTCTTCGTCAATCGCGAATACGGTTGGATAACCGCCGAACGCATCACTCGATCGTGCCACTACCCTCAGCGGAAGGGTCAACGTACAAAGCACCAAAATGTAGGGCCACCAACTGCTGCACACTGCACTCCACCGGTAAGGCCAGATGCACTGGGCTGCTGCTGCATTTCCGTAACGAACCACGGCCATTTCTGCACTGAATCGCCATCCGAGCGATCCGAGCAGTGGGCAGTTGCTCGGCCACTGGTCGCTGCGCTGTGGCTACGCTTTCTTCAGCCCGAAGCTGATTGCAATTGCAGTGGCGGTGCATCGGCGTCGACAATCGGTACTGTGTGTGTGTGCGGTATGTATCATGGTCAAGGCAAGCGAGCGGGAGATCAGTTGTCCTTTGCCTTGACTCGGAGTAGACTTTTTTTCGCATTCGTTCGCAAGCGGGGCAAGCGTTCAGTTTGTGGTGCGCCTGGCTTGTGTTCCGGCTGTGAGTGTGTAAGAGCAGTTGGCAGAAGTATATATTTTTGGAATTTATGTATAGTAAGATTTCATAATTAATGTTACTATCATGATTTATTTTTTTTCTTATTAATGATTTATTTATTATTTATTATTAAAAACTTATTATAAAAATGTCCCAAAAATGTCTCATCAAATGTATTATAATTATAACAATGTCCCAACTTCTTGAAATATTTAATTCAGCACATTCATCGACATTCTTTATCGCGGCATAACTGACCTTCGCGACCTTGTCGGCCTTACTTGTTTGTCAAGTTTGTGTTACTGGATACCTGAATTGTCAGCTGTCGCAACGCTACCGAGGGACCATCCAAATGGGAATCATTAACCTTTTTCTACTAAATTAAATAAAAAAAAATCTTTATCGAATTATGTCGAGAGAGTATTCCTCAATAGATACGATTGAAGAGATTTTGATAAAATTAAACCCATTTCTTCTTCTCTCTCCTTATCACTTCTACCCCTACTGTAATAATGCCGTAATAAAATGCGCACATCGATATGAATCGATTGTACACGAACAGGAATTTAAATCAACATTCCACCGCACGAATCATCTCAGCATATCCGTCTCCGCAGTTACGCGCAAATCAATTTCAACAAGGTAATTTTCTCCCAATTCTTACGACACTTGGGTACACCGCTTCAACTATCGCGCAAGTCTCTCGAGCGACATGAGAACGATACGCGTCTGTTCACGAGCGTAAAAAGGAGAGAGAGAGAGAGAAGCAAACGCAAAAAAAAACAACAACAAACGAACGATGATGAGCGTAAACCATAGCAATGCCCGATCGTTATCGCAGCTAATATCGCCCGTGCGAATGCAAATATAGATAATGCTGCTGCTCTAGCACCGCCTATTACCCCTCACCGCTGCTACCGAACACACCGAACGGGGCCCGACATCAAATCGAAACCCCGTGAAACCTGGGGCCCGATTATCTAATCACTGCAATTGATTGCAGTGTGCAGCGATTAGAGGAAGTAGTTACCGATCATGAAAGGTACGAGAAGGCAAGCGGAAAAGGGGGAGGAAGGCGAAAGGTGTCGGTTCTGAGACGATGGTGATTGCCAAGTTGAAAGTTCAACTTGATTCCGGTCGCGTGCGTGGACTGTCTACGTCTGTAGGCTGTCTGTAGTCATTCTAATAAGATTACAAGAACAAGATCACACAAACAGGAAATAAAAAGAGTCCGACTTCTTTGATGTATCACAATTTTCTTTACTTCTACACTTAATCATTCGACATTTGGCGGCTGCAATCCTATCTCGCCCGCTTCCTTCCACTATCGTTCGATCGTTCCCGCTCCTCCAGACTGGCCAGTATGTGCTCGTACACCATCGGGCGCGCATTGATGGCAATCGTGAAGTCGAGATGGTTGAAGTTTGCATCCTCCACCAGATGCATGGTCGGCGGTGTCGGCAGCAGCTTGGAAAAGTCCACCGCATCCCGCGGATCGATCAGCCAATCGTTCTGCGCGTAAAAGATCGTCACCGGCGCCGTAACTGCGCTGAGATTGTACGCCGGCGCATTCCAGTGGCTGTAGCGGAGGGTATTGTTGCGCCGACCGTAATCGTACTGGCGGAATTGACCCGTGCGCTGCAGCTGGGCGTAGTGGAACAGCTGCTTGATGGAGGCGCCGGCCGGATCGTGCCCAACGAGGATCTGCATTGCCATCTGGAAGTGGTGGATCGGGTTCGGGTTCGAGAAGCACATGAAGGAAACGATTACCGAACACTACTACCACTACCGCTACTTACCATGTCGGCCATCTTTGGATTCGGTCCCACCGTTTGGCTCACTACCTGTATGCACAGATTTTCCGGATCGGTCATGGGGCAGAGCAGGCGGGCCAAACCGTACTGTGAGGTCAGGTGCGGCAGGAACTGGTGCACGCCGAGCGCATTGAACAGCTCGTGCAGTGCGTCTATGTTCTGGAGCAACCACTGGACGGGCGGACTGCGGACGCGCTTCAAGCAAACGGCCGGTGAGAGCGCGTACATGCGGCCAATCTTTTCGTTGTACTCGGGCCGGCTGGAAGCCATCACGAAGAACACGGTTGTACCCTGCGAGTGGCCGATGTAGTCGACCTGCGAGGCACCGGTCTGCCCCAGGATGTACTCGATCACGGCGGGCAGATCGTAGTAGCCCATCTCGTGCCAGGTAAAGTCCCAATAGTCGTGCGAGTCGCTGTCGAGGCGCGTATGGCGCCGGGAGTACCGATTGCCGCGCATATCCGCCAGCCACACGTCGTAGTCCCGGTCGGCCAGCAGGTAGGCGAGGCTGTTGTTCGGCCCGATCAGCACGTAGTCGGCGGAGCTGGCGAGCAGTCCGTGCACGAGCAGCAGCGGCCGCGGGTGGCGTTGCGTTCGCGCCGGTATTCGAGTGAGGGAAATGACGTACCCGTCTGCACCGGTCGCTTCGTGGCTTTCGACCGGATAGCCATACTTGGTGATCAGCTCCGACTGTAGAGCAGGAAGCCGAAAGACACAAACAATCATTTTTTCTGAACACCTCCGCATAGAATCACAAGGACTTGCCAGTATTAAAATAACACTTTAAACATTAATTTGCACATTTGCACCTTACCGTACTCAGCGCTCCATCCTCTATATCGATCGCAAAAAAGCTGCCAACGTCGTTGGCATTCTCTGAGCGCACCTCGGCAGATGCTGCGTCGGCGACACTGGGCGCTACACCGAGCAACACGATCAGCGACGACGACAACAGCAGGGTCAGCGGCATGACGGCTATCATGGACCGGCGTGTCACAACCGTACGTTCTAAGTCGGACGCCATTCTACTACTGACAAACCCCGTAGTAAGTACAACCGATCGGAAGGAGAACCGCTTCACTACTACGCTACACACTGGCCAACAATTCTGATCTAATACCTACGCTATCATCATCCCGTGATCGGGCGTTCTCACAAGTTCTCACAAGCGTGTGCGCCAGTGCGATATCGCGATAGGGGAAGGGCGACGCAAACACGGTTTGTCTCAGTGCACAACCGGGCATCAGTGACTAATCGGTTGGAATCTTGTGTGTTTTTTTAGCGATTTTAGCGAAAGGTAAACTACAAATACATTTTCATAACAAATAATAACAATTTAGAAGGTGGAAAGCTTGAAAAATGCTGTGAAAACAAATTATTTGATGTTTTGAAATCGCTGCCAACGGTTGTTGTGACGAGTCGTACGAAATCGATCAAAGTGTTGATATGGTGATATGATGCATTATCCTGAAACTCACTTTAGCTGGTTAATTGTTTAAGTCGCCTTCAATAGTCACCATCATTAAATAAATGAATTTATTATAATTCATTTCAAAAACTAAGATGAACGTGCAAAGGAACATAGTACAACACTTAGTAGCTAGCTCGCGCGTAGCTCATCGCGCTCATACGAACCTTGGAGCTTTCATAAAGCTCATTCGAGTAGAGCTTTCGGTAGGGCTGCTCGATTGAAGGGAAGCACTGTGCTCGAACGACAGTAATGTGCAGTGCATTTGACACACGGTTTAAAGATTCGATTTATTTATTTGCCCAAACTGTAGGGTTTTATTTGTGATGAAATTTAAAGTAAAAATGAGGCCGAAATTAATCAAAAGTCAATATCAATACATTGCTACTATGAAATGCCACCAAACTTCAAGATGAAATGCTGAAATATTGGATAAGATTAGGACAAATTATGGGCTACGTACTGATAGCGTGGTTGCGAGGCTGTGCATTTGAGGCAAACCGTGGGTTCATTAGTTGCAGGAACGCACAATCAACCTATTTGGAGCAGTGAGTTTAGATCGGATTCACCATTGATGCAACTATGGGACAGGCTGAACCTTCTTTCACCCGATTCCGTACCTAATTTGCTGCAACAAAGGGACGGAATAGCTTATGCTTTTTTACACCAGTCGAAATCGTTGCGCCTACTGAACCTACTTATACCATAAGGGACGACTCGAACGAATCCGGGTCGCTCATCACTAGTTCGTAAAAGTGGTAGTTTTGGTACGATCTGATCTGGAAGAAGTTCCTGTTCTCCGACCAAACGAAATAACAAGATCCAACACCGTTGAATCGTCAACTGATCATCCTAAAAATATGAGTGCAAATAAAACGATTAAATTCCAAATCAGTCAGTTCTGATTAGTGTTGGGAGATTCGAGATTCAATCCCTAGATAGATTCGATCGGATCGGATCCCATTTGTGGGATTTGAGTCCCTTTAAGATTCCATTGCAATAAGATTGGAATTCGATTGGGTTTGGGATAAGATTGCTATTGGACTGGAAAAGCGATCGGATCGTTATTGCAAAGGGAATAGTGAACAGAATGCAATAGGAATTATTGGAATTGCTTCGCACCACTAGTTGTTATGAAGCACAAGATCATCGATTATCTATCAAGGTTATTTAATTTGTTGGCTTTTCTCTGTACGCTATTCGTGATAGCGTGGTATAGCCTAGATTTTAATTTTTTTGGGAAGGGGTTATCAACTTAATCGTCAATCAATTCATCAGTCATCATCAATCAATATCAATGAAAGTTCAATAAGAGCGATATTTATTAATTTCTATGTTATTTTATTTTATGATCGCACTAAGTAAACTTATTGGGCAGTAACATGTTACATAATAATACTCAACAATACACCAAACACAACAGCGCGCTAGAATGTGGATTACAATTATGTTGCTCTGTTAATACTTGTATGCACCATCATGCGCACCTCAACGCGAAATCTTTGAAATGGAACAGAATGTTACGCCCTTGTAGCCATGCTTACATCTGAAGCTTGTGTTGCTATCAATCACAAACGTACGTACACTTCCTGCGCTCTTTAACTTTTACACCGACATGCCCAGGTACCGGTTATACGCTTGGCGCCCAGCGCGTAACATTCCGTTTTCATCGATCCATCAGTCTTCCCGGCCGATAGGAAGAACGCCTATGACATAATACTTAGCGACCTCCACACTGCCGCACCGTAATCCTTTGTCTGAACGCTTAACGCTTCACTAATCAGTAAACTTCGACAAAGCAGCGGTCAAATACGCAGCGGGATTTTAGAGCCCACTTCCGGACAGTTAAAGGCCACTTATCCGCTGATCCGTTCGTCACAGTTTGGAAACGAGAAATATTAATCACACCCTTGAAGCGATAGGGGAGCTTTGCTGATGAATTGATGATATGATTTGCTGGGAAGGGTTTCACCGGTTAATCATCAGTCCCCAGAGGGGGGGCTGCAATTTGTAATCATAAACCAACCGATTTGAAGGGTGTCATCTTACACCGAGTGTGCGGTGTGATTAGTGGCGATCAAAACAGCAACAAAAATGGCAGTAATTAAGCGGCAGTTGCATGTGCATGTTGCAGGCACGTAATGTGTGGCCCTTTAGACACACCTCCGCGCGCCAACCACACACGATCATCGTCATCGTCGTACAGGTCGTGGGAATTCTCCACCAATTAATGCCCTAACACCCGGTAGCACTCGATGGTTCGCGATTCGATCGCACCAGCGAGCCCCTGCAGCGGAGCGTCACACATTCCCGGATGTGCGCGGGGCACGCCGATCGTACTGGTCGAGCTCCTGCAGCAGAATGGAGTTGAGCAGGCGGGCCGAGTTCTTGGCCAGTATGAAATCGCTGTGCGTGAAGTGCCGGTCGGCGATCTGATGGACGGCGGCCAGGTTCGGCACCTCGTCGGCCAGCTGCAGCGCGTCGCGATAGTTGATGACATGATCGTTCAGCCCGTAGTACACCACGACCGGTACGGTGGCACGGGTCAGATTGTACAGCGGGGCGGGTGGTGATGCGTGGAAGCCGCCCTGGCCAGTGCTCCGCAGCGGGCTGTACTTGGCGAACCGGGCCGTCCGTATGATCTGCGAGAAGTGGTGCAGCTGGCGGAGCGATGCACCGGCCGGGAAGTGGCCGAGAAAGATGCGCAGCATTCGCTACCGGAGCAACAAGAAGAAAAGGGCAACAAGTGCGTTGAGAACTTGGCAACCACGAAGCTGGCACGCAACGGCTAACCGGAAACACTTACATCGTCTACCTGGGCCGGGTTCCTGCCCGCCACGTCGTACAGCAGCTCCCGGCACACGGTCACATTCCCATCGGCGCACACGATCTTCACCAGCGGCGCAATGAACCGGCGGTTCGGCAGGATCTCGCGCCGGCCGGCCGCGTCCAGCGCGGCCACCAGCGGATCGGCCAGCGTCACGAACGTGCGCACGATCCGGCCCTCCAGCCGGTACATGTACACCGAGGGCGAGATGGCCTGCATGTCGATCAGCTTCGCGCTGTACTCGGGCCGCTCGGACAGCAGCACGAACAGCACCATCGTGCCCTGGGAAAAGCCACCGTAGTGCAGCCGGGCGGCGCCGGTCGCGTTCAGCACGTGGTCGATCAGGGCGCGCACATCGTACAGCCCGATCTCGTGCCAGGAAAAGTTCCAAAACTCACCCGCGCGTGCGTCCGGATCGTGGTGCAGATGTTTGCGCGAGTAGCGCGTGCCGCGCGCGTTGCCCATCCACACGTCGAACCCGGCATCGGCCAGCAGGTAGGCGAGGGCCCGGCCCGGCCCCATCAGCACCCAGTCGGCACAGCTGCTCAGCAGCGAGTGCATCAGGAAGATCGGTGCGTTGCGGTGCGGTCGGAGCGGCGGCTTGCCGGATGCGGCTCGCCGGCCGGCGATGCGGTACAGATCGAGCAGATAGCCGTCCTCCGTTTGCACCTCGTGGATTTCGATCTCGTACCCGTACTTCCACACCAGCTGGGGCTTGAAGGTGAGAGGGAGTTGACACAAAACACGGAGCATTAAATTAGTGAGCGAACAAAGCACTTTAGACGGGTAGACGGTACACACACAAAAAAAGGATTTGACAAAATTGATAAAATCAGTAATTAGGTGAACGACACCACGAATTTGTTGCAATAACTGAGCAAGGTTTAGATTAAACAGCCCTGACCATAGTTAACATTTTGACAAAATTGACAGATTTTGGTTCATGCATTGGTCACGCCACTATAGAAAGTAGACATTGAACTTGGCAATACTTTTGATGGATATTTGGAACATGGGGTGGCTTATATACGTGGTCCAATTAGTTTTGATCATGATCTGACACGTTAAATATCAGCTTCTCGTTTGCGGCAATGTGTGGCAATAGGCGAACTATGAATCTAAATTTATTCTGTTTGTTGTCTGTACATTACTTTAAAACCATGCACATTTTCAGGGTTTAAAGTTGTGTATCGATAAGGAATTTTAAATATGTCCTTACATGTTACTGAATAAGTCTCTATTATTTGGCTTCGTCCCAAGAGTTTTGAGACAAATGATTCAAACACATTAGCAGAGAATAGAGTATCACCATTACATCGTAATATCTTTTAACACTGAAATTTTCATTGGAGTAAAGATAAAGTTTTTGGTGAAACAAAAAAAACTGAACTGTTTTCCTTCAGGGCAGTGGTGCCCTCAACACCTTTTTGATATCACTGATGATCTTACACTGGGGGCCGGTCTCGTGATACAGTCGTCAACTGGTACGACTTAACAACATGCCCGTCATGGGTTCAAGCTCCGGATGGACTGTGCTCTCATACGTACGACAGACTATCCTGCTGTGGATTATACATAAGTAATCACTGATAGCCAAGCCCACAAGTGGTACAGGCAGGCCATGACCGACAACGGTTGTGTTGAGCTAAAGAAAAAGCAGATGTTCTGACGCACTGATGATCACTTTGATGCAACTATTTTTTTCCACTGCTCATTGATATTGAGGAAGGAAGGGTAAATGTCTATAGGGTAAATGTACCTATAGTGGTGGTAGTACCAATAGTGGTGGTATTGCACCAAAATGCCGTTCATACGGCAAATTACAAGTAATTAAGTTATTTACGTTAGTGTGAAATGTTCTTTAGCCTTTTACAAAGGTTTTAAAAATTAAATGGGGCCATTCCGTTACTTAGTGACCGAAAAATACATTATTTTGTGAAATGTGTTAACATTTTTCCAAAATCCTTAGCATTTCATAACGAAACTCATTTTTCTGTTAACGTTCTAAATGACCACATAACCACGTAATTACTAGTTTTTCAACATAACTGTTATGAAATGTTATTGTTTTACTAAAGTTATTTGCCTTTTTACCATATTTATGCATTCTTAAGTGTTTTTTACCATAGTGCCATTATAGGTACACAAAACAGGCATGTTCCAATAGTGGTTATAGTTATAAAATCAATGAAAACTAAAATAAGCAACAGAAATGAGTTTTATGAAGGTAATTTACCAAAAACAGGCCAAAATTCGCTTATATGGCTGAATGAAAAATTGACTTTGAAGTCAAGCACACTCTTCCGGGTGTAGGTTGACGACAGGTGTGATGCAGTACTTTAGTCAATAGTTTCATTGATCAAATTTATACATTTTTTACGATCAAATTACGCAAGAAACCTATATTATGGCAGTAATCCTTGCTATTCATACGAAAACAGCTTCGAAACTAAGTTTCATTGATATAATACACCGTTTTTGATGCATCTTTGTTTACCACCACTATAGGAACACAATACGACGGCTATAGGAACCATACCACCATTATAGGTACAACGGAGCAGTCACAAAAATATGTATTTTTTTCGTAAATTTTATGTATTTCATGATAAAAATGGTTGTGATTGCGTAGATAAAACATATTCCAATTGGTATGTGTTAAAATATTCTGAAATTGTCCTTCCTGACACCTTAAATGTATTAAAACACATCTGTACCACCACAAATTGCACCACTATTGGTACATTTACCCTATTTTTTATCACACTTTTACTGGAGATTATAGGAGATACGTAGTTAGATTTTCCTACAAATTAATTTAATTTTGGAAATATC
Organism: Anopheles gambiae; assembly: GCF_943734735.2. Taxonomy (NCBI): domain Eukaryota; kingdom Metazoa; phylum Arthropoda; class Insecta; order Diptera; family Culicidae; genus Anopheles; species Anopheles gambiae. The sequence continues at coordinate 32,154,327 of NC_064601.1, forward strand.
ACAAAACCATCAATTTCACTTTGATGTACTGAAAGCCTACAACCAACTATCTTTCGCGGATCAGTCACAGGTACATTAGCTGTGTGCATTGTTTCTTTATTTGTATTTCGGGATCAAAAGCCACGAAGGAAATCGATTTGGAACTCAGTTTTATTGCCCCGCTATTGAGGAAATTTACACATATTTTCCAAGCTACTGTTTCCCACCACTTTGCGCTTTAGAATGTTTATAGTCGTCGGTAATCTTGTTCGCTCCATAGAATCGAATAACAGCCTTATCGAATGGGCGTTAAACGCACAGTTTTGAAATGCTTTGGATTAAAAAAAATAGGATTGTTCTTGTCGGGAGCTTCTGCGGCCTTCCCGATTCTCTATCTCCAAAAATATAGATATTAATCCTTGGTTGGAAACCGACAGTGATCGAACTCAAATGGGCCAGGAGTGCTCAGGCGAGAGATTTCAGCCTCCAAGCCAAGCTCCATACAACTTCTCGCTCAACACTTCAGAAAGGGCTACATTCGTGTGACCGCTTAGGGTTGTTCCACTTGTGTTAATCCGCCACTGGCCTCACCTTCCGTCCAATAAAGCCAGAGAAGGGACGGATAAGCTTTCCTCATGTTCGCATGATTTTGTTTTTGTTTTTTATTTTGCAAAATTTAAAACCATTAATTTGATATTATTAAACCAATAATTTGCAACATGTTTAAAGAACAAATAAATTTGGGGCATTGCAATTAAAATGTCTTTAAAACTTGCGAATCATTATTTACTTCTCGAGCAAACAATGGCATTTGATGCCAATAAGGGCAGTTTGTGTGTTGAATTTATTTAAAAAATATTAAATTTTCTTCACACTTTATCTGCTTTTTCCGCGCATTTTTCACACCGAATAACACACATAATGTTCGTTTGCATTATGCTTTCTTTTGTCGTTCTCCAGCATACCACTGTCAGTACTGTAATAACACCATTGTCACCTTACATACTTTGATTACCGGTCCTAGTCCCACAACACTACACCACATTTTGCACAGCGATGAATTGTTACAGAAACCGATCGGACGCTTGCAAGGATCACCCGTTCCGCACTTACCACCGTCAGGTACGCGTCTTCCTCCTGCAAGTTGTTGAACGGTGGATCCTCCTCCACCCTTTGCACCGACCCATCCTCATCGTACTCGTTGCTATCGTACCGGCGCGGATGCTTTTGATAGTAATGGGCCGAAAGTAGCATCGGAAACACTAACAGCAGCAGCAGTAACCGCTGCTGCGGCAGCGACAGTTGTCGGTGCACCATTTCTCAACGCCAAACTCTGCGCGTTTCGTTCACCACGCCGAGCATTCGGATCGCGCGGTCTCGGCTGGTTCGGCTCGGCTGTAGCTGCCTGCAGAACGTTCCTTTCGCTAGCGGTATCGCAATAGAACTAAAGCGGACCGAATGCTTCGCCGGGTACGTTACCCGGTAGCGGCCGCGCATGCTAATGGGCGCCAACAATAATTGCCATGCGGGGGCCAGGTTGCTGGTAGTGGTACCGCCGGAGTAGCGCGCGATCTCGCTCACAATAGGCCACGGCAACCGAAATCATGCGTCGCGTCTTTTCGCGTCCCATTGTCGTCACGTTCCGCCATCGTGTATAGCGTGTTCGGTTTGTATTTGCAGCTGGAGGCCACTCGGAGCCTTTCTACGGATCGGCTCGCGATCGTCGGGGTATCGAGCTGCAACCGAACCTTCCAAACGATCGTGCTGGCAGAGGATCGCTTCTATTGTTATTAGGCATCAGGTTTCATTATCGATCGCTTATCTACTAGCAAGATAAGCTTCATTGTCATCGCCTCTGGTATGCTACTAGTTAGTGGTGATTAATACACGGGCAAGAAATAGGTCAAAGGATCAACCCAAGTCGATACTGGCAACGCCTACCAAATGATGCTTAAATGCCCTATATTTAGAATATATTAACATTGTTATAATCAATGGTGAGATTGTTGCATTTAAGTGGAATTTCTGAGCAATTAAACTCAACGCGATTAACCGGTTGAAGGAAGCTGATGGAAGCATGTGTGCATTCTGGTTGCTGGTTGGTATGCACATCACAATTTAGAGGAACAAAAAACACACTAGTAAGCTTTCAATACTCCATTGCATGCGGTTGCTTCTGTTACTCTAATGTTTACCCCCCTTTGGCCAGCCAAAAGAAGAAGAAAAAAAGTCTTCCTCAATTTGTGCATCATAATACGCGAGTGCATCTTTATTTGTGTGCCCAAAAAAAACCCGACCGTTGATGTGCAGCACAAACATTCAAATGGATGCAAATGAATCAAACCTTGAAGGCTTCGGTCGCGGCCACGAACCGCCGGGCCGAACAAGCAGTCAGTCAGTAAGCCAACCACTCCGCTGTTGATAAGGAACAGAACTGCAAACACTTACATTCAATTCACAGCCTCTTTTGGCACACCAAATCTTCTTGCGACCTGCAAATGTTTACGATGCATTGCTTTTTTTTCTTGTGTTGACTCACGCTCTGCGCCCCGGCGTTTAGCACCGGCTTAGCAGGTGCCGATCCCCCACGTCGCAACGGCTAATCAGCTGGGCTGGAAAATAACGGACGGCGGGCTGGAAGAGCGGTATGTGAACTGATTAGGCCTGGGACGGACGCGGGTTTTCGCAGAACCTGATGACCTTAATTAGTGCCAGGGGACGGGGATCGAACCTCAACCTAACCCAACGACTACTGCTACTACCATCACCTCCACCACCAGCACCACCAGCAGTAGCGAAGGGGTCTTTGATTATAGGTCACAACACTAGCCGGCAGCTCACTGTTGCTGCTACATTCCTTTGGAACTGACCCTTCGCCAGGAAAGCGAGACAAACACTCACACACACAGTGGAAAACACCCCGCTCACAGATCAAAATCACGTGCCAAACCGTACGCTGCTTCTGCCGGCCTTGACTGGAACACGCGTGCGTTTCTACCGATCAGAAGGGGGATTTAAAACAATAATTGAAAATGAAAATTATCACCCCAACGGGGTGGAAGTGAATAGAAAAACACATGAAGAGAGATAGAGAGCAAAAAGCAACCCTTCACACGCGATCGATGTGTGGGTAAATAATGACTGATGATCGAGAGGTGCGCGAACAAAATCAATCATCAAACTTTTAGTGCCCAGCGCACCAATTATCCTTTTAGCCGGTGCGCCGGAACAATGAACGGATCGCGGGGGGTGCAACAGCGAACAGCGGCGACGGGAGAGGCACCCCATTTGCATTGTGCACTTTATGCGGAGGGGCAGGGGAGCCCTAATAGTGGCCACGGTGCGAAGAATGGGAGAAAGACCACGACACACGATTGGCCAGCAATAATAATAGTAATCATATTGGAGCATCTTCCTCTGGCGGCTAGAAGGTTTTGTTCGCTCAATTCAGACAATAAGACTACTTTGGTTGGGTGCCAGTTCCGGACGTCAGGTAAACTCTGCCGGTGCACATTTGCTGGTAAGGTCGCATCGTACCTCGAAGCAAGGCCACCCGAGCTGAGCACAAGCACGGTGGGGGGTGACGCTGTTTCTGAAAACAGTTCAACAGTTGAAAAGACATTCCTGAAAAGACATTGAAAAGACGAACAAAGAGACTGCGATGCGGCAACCAGAAAGAAGAAGGAGCAATTCGAATCCTCTTCCTCGATGATTTTTTGTTATAATATTTCCAAACTTTGTAGCGGAATTTGGGGCAAGTGTGCCATACGGGGCAAGTGTGCCATACGGGGCAAGAGTGCCACCAAGCATTTTCCTTAACAACTTTAGTTTAGTGATCAATTGTGTATACAGTTGGTTGCTTTCCAATGACTAGGTATACTGAGCCGAATTTCATATAAATCAATCGATATTTCTCATTGTTTTGAACTTATTTATATTGAGTTTCAAAATTGAGCAGAATATTATAATTTTTTAATCCAACCAAATAAGCTCTCAAAAATCATGCGAACAATCAACCGAGAAAATTTTTACACCACCGTATAGCTGAGAAAACGTTAAATTTTTTGTGGGGTTAGTTGAAAAAAACTTTTTTTTGTCACTGAAAAATTCAATTTCAAAAAAGTTACAACTTTTGGGGCAAGTGTGCCATCTCTGTTTGGGGGCAAGTGTGCCACCATCTTTCATAGGCGCGAGCTGTCAAAAATGTAAACATTGTTGTAGCGTGCTGCGGAATGCTGCGCTATTGTGAGCGGATTCCACGCCAGAAAAACAGAACAGTAACAAACCATATTGTGGTACAGTTGGTGGTCAAAAAGGGTTCATTGGTGACTAAATACATGTAGGAATACATACACTAGTGGTACAAACGTAATAATTTCCAATTATCTAAGAAATACGGTTATTTTAACCAGGTGGCCGTCTTGCCCCATACGAGTGGCACTCTTGCCCCATAGCCCAAAAAAACAACGTCTTTTTGGACCCTTTTTAAAACGCTTCAAAAACTGTTTTATTTCCACTTTTTTCAAGCGAAACTCATTTATAAGTGAGGAAATAGATGTAAAATGATTATGAGATTTAAATCGGCTTTTGAAAAACACGTTTTAGTGAGTTATAACTTGAAATGCTTAAGGTGGCACACTTGCCCCAAGTTCCGCTAAATTGTCTCTTCCATTTTAAATCCTTTCGCGATCAGTTAAAAAAGGAGTCATAAGCAACCACGTGCGTGCGAAATTTGAAATATCCCGGCGCCGGGAATCGCGCCCGCAGGATAAAATCCGTTAAACTACCAGGGCAGCATGATCGATAGGAGGATCAACACACCCGTTGTGGCGCTATCGCCAACTCGCCGCCATCCTGTCGCCATTGCTTAAGGCGGCGCTACTTGCACTAATGGCGGCGTGAAACAATAGCATCGGCAGTTAGTACACCTCCTTCGAGTACAGTATGGCGAGCGATGCGGGGAACGCTGCTGATTGGTTGCCGTGTGTTTGCCATGGTAACGGCGGTGTACGTTTGCTGCACGGATGCTCCACGCTGCAAGCGATCCTTCGATCCTGTTACCAAAACATCGATTTTGGTTATCAATTTGCATCGCCGACTCGACGAAACGAGTGAGAGAGAGAGAGAGAGCGCGCGCAAGCGAAATCAATCAAAGCGGCTGCAGCCGCCTACTCTCTCCCTCGCATGTCATCGATCGTCGTTGTCGCTAAACACGCGGCCGCAACAAAAAAAAATCAGCAAACGAGCGATGTAATGATAATTGCATCAATAAACAATTATGAATGTGATTAACTGTTTCGGGGCAGGCTGCGATAGAGGCGATCAAATTGAAGCCTAATATGGTGTATGTGTGTGTGAGCGAGGGTTATGTTGCCTGTTAAAGCCATTGATAGCCACCGAGCTACCACCGAGCACGTGCCCCCATCGCTTTGCCCGCGCGATCATCATCATTAGCGATCATTAGGTGGTGAGAAATTAGTTATTTTTCTTTCCCTTTTGTTGCGCCATTCGTTTCTTTGGCAGTAAAGCGTCCTCATGCTATGCTATGTTTATGTGGCTATAAAATGATTATTCGCATGGAATTTTGCTTTAAAAACAATAATTATACATTGAATTTGATTTAAAGGTAGTGAAGATTCGCAAACTTGCACGTTGTCCTTTCTTGTTCGAGTAGTCTGGTTGTCTGTTTTTATTTCGCACATTACACATACAATTGTAACATAACAGTGACTTGGTCCTGCATAAATTAGTGATATTCCCTGTTCTCTTCCTACTTATTTACAAGCTCGCCCATCACGGTGCGCATCTACTACTATTACTGCTACTATTACTACTACTCGCGCGTATTTAAGGACGATCGCAGCATTTCGTACGCCGACTTGGATGCTTCGGTTCTGGAATGAAGAACAGAAGAAAAAAAAAGAGAAGCAGCTCGTTAATGCTCACCCACAAGCGTTCACGCCAATCCGGCCAGCGGACCGCACTTACCGGAGCGAAAGGATAGGCCGTAGCGCATTGCGAATGTTTTGATAAACGAGCGGATTGAGCTGCTCTTGCTGCTGCAGCAGCTCGCCGAGCGAACGGTCGCCAGTGTTCGAGCCCGAGCGTTCCGTGGTCCTTCGACACGGTAGGCCGTGGGCGGCCGCAAACTGTTCGAACGTTTTCTCGCGCAAAAACAACAGCGGCCGAATGATGCGCACCGCTCCTTCCGGGTGCGATTTCGACACATCCTCCGAGCGCTGCACCGCCGGCAGCGCACACAGCTCACCCCGGTGGAGCAGCGAGGTGAGGAACCGATCGGCCAGCTTGTCGAGTGTGCTGGCCATAGCGAGCACGTTGTACTGCCGGTGGCGAGCGTGGTGCATCAGCTGATCGGTAAGTGATTCGTGTGAAGCTGCGAATGATGAGTGTGTGTGTGTGTGTGTGAACGTGGTGTGAAAAAAAAGGCAAATGATCATTACACACTGGTGCACACGGTGTAGATCACACGAAGATCGGCACCTACCTAGCGGCTCATAAAAGTACGGCACATCGAGCTCCTTCAGGTACAACATTAGCGCGCGCGGATCCACTCCACTGTCCGCGCTGCCAACGGTGACGGCGGCCAGCTGCACCTTCAGCCGGCGGGTTTGACAAAACTGACGCAACAGATGCAGCAGGCAGAGGGTGGAGCTACTGCCCGACAGGCACACCAGGACGCGATCGCCCTCCTGCAGCATTCGATACTCGTCCAGTGCCTGAACGGGGGAGAGGAAGTAGGTTCAAGAAACGACCAGAATTACATGCCGGTAGTGTGAAACGGTTGCAGTGGAATGGTATCGGTCAACACATCAGCTGCAGTCCGTTTGCAGTAGTGACCTGAGCGAAACACTCACAGGCGCGGTTTTGCGCGGTTTACTGTACGATGGAGCGGTTAATGAGCGGTGTTGTTGTTGTTGTTGTTGTTGTGAGTGGTCAGCCAGTCTCGTCTGTCGATCCAATTAGCATACCAACGTCCTTTGCATGTGTGTGTGTGTTTAGTGAGAAGGAAATGTATTTCTCAAGGATGCAGATTACGCACAGCGCAGCGGGGTAGCAGCAGGGTGGGTACTGGTGTTGTGGAGACTATCTACTAATAGCTTGCGAGTTGAATGAATGTTAGTAAACAAGACAGCGAACATACCGGAGCTTGTGGAGAGAAGTTAATCATAAGCATTTTCTTGCATTTTGAATATAAAATTTCGTTTTAACAAATTCACATTCAAAATTAAATCTCTTAATAAAAAGTTGCTAAAGGGTCCTAATTGTAAAAAAAATAATTATCATTTGGATTCATAATTTACTAATGCGATAAAAAAAAACTGATTGTAAATTTTAGATTTACTATCCCTGATTCATAAGCGATAGTAGCGCCAAAGCTGCACTGCAGCGGTCAAACTGAAAAGCTCCACTGTGTATCCAATGCACAGCAGCGCCATCTATATGTCAGATCGATAAGCGAACATTTTAAACGCGGATTCGTTAGAATAGTGCAATTCCTTCCACAACTAACTTAATTTCTTGTGGATGTTGCTCGTTTTTTTTCTCTTCTTCTTCAAAGATAAAATGTAAGTAAATCGATCCTCATTCAATCCGATTGGATGTGAATCCGCTTACCATTTCCGCAAGCGATGAATGCCACTGTGGTGACTGAAACGAAATTCCGTCGCCCTGTTCGCCTACACAGCAGTTAGAATTTAAAAATACACATTAAAAATAAACCTTCACAGCCGCATTACAACATTACTTTGCTACTGTATGCACCCAAACGTACTACGCACGCTTCACTAATGTCAGCTACATTTCGGTTACAGGAAAATGGAAAAAAATGGTTAACGATTAGATCAAACGCATCATGATCGAATTAACTTGTTGTGAAATATATATTTATCTCTCTCTCTCTCTCTCTACCTCTCTAACGTTATATTCACTTTCTGCTATATTTATATGTATATATCACACCATCACATGCCATGTTCCGACAAGTATGGTAATGATTTGTAAGAATAGTAAAGATACATTTTCTCTCCTCTCCAGCCCTACCCTAATGAACAATCCCCTTTCCCTCATTCCTGTTTCCTTCACACGCTAATGACTGTTACAAAGCTACAAGTTACAGCAAACATACATCACTACAAGTATTACACACTCTTTCACAGCGGCTTACCAAGCAGCACTTTTGTTGCACAAAACCATTGCGATCGGTAAATGTATGCACACATACTTTAGTTACACATTGGAAGGGTTTCATCCAAACCTACACAAAAGCTTCGCGCAGATTGCGCAGCAGTAGCGATAACGCCTAGACACAGTAAATACAACAAATAGGACAGGGTAGACAGGGTAAGGATGTTTCGCGTATTGCGCACGCAGAAAAAAAAGCAGCTACAAAATCTCCTTTCCGGATCTCATCTCTCCTCCAGCAGCGACTTTAAAATATGGTACAGATATGCATTAAAGTTCCGCTCCACAGCTCCATTCATTAAACGCTTGTTTGCGACACTCTCCCCCCTTCAAAACGCACACGAAAGTTACACACATGTGTTCTTTTCTTCCTCTCTCTCTCTCTCTCTCGCTCTCACTCGCACTCTGCAAAGCATCTCCCGCCGCTACTGTTCATCTCATCTCAGGAGGCGTTCTTCATCTTTTTTTTTTATATTTTAAACAACTCGGTGAACTTCAAGAACAGCTGTTGCACGCATGCGGCACACGTTCGTACGCAACAATAAAAACAGATAAGAGAAAGAAACGGAAGTATATTAAAAAAAGAGTTGATATCACCTTCGCAGGGAGTGGGAGGCGAACCAAAAACGAACGCAAGAACGTAACAACAACATAAAAAAAACATTGAATCAAAAACAGTAACACATAAAAGAAGAAAAAACATTCTTGTTGCAACAACAATAAAAAAAAAAACATAGTAAAAATGACGCAAAAGACAATAAACACGATAACAGAAAACACAGAAACCTCGAAGCTACCCGGAGCGTTCAATGGTAAATGGTGGATAAAATCGTAACAAATGAATCGTGTTTACACGCTATTCGCGCATCTGTGTGCGCACCCGTGGGCTCTCCCGGTTGCTCGCAATATGCGCTGCAGCAAATTGTGAATTGAGGGTTTGTGTTTTTTTGATATAAAAACTATGACTATCAATCGCCGTTCTTCGAATCACACGAACTTTCCTTTCGAATCTTATTCTCTCTTTCTATATATATATCTCTCTCTCTGTTGATTCTCTCCAAATAGTAAAAGTAAGGTGTTGTTAGTAATGATCGCTTAAAATAGTATCATGAATTAGTAATGCTTTCCCGCTACTTGGTACAGCCTGCAGCCTGTGCTTGATCTCCTCTCCAGTATGTCTCTTCTGCTAGTGTGCCATTTCTAGTACGTGGTTAGTTAGCTAGTAGCTGCGAGATCCCTTTCTGCAAACACAACTGTTCCCCCAAATGCACACGAAATGCAACCGATTTCAAGCACCGTTTGCAGTTTTTTGTTATGCTTTATCTGCGTACTCTGTCCGACCAAACCCGTTTGCGTTTGGCGTCGCTATTTGAGCGCATCCTGCACGCCAGTGTGTGTAGTAGTGGTGGTGAGTGTGTTACTGGTGTACCGTAATAACGAGTGTAATTAGTTTGCCATACTACACGAGCGCCCCGCAGTAGTAGTAGTAGTAGTAGTAGTAGTACAAGCCAAGCAGAAGTAATGGGAGTAGCATCATTCATCAGCATGCACACCACACAAAAAACCGCGTGCGGGTAAGTAAGTGTAGAGCAGCGCGAAGGTGGAGCGCCGCTCCGCAAGGGTAAGTATCGCGTGTTAAAGCACAAAATTAATCGTTAACCTCGGCTGCCTGCTTCCAGACTTCCTTCGGCATCTGGTGCCACTGGACGCCACCGGTCGTCCCAGGCGTCACGTGCCCGACGACGGTCTCCCCCGAAGGTGTACGGTTGAGGACGTGCTGCTGGCGGGTTAGGGGACTTTTGCCCGTAGTAGCATCGGCCGGACCGGGCGGATGTCGATCGTTTGGACTGGCCGTGTCCGTATTGGGAGAGGTTTCAACGATCGATCCACCGGACGGTTCCGATATGAGCCGTCGCGGTGGAATTGCTGGCTTGTGTGTCGTGTTGTCCACATCGGCGGAGACGGTGCGTATTCTGGGTGAGGATGAGAGAGAGAGAGAGAGAGAACAGAAAAAAGCAATTGATTTAGTTGAAAAGAATTAATTTCTGATACATTTTGTTCCATTACTAGCTGATAAAGAAACACACACACTAACCCATTTATGATATTATTCCCTCATCGAAAGCACTGCATGAAAACACATGGGACACAACACAATCACACACATGTCACCAAAATGGACATGAATCGCAAATTGCTTGCCGTCCTACCCATCTTCAAGCCCACCCGGTTTGCCGTAGTAAACCTTACCTACTGTCGTGGCCAACCGTCCGGCCCGTCGCCCGTACCCGTCCCCCGGCACTATCGTCCGGCGCGTCGCAAAAGTTCATATTGATGCCGGAGTCCTGCGACGACATGGTGGACCGTGGATCGAAACTCTTGCAGGCGGCGATCGGTCCGGCCGCACCGTGCAACGGTCCCATCATGTAGTCCGGGCTGGCGGCCGAACTGGGCCGCGGGAACGATTCCGACCGGTGCTTGCTGTTGTCGTGGTCGGCCGACCGGGGCCGATGGAGTTTGGCGTCCGGCGTAATATCGCTGTACCGTTGTTTGATCAAGCTAATGGTAGATGGATGGTTGTGTGTTGGGGTCACCATCACAAAGCGAGGAGAAAGTTGATGGTGGGTACGGGGGTTGATGATGATGATGATGATGATGGGTGCGTGTGTTTAAAAATTGCAATCATGATGGATGGATGGATGGATGGACGAGATGGGATTACAGTGACAGTGAAGGACAAGCGACGGTGCGTCCGTTGTTACCGGTGGACAATGCACGCGCACACATTTACGGTATGGGGAAGAAAGAGAAACAGAGAGAGAGAGAGAGAAAAAGAGACAAAAAAAGAGAGAGAGAACGAGGAAGCACCCGTTAGCGATCGGTGGTTAAACTAGCGCTCCTACGGCATTACTTTGATTCCCCCCTGCGGGAGCCTTTGGAGGCAGCTTAAAGCCGTGCCGGTAAACAAAACAAAAACCACAACACGGGACGGGGGATTAACAACTTAAACAAATTCTATAAATACAAACACACACTACTAGTACTAAAATAACAAATGCACTGCTCTCCCCCCCGACAGAACGACAATTACAGTTTGTGTGGTGCCGCTCCGCCGACACTGGCTGCGTTGGACGTTCCACCTGCTGCTGCTGCTGCTGTGCCACCGTTGCTGCTGCGCACTATGTCCGGGGGTGAGTTTTTGCGCGCACCGAGAAATCCTTCGGGCGAGATAATCCCATCGACCGCATTCACGACGTCCCGTATCTCGGACTTCACCTCGTTCGTCATCTCCTTGCTGAACTCGCGCAGATAGTCCACCACGTCGCTGGTGCAGATGGAATCGCGCTTGCTGTCCGCCGGTGCAGGATGGCTGCAAGAAGAAGAAGAAGAAAAAGGCGAGACGGTTGATTGTACGATTTCCTTTCAGGGCTTTCTCCACGCTTACCTCTGCGGTCCGAGGGAGTTGAAGTTGACCAAGCTGCTCATCTCGATGCTGTCGGTGCTTTCGAGCACATCCTCCACCTTGCTAATGACCTCCCGTATCTCGGACTTGATCTCGGTGGCCAGCTCCTTCGTCATCTCCTTCACGTACGCCTGAATGTCTTCCGTGCTTTCGCTGCAGCTACTGCACACGGTAAGTAAACGAATTTAATGGCGTACAGTTATTATCCATTTGGCATTATGAAGCAAATACAGATGACATTGAAGCGACATAAAAAAAAAACGATATGGTTAAGCACATTGATATGGGGGAGGTACAAGAAATAAGCCACGCGGAGGATGCATGCCGAGTAGAACACGGAACGAAACACGGAGCTTTAATCATGCACAGCGAGCGAAATGTGTTAGGAGCGAGCGATCAAGCGACGAACGTTCTGCAAACATGCAACCAGCATGCACTGACAATCATTGAAATAATTATCCTTTTATAAAGATTTTTTTTTCTTAAGCTTAAGCACTTTCTTTTCAGTGTTGAAAAATGGCGTTAAAAACCCCCCAATGGTATAACAATTCATAAATAATATATCCCGATGAAAGTAGCACAACTCAAATGATTCAAATGCATGCGTTTGCAACAAACAAAACGGAAAGCCGGGAGGAGCGAGCACGGGGACAGCGGCGACAGCGGGTGATGTAAGAAGAAAAAAGGAGGAAACAATGAGTAAAAAAAAACACCGGAAAATGCACAAAACGGAATGTGGACACGAGCAGCACCCACACATCGGGATGCTAACCTTCCCATGAGCGAGCGCAGATTCGGAAGGCTCGGTGTCGGCGACGCTGTCCCCGGATGCGGTGGGCTATCGTTGCGCTGCGTCAGGCTAACGGCGTCCGTCTGGCTGCTGCACGAGCAGGACCGCTGTTTGGGGAGCCGACCGGACGGGGGCAGTATCGGTATCGGTGCGCTGGCACCGCCTGTCCCCATCATGGACAGGGGACGGCGTAGCTGGGGGCGCTGCTGTTGCTGCTGCTGGGACGGAGCCGCCGGCATTGACTGTTGCGTTTGGTACGATCGCGCTTGGTGATGGTGCGGTTCTAGCCCCAGGCTGGCGCGCGTATGTGGCCCCAGTGCCTGCAGCGTGGTGACCGAACTGCCATCGCTGAAGTCATGGGTATCGGTGCTCTGTGCTTCGCTTACGTCCACATCCCGTGCAGTAAGGCCGGTGCCGCCGATGTGTGTACGATAGCTGGCGGCTCCCCAGCTGTGACATCTGCGCGATGCATTCCAGACGGGCAGGCAGGCAGGCAGGCAGGTCGATTTGAAGAGTGTAACGGAAAAAGTGCATCTATTATATATGTATTCCCATCGAGAGTATCCGCGAGCGGGGTGACGATGGGAAGGTATCATAAGGGGGGGGGGGGGGAAGGATGATGGAGAGAGCAAAAGGCTTTCATTCTTTAGGGAACCGTTATCGACTAGCTCGGAATGAAGGGGGGGGGGGAGGGGTGAGAAATGTATTCGAGTTGATGCGCCAGAACGCGTGCAATTCACGTGCGCCAAGAGAACGCACAGCAACAGGATTAATTGCGCAGCGACATTCGCGAGGCCGAACTGTTCTTGCACATTTGCTTGTATTAGTCACGGCAACAACACGCATGCTCAGGTTTTGCGCGCCACGATCTACGACACTCGGCTCAGCATCACGAGCTCGTGAAGATCGAGAGCATCGCTACGTGAACTCACCTGTTTCGGCTCACGTTCATGTCACGCCCAATTGGTCCACCGGGACCGACGGTGATACCGGCGGCGGAAGTGCTGCTCACGTGCCCGGATGCCAACGAGGTGACGTTCAGCATGGGCGTCACCTCACCGCCGACCGAGAATCTTACCATCGGCGGCGACGAGGTCGGTGTGGGGCTGTGCGATTGGTACGGGGATGAGGATGAGGAGTTCTGCCGGCGGTTCGATATCTGCAGCGGCGAGGCCGGTAAACTACGGCTCTTGAATCGCTTAATGTCCAGCGCCGACAGGCTGTGGTGTCGATGGATCAACATCAGCGACGAGTTTTCAGGTACTGGAAAAGCAAAAGCGTGACCATGAGCGTAAATTGTTTCTATTTCTGACAAGGGCAAAGCCCCACTTACTTCTGGTAGGATCGAACGGTACGCAATTTTTGACACTGTGTGAATGGCCCAGCAGCAGCTCGTGAGCCTCGCCCGACAGCATGTACCAGCGTAGATGCTCCATCGCCGCGTGCGACAACTTCAGCACGATCTCATCCGTCGTGGACCGCTGGGCCATTTTGCGCGCCCGGTTGAACAGATTCCGCGCCGTCTGCAGGCAGTCGGAGTAGTTCTGCGGGAACGTGCCCGGGCCGGAGATGCGCCGATCGGAGAACAGCATTTTGCCATCGATGTAGCGGATCGCGCCCAGCCATTTGCGTTCCTTGGCCAGCGAGTTCGAGTGGTGCCGCCATTCGCCGGACCGTGCGTCCACCTCGTACTGAGGTAGCAGCTTCCACGCCTCGGTCGCGACCATCTTGAGCGCCTCCAGTATGAACGCGACCTCCGCCTCCGGCATGAAGAACGGGAAGGTGATGCGCGTGTAGCCGGGATGCAGACAGCCCGCCTTGAGCGACTCGTCGTGCAGCAGCTTCTCGTACTCCACCATCAGCTGCGGGTTGATGCCGAGCGAGTCGCTCATCATGTTGTCGGCCGTCGCCTGTATGCCGAACACATCGTTCAGCACCGCCACCACGAACCGGTGGTGCAGGAAGGCACCGCGCGGATGGCGCACCATGAAGCAGAGCGTCGTGAGCCGCTTGGCCGTGGTGCACGGTGGCCCGAGCAGCACTATCTCCGGAATGGTGCGCACGTGGGCCAGCATCTGCTTGCACGTCTTCTCCATCCGGCCCATGATCGCCTGCGATCCGAGCGACTCCTTCAGCTGCAGCACGAGCCCGGCCCGGACGGCACCGACGACCCCGACCGAGTCGGTCATAAAGGAGGTACTGTGTTCGATTAGTCTACGCTTAATGACTAGTACGCCCGGCGCCTGCACACCACCGACCAGCCGGTTGCAGTGGAAAAAGATGGCGTCCTTCTGGGCTCCGGGTAGGATCGGGTTGGTGCAGATCGGTGCACAGGACGCGGCCATTGAGTGGTCCCAGATGGAGAGCGCATCGTACTGGTGCAGCAGAATCGTGGTGGCCACGTCGTCCGCCAGGATGCCGGTGAGCCGGGACGCACCGGAGAACAGGCCGACCATCTTGCGCCGCGCCTCGGAGAAGTGCTGCAGGCGCTTCTCCAGGTCGACCAGGTCCAGGAAGCCTTCGTGATTTTTCAGTATCCGCTCGATCTGCCAGCCGGCATCGATCCACGAGCGCAGGTTGGATACCGGTTCCGAGGTGCTCACGAACAGGATTGGCGGGGCCGCCGACGGGAGCTGAGTAATGTCGACCACGCTGTCCGAGAGGGCGGACGTGTTGGAGAAGCTGTTGTGCCGGATGGAAGTGCCGAGCTGGAGCGACTGTTGGTGCAGCGCGCTGAGCGATACGTTGGCACTGATGGCACTGTGAGAGTTGTTGTTGAACTGAGACTGGCTGAGGTCGCACACGTTCGGGTTGGACAGCAGGTAGCACAAACGTTCGGCGGGATTATCACAGAAAATGATCTCATCGTCTCCATTGGCACCGACTGCGGCACGCACCAGGTCCCGTGCTTCATTGCTGCAGGAAGGAGAAGGGGTGAGCAAGGGAGTAAACTCATTTTGCACATCGGAGTCTGTCATTATCGTTCATGGTTACTTACTCATATAACTGTGACTGCAATCCCGTGACGGCCGATATGCAGCTGATATCACCAAACGCCGGTAACACTTCTTTGTTTATGTAATCTTCTAAAAACTGCAGCGAACGGCCCGATGACGCATAGTCGGCATAAACCACTGTAAAAAGAAGAATGGACAACTATTAGATTAAATAAATACAGCATTATTTAAAAAAACAAACGATAGTCCTTTCCTTTCCGTCTCATAACGTTCAATTCGAAATTGTTCACAACCACGTGCAATGTTTTCACATGTCACCCCTAGATGGCGCACCGCAATGACGCCATTTTCTTTTTCGAACGTTTCGAACATCGCCCGTCAATCTTCGGGTCGCTTCGGCTTCTGCGGCTGCTTTCATGTTCAGTTCTCGATCAAACGTCAGAAAGTTTGTGTTTCGTTCCTTGTGCTGTGCATTATTTCTCGATTCGCTTGCATTTTTCACTGATTCCCCGCGATTTTAGTTCCGTTTTCATCGTCAACACTGTGCTGGAGCTGACGAAGATACAGCGAAGATGGAAACAATCTTTGAAATACAGCGGCGCTTGCACGAAGAGTGTGACCGGCTGGTGATGGCCATGTCGGAGGAGTTGATGATACCAAAGAAGACGGTAAGTGAAACATAAATTACACCGAATACAGTACAATCGGTGCAAATTGTTTATAATCGCCTGTTTTATGTGCCCCTTTGCTTACCGCAGACTAAAGAGAAAGTGCTAGCGGACCACCGGATAAAGATCTATCTCGAGCGATACCAGACGTGCTCGAAGTCGCTGCTGGAGCTGTACCAGGACAAGGACGGCGAGCGGAAGCAGGAAATCACCAACATGAGCGTGAACGAGTTCAAAGAGTTTTACAGCCAGTTCAATGGGCTGATCGAGTTCCATTCCAACCACGGCAACAATGTGGCCGTACCGGCATCGATCGAGTTCGACAAGCTGAAGGAGCAGCTGAACGATCCGGCCTACCTGGCCGAGGTGGTGAAGTTTAGCGACGTGGAAAACTATGGCCAGTACTTGGATCTGCACGAATGCTACGACAACTTCGTCAATCTGAAGGGCATCGACAAGATCGACTACATTACGTATCTGTCGGAGTTTAACAAGTTCGCCGACATACCGCGCAAGCAGAAGAACCTCAAGTACAAGGGCTACCTGCAGCTGCTGCACGACTATCTGCACTCGTTCATCACCCGCAGCAGGCCGCTGTTCTTCGAGCTGGAGCACACGGTGAAGCGCAACGAGCTGCAGTTCGAAGACATGTGGAAGAACGGCATCGTGCCGGGGTGGGAGAAGGTGCGCGACGTCGACGACGACGCGCTGATCAATTTGAACGAGTTCGGCAAATGGGAGGACCTCACGTACCTCGGGCTGGACCGGCTGAAGGCCGCCCTGCAGGCGCTCGGCATGAAGTGCGGCGGCACGCTGGAGGAGCGCGCGCAGCGCCTGTTCGCCTCGAAGGACGACAAAAACCAGGAGAACGAGCGCAAGCGGATGATGAACCTGAACAAGGAGAAGGATATCGCGCAGCTGGAGTACAAGATCGCGAAGCTGGCGGACCTGGTGGACGACCAGATTTACGAGACGAAGATCAACCTGCAGCGCAAGCAGGCCCGCTACACGCTGGACGAGAGCGACGAGGACAGCATGGACGAGGAGGAATCGGACGATGACGACGGCATCCCGTACAATCCGAAGAATCTGCCGCTCGGGTACGACGGCAAGCCGATCCCGTACTGGCTGTACAAGCTGCACCAGCTGCACTTTACGTACGAGTGCGAAATCTGCGGCAACTACAAGTACAACGGGCCGAAAGCGTTCCAGAACCACTTTTCCGAGTGGCGGCACGCGCACGGTATGCGCTGTCTGGGCATCCCGAACACGGCCCACTTTGCCAACATTACCAAGATCGAGGACGCGCTGGTACTGTGGGACAAGGTGAAGGAGCAAACATTCTCCAAGATGTGGGTGCCGGCCAACGAGGAAGAGTTTGAGGATTCGCGCGGCAACATTCTCAGCAAGAAGGTGTATCTTGACCTGCAGAAGCAAGGCCTGTTGTAGGAAAGTGCATTGCGAGGATTGGAGGGGGCGAAACGGAATAAAAACAGCAAACGAACACACAACAGGACACTTATCTCTCCGTCTGCTCCCTCCGCCCCCCGGGGTTGGCGCCAGAGCAAGAGCAACTCAATCGGTGTAATCCAAGTACGCTGCGGCGTTGTTTACGTTTCGAATGCCCGTTTCGTAATTTGCATCCCAAAAGGTTGATGGTGTCTGGGCGTGTATAAGTGTGCGTGTGTGTGGGCAATCATGAAAGCGCCACATTTGCATACGGCCCCCATTGTGGGAAGTACCACACAGCCTGCAGAGAGGAGGAACAGAACACAAATGATGAACGAATCTGTTCTAATTTTAAACCGAATACCACCAGGGGAAAGATCTTCTCCTCGACAGTCAGTCTCTGCGCGTATCATCATCATTGGTGTATGATGGTGGTATGACACCTTCTTTACATTGGGTAGAATAAAATATGATCTGCTGTGAATTGTTTTGCGCGTTTAATTATTATTTTTATTTGCAAAAAAACGGGAGGGAGTGTCGCGGCACGACATTTAAAGGGTAGAGATAAACAAAGCGCACAATCCGATCGTAGAGGCATTAAATATCACAAGCACACGTTGTTCACACGTTTCTAACCCAGCAATCGTTTGCTACAGCGCATCCCAAATGCTAAGTGTCGAACAATTAACATATAAGAGGACACACACACACATGCGGGACAGTCATTTCGTATAAGGGTTACTTCCGCCTTCGCGGCCAAGTGCCACAAAGTCTCAGCTGTTTTGCGCGTTCACGAGTTTTTCTTCTTCTTCTTTTGCTGAATGTGTTAACAACGTGCAAAACACCGTCCACAGTGGACAGCCAACAACGGAACGCGCAGAGGTACCGGGGTAAGGAGTGCTAGGGTTTTGCTTAACTAATTCCAACACAGCAGCAACTCACCTGCCTTTCCTGCGCGCACCAAAGGGGCAACAACGTTCGCGCTTCCAAGTCGCTAAGGCAACGCGCGTTAATTGCCCGAACACTAGAGGGCATAAATCGATTACTTTCAAATCGCTACGATTAAGTGACACGTTTGACATTCACGCTGCCAGCCATCCACGCTTAGGCCGTTTAGCGCAACAAAAACAACAACCAATCAGCCCAGCAGGGACATGCTTTGCTTTCAGCAGGCCGCTTTCATCACTAATAAAGTCTGTTTAGCGTTTAGATAATCGTTTTGCCTAGATTGTTTCAATCGCGTTGATGGTTCTCATCGATTATCCTCTTTAAAAACCGAACCCAACTTCGACGATCAACGCGTTCTGGGCGTTTCTGAATGTCATCACGCGGGGTGTGGTTGCGTTGGCAAAACTTCACACTTCACCCCCAATCGGGGTACGGGGTGAGCGCAACGGATGGGATCCCGATGGATCATTACATGGTAGTAACAACACACACACACACACATACCCAGACCACGATGGTTAGCATTTGCCAAAATGGGAAGACACATCAGTGGCCGCCACATGCGGTGTACCGAAAACGGGGATGTTGTTGGAGAAGGATATGAGTCTGCTGCTGCTCCCTTGCCGGTTTATATTTACACAGTTGTGTCGACAGCCGTCTGGGGCTACCGAACCGACCTCCCCCCCACATCCCGAGCCAGCTCAATATGGGTGAGAGAAGGTGAGAATTGCCTCTTTTTGCAACTGTTGAGTTTTTGGGCAAACACAAAGCCAACGTGCCCTGCCTACGGATGTACGCATACTCACTGCGCTGGGGAATGGATATTGAATTAAGAGCTAACAAGCCGGCTGGCCGGTATTTGTGGGGCGGTTTAACGTCCATTACTTTGCATTCGAAACATGGATAAGGTTTCAAATTTGGTCAATCCCAAAACACCCACAACCATCACGCGAGGACAGGAATTTTATGGTTTTGAAGACAATTTGGTGTTTGCGTGGAGTCGAGGCATCAATTATGCACCTCAAATGATGGGTCTCGTTAAATGCGCAATTTAAATTATAAATATTCCAGTAAGAATTCTTCATTCACACACACACGCACTTGATCGTATCTTTAATCGTATCGTATCACGTGACGGTCAAAGTGACAGAAACAGGTCTTCTTATGTGCGGTCCTATGCTGTCTACCCATAACGCATGCATACCTTCAGAACAGAAGCCTCGACACAGAACAACAGAAAACAATACTCCAACGCCAACCCTGTCTTGTTGTTGTCCGATCGCCGATCCTGAATACAAATAAATACGTCACCAACCAAGGCAGAGTAGTGAAAACGTGTGCGACCGTGTCTCGAAATACACCAAAATACGAAAATAACGCTCCAAACCGGTTGACAATCGACAACCGGTCAGCCAGATTATAACCGACCGGTCGCCATGTGGTGGCAATAATAGATGCGCGCCAAGCCGATCTGTGTTGGCCTTTCGAATATGCTAAGAAGCTAAAGCCACTCTACAGCTAAGGCCCAGCGGACCAGCGATCGAGTTGCGATCGCAGGCACACACAGCCACACATGGATCCGTGGATTACACGGTTTCTTAATCACAGCCAGCCCATACATTCACCAGGATCTCTTGCCTGGCCTGGGTTGACTGTTACAATTACTCCCCCCAAAAAAGCCTACCTTCCAGTATCTTGCGATCGATTGTTTATCAACATTTTCAAACCCCCGTGCGAACCGCGAAAAAGTCCAATGTCACCGTGCACCCGAGGCCATAGACACACGCCCAGCTTATCTCAGAAGGTTTGCCAAATGTAACGTTACCTTTCCGATATCGACAAAAATAGCCTTCAACGTGAACCCGCGGCGCTTGGGTATCGCCAATGTCCACAATGTCTAGGCCACCGTTCTTCCGTTCTCTGTCCCCTCCTCTTCAAATTGGGTGTTTCGATTTATTGATTGATTACATGTTTTTCAAAGCTCCCCATCCCGGTTTGAAAGCGTCGTTTTTGTGTGTGTATGTTTTTTTTTTTGGCGCGATAGAGATGGGAGAAAATATCAAGGCCACATGAAGCGGTCTCGCGGGTCGTGCGATACACGAAAACACACACAACAAGGAAGCTAATTTATTGCTACAATCGCACCCGAGACACGCACGCACGATCGGCGCGCACTATCTCTCTCTCTCTCTCTCTCTCTCTCTCTTCCACACACACACACTCTTCCCGCGGTCAGAGTCCGGCGAAGTGGAATATTGTGCCGAAAATGTAACGATCGGGAAGAATTGGCAAATTCAAAACAAAAACACTCCTCTTCCCCCTAGAAACACCCCCCCGGGGAGGGATGGTTTGCAGTGAGAGTGAAAGAATGTGGTGCCCCGCGACGTCATCATCCCCAATATGCTGCTGCAGAAAACGGGATGCTTCGAGAAGCGGTTTGCCGTTTATTGGGTTGAACATGGTGGCGATGGTGCCACCATACAGCATGCAAACACACACAAACACATAGAAGCCACCCGCCGCCGCCAGTTGAAGGACGGTCATTGTGAACAAACAACACGGCGGGGCACGCCAACGACGCGCGTTGCCGCGGGAAACGATATGGCGCGTTCGTGGCGCGTTTCCGTGCAGCGCTTGCGTTGCGTTGGCTGGCGGTGCGCGACTTGAGCTCGTACAATGCTTGCCGCTGCCGTGTTGTTTTCAGCATCCTAACCTCGATGACAGATCGCAGCTAGAGCTAGCAGCGCTACTACGGCTACTAACTGCTGCAGAAACGTCAGCATGTTTGCCGCTCTCTGGCACGTTGCTCTCTTGCCGACGCACGTGTTTTTGGGCGCAACGGCATCCATCGGCATGTCGGCAGCACATCATGCGTCAGCGAAGCTGCATTTTGGGAGGCAAGAAGAGGTGTTTCTCGTGCGTGCGGTTCAAAAACGCTTCCCAAAAAGAGAAGAAAAACACGTGCAACAAGCAGTTAGAGAAAGAGGGAACCAAACGATATCTGGATGGGGTGAAGGATTAGCGGGCGAGAAACGAGAAGTTAACCAAAACGTCATCAACCCCAACTACACTCGTATACGCAAGCAAGCACCAAACAGCAAGCAAGAAAAACGCATTCGATGCCCTCGAATTAGGAATTGACCTAGATTTTGTCGTAGAGGGGAGAGCTTCATGTCGAGGGGTCGTAAAGTGATAGAGATAGAGAGTGTTAAATCAGAAGAAAAAAAAACCCCGTACACGCTTACACTGTGACCATCGGTGTGTTGAGCAGTTCTACCAAAATGCAACCTTACGTAATGTTGATAAGTGGGGTGGTGGTGGTCATTCGATGGGTGATGGGAGGAAAACAAAAGTGTCACTGCACGATAAGAGATCTGTACTGTTTGTTTTTCCACTGCAAACCCAACCAAAAAACTGGATATTTTGTCTATGGGGTGAAAAAATTGAGACCTGATAACACCACCGACGATGATACGAAGAGTGAGCTAGAGATATCGGCCAGCTGGTATGGGCGAATTGGAACGTCAATACATCAATGACCTTTTTGCACGCTTATCATGATCAGAGATAGGTTTGTGCTAATGTTTTTCGGACAGCTCAAGTTTTGCGTCAAACAGACTTGAATGCTTTGTTTGTTTTCTCCCCCTTTTGAAGACAAAGTCTACGTTGAGTGGGATTAAAATCGACTCAACATTTAGTGCGATAACATGGATAACATTGCTCCTCAAGTTCGCTAATATTTACCCCCTCATCTATGAACAGTGTACACTTTGCTACTGTTGCTAATTTGAGGTAAATGAGGCCCCACTTCCCCATCGAAATATACCACCATGACCGAAGCGAATGACGTACCCGATCAGCGTGTCAGCGCGAGCGATGGCATCCTTAAACGAAATGTACGCAAAATTTAAATATGCAATGATGCAAATCGGTGCAACAAGCAGAGCCGCAACTTTGGGCAAGGCACGGGTTGTGGTAGTGGCAAACGAAAATCACACTAATCGCAATCAATTAAACTCTGTACCACGCTAAACGATTTGCAAAAAGGCGAAAGAGAATACGCGATACTTGAGCAAAAACAGAAAGAGACGGCTAGTGTGTGTGTGTGTGTCGCTCCGTATGTGCCGAAAATGCAACGTGAGGAGTGGATTATTTTTATCTCGCATGCAACACCACTAACCATACCCAGCCTCCTTCCCACGAGATCCGTTGCAACCCACCCACCAAAGGCGAAATGGCGTCGTGTTGGCGGAAGTAACAAGCGCGCATTCAATTCGCGCGAACTACCCCCCACACACACAGCACTTTGGTCGTTAAAGGAGGGATTTGGCGAGCGGGGCGTGAGGTGATGACCGTGTCTCCCAGGGGATTGCAAATTTCACACTCAATCGATGCCAAAACAAGATGCCCCGAAACACCGATCTAAAGAGGAGGGGCGGCAGTGTGCTGTCTGATCAAAACCTTCGGTGACGGTGGCCACCGGAAGCATCATCTCGCACACACACACACACACGAATGTGATCTTGAGATGGAGGGAGGAAGAAAAAAAACAAACCTAAAGGAAATGGTGCTTGTTTGGCAAACTGGGGGAAAGCAAGCAAGCAAGCAATGGCATCGTGCCGGCGACACAAAGCCGAGCGCTGCTGCTGCTGCAATCAATTCCGCTGCTGAGTGGAAAGTGGCGGTTCGCTTATTTATCCTTTCCACCCCCTTCGAGCAGTCCGGGTGGGGTGAGGTAGGATTGGGGAGTTGGCTTGCCCACGCTTAAAATAGCGTTTGTGCGAACGTTTGGCAAAGGGCCATAATAAAGCTATATCGGCGCCGCGGCCACCGCCATACTGCAGAAAGGATCTCCATCCAAGGCAGAGGGATGTTCGCTCGGAGCGCTGATGAGTTTAGGGGGTAGGAAAAATTAACCGACACAAGCAGAAAATTGACGCCTGTCAGCGGCGGTGGCAGACTCGATAGCGCGGTGGATACACTCTGGTTAATTATTCCGTTTCTCGTTAGCGTGCGGCCAAGCCAGAGAGACAGCGAGCCATTTGCCATTCGGGGGGAAGATGGGACAGATAGTAAAATTATGCCAGCCAGTGCTCTATCGAACGATAAAAGATGGGATGATCGTGGAGCTTTTGACGTAGGAAGGAGACAGTTTCTTTGATGGAAAAAGGAAGAGAAATTGTCTTTGAATTACTTTTTTTTTGATAAACAGTTGCTTTGCGAAACGGCGTACAAGTGATGTGGAATAATTGATTTACAATTTAGCAAACTGCCAAGCAGAAAGGAAACACTCAAATTTGGCACTCATCAACAATAAAGCACCACCACCAAACCAGTTCGATCGAAACAACTGCGCCATTCCGCACAGTAGTTAATAAAATCGAAAGCTCAAAGTGTAGCGCGCAGCCCCGCTCTAATTTATGCAACCTGATGAGTCACACAGACACACCCGATGCACCCGCGGCGGCCGGGTTGAGACTGGCCATTTTTGCCAGTCTTCCAAAACTGAATTATTTATTTACAGAGAGAGAGAGAGAGAGAGAGATAGAGAGAGAGAGTGGTTGGGGGAGGCTGTGAAATCAATTATATTCAATCGATTGCACAGTGCTTATCAACTGTCCGATACCCATTAGTCGGCGAGCCGGGACAGATAGCTGTATCGGCAGTATGCCTTTTAATCGCCCAGCGTGGTGCGTGATTCAATCAATCAGCTCGCGTCCGTTTCTGGAGGGGGGAGGGAAGGGATCAATTAAACCTGTGACACCCGTTTGAAACACCCCCCGAGGGGGAGGGAATTATAAGATACACAGGCCACCCTTCCTTTCAAACAATCTTGGAAAGAAAATTGGAATTCCACCAACGGATTAACGAATCGGCTACACTCGGATGCTACACTGGTTCAGTGTGGTGTGTGGTCGAACAGATTTAGTCACCAAGCACCCAAGCATTACACAGCCCGGGCTATCCAGTTCTTCGAACGGCAAGATTGGCCAGCATCATCTTTAATCAACTTCAATCAACACTCCTGCTCGTCTTGGTAACAGGGCAACCACGCCAACCAGGCGAGCAAGCAGGCGTGTCATGTTGTGTCTTACAGCCGCGCCAGGCCACGTCACGGGACGGGCGGGTGGGGAGGTTTGGGAATATCCTTTATCACTTCTGCTACCACCAAGCCAAAGGTCATTATTTGCGCCCAAACGGAAAAGATGGGTGCCCGTTGCGTAGTGCCGTTTTGCGTCATCGCCGGACAAAAACGTCGTCGCAGGCGATACGCGACACCGGAAATATGGCCATGTTCCGGCAGTGCGAAAGCTGGAGCAACGGGATGAGGACATTTTTTTCCAAGGCGGGGAGGGGGGGGGGGGGGGTTGGATGGTGTGTGCGGTATCCACTATCATATCGTACGCATCTCACTTGCTGATTGCTTTCAATTTGATTCAATTGTGGTCAGCAAATAGTAGATCTTTAACAAGCGTGATTCGAATGGCGAGAAACAAACACACACACACATACACTGCAAGACGGCACAGCACAGCGGCAGGTCCTGAATAGGGAATGATCATTCTAGAAACGGTCGCAGGGGCAGCAATACTCTACAGTATCGGACATTAAGATAGGACCCTTTTCTTTCAATGTACCGTGCACTTGTTTTGCCACGTTACTCGTGTTTGTGTGTGTGTATGTGTGTATGTGTGTGTGTATGTGTGTGTGTGTGAGTGTGTGTGTGTGTGTGTGTGTTTGTGTGTGTGTGTGTGTGTGTGCATGTGTGTGTGTGTAGTAGTAGAAAGTGAGTGTGCTTTTTAATATGTATTTGCAAGTGCGCGGGTTTGTGTCTGAAAAACATAGCTTGCCATGATGTCATATTGCGTTGAAATTATTCTTATTATGTGTGTTATCATGTGAAACATTGTGCGTTTACACTTGGATAAAAACTAAAGTTTGCATCGACAGCAGCGCTTGTTCCTCGGACGAAAACGCAGGTGTGCTGTTTCATGAATGTGAATGCGACACCGGTGCGAAATGGACACACGCACAATAGCAATGAACTCGGCATTCCCTCACAGGTGTTTCTCCAGTGCACGCCATTGAAAGGCCTTCGTGCATCTCTGCGTTGCACGTTGTGTGCGAATGGTAAACTTTGTGCGTGCATTGAGCTGGCGCGCAGTTGTTCTTTTCAATGGGCGTTTTGTTTCATGAGCGCGGCAGTATTCTTTTCTCGATTCTGAAGGGAAGACGCTTACTCGCGTACTCGTTGATAGTTTTTATCCATGCGATGTTTTCGCTGCTCGACAACGATGTAATTCATCGCGTATAGAAGTAGAACGCAGGCAGAGCACGGGATCAGCCGTGTCCAACTTTTTAACCAGCGCGTTCTTGACGGTCCAAGCAAGCAATGTTAGTAACAATGGGTCGAGGTAAACGTTGTACCGATTATCAGCGCCATATGTAAAAGCGAATGGCTGCTGCTGGCATTAAGCGCAAAAGGATCGAGTTCGTAATGGAACGATCGCGCACTTTTGTGGCAAACGCGCTTCGGACAACCGAAACGTGCTTAGACAACTGAAACGCGCTTGGACAACCGAAACGCCCAAGTCAACCGGACGTCCTCAGAAGACCACGGCGAAAGAAGACCGTAACATTGTTAATATATCGAAAACACACTGATCGCGAGGGCGGTGGTCCTGCCTATCACACCAAAAACCTAACCCAAAACACAAAAAAACTACTTGCAAATCTATTCGAAACGACCTACTTGTGAAACAAACACACACATCAATACACATTCAAACATACATCCACACACACACACACACATGCACACACACATACACACACACACATACACACACATACACACACACACAAACACAAACACATACAAACCACTCATAAACTTGGCCCAACGGGTGCACGGTGCGTTAAAAACCTAATGCCCTATCTTTCTGTCCGATACTGTACCCCTTACTAGTACCTCGAACAACTTGGGAGGGGGAACCTTTCCGCTTCTGGGTAAAGGTGTACGTAATTGAATAATCGCATGACCATCTTATTGGCCTGCCTACCCCTGTTATTACAGTGTCCACTAGACCGTGGTTAGCGCAATCATCCGTCATATGCTCGCTCGTTATATGCTCCAGCCTGTGTGACTCATGAGACTCATGGTGCACTCTGCTTCAAAATTTAGAACCGCTCATATCAACCTGAACGGAACGGAACGAGACGAGCCTACTACCTTCGCTGAGCCTAGCCTACCTGTTGCAAATCCCCGCAACAGAACCGGCTCCTCCAGTGTACGCTACTTATGAAGCGAGCTGCACACACACACACACAGTGTGCCGGCAGTATTTCCTACTAAGGGAGAGCACATTACAAGAGAGAGAGAGAGAGAGAGAGAGGGCAAGTCGGCAAGCAACCTTCACTTTTCGCATTTCTCAACCGTAACGGTGGGATCGACCGCCACCACTCCGATCCTTCTCCCTACCGTTCTGTCACAACACACACAAACACACACAACCACTCACACAACCGTCTAGTATCTCTTGCGAATTGTACTACCTTTTGCAGATTCGCTTGTGGTCTAGACTAGACGAGGCCAGACAATGTTTTTTTAGACACCGACAAGAAACCGCCCGATTCGGCGACGTAGCCTTCGGGGCTGGTGTGTCTAGGAATTACACACCCCTTGTGCAGTTTCTCCCCTCCTCCCCTCCTCTGCTGATGGATCAGTAACTTCCCGAGGCTGGCACCTGTCCTGGGAAGGTCAGCACGGCGTGGCACTGCTTCCTGAATACCTCGCCATTAACGAGCAAACCAGAAGGTGCTTCGTGCCGACCGACCAGGATAAAATCCCTTCCCAAAATCCAATTTGCATCGTGGGCAGAGAGGCTCCCGGCTTCGGCCGTTGCGAAACAGATATGAACACAATGTGTAAAAATAAACATTAGCTAACTGCTGGCTGACGGTCATAGCGGCCGACTGCTGGGTCCCCCCCTCAATAGGATGGTTGGTTTGCAGAGCACCCGCCCGTAACGCACACACACACACATGGACACGCGGGCAAGGGAGAGAAAGACGTGTCGAAACTAGAACAACATACGACAACTTAATAGGCATGTTGTTATCGCGCCCGCCCGTTGTTGCTTTGGCAAAAATAGCAACACTCGCCGCTAACCCTCCTCGTGGTAGATGCGCGAACCGGCACAATGATGCCGTCCGCTCGTTTTGTTATTGGAAGAAGGAGAACAAAAAGACGAAGACGAAGAAGAAGTCGAAGAAGAAGATAACTAGTGGGCAACTCTCCTATCCGTACGATCTCTAACGCGCGAATAAACCGCGAAATAGAAGCGTGACATTGACCCATATTCTCGCACGCCATTAAACCGGTGACACTCTCGTCATATATGTGCGAAGGTGTTCAAAATGGTCTGAAATAGGATCCCCGAGAAAGGTGGGTGTAAGTGAAACGAAGCAACAAATCCTATGCCCCAACCGATAAGGGATGAAAAGTCGCCAACTTGTACTAGTTGAGTCCTTGGAAGCTTAGAGTCTTCCGTTGCCCCGTATCTCATCAAACCAGTAGCGGTACTTGAGCGATCGCATGAAACCCGCCTATCTCCTCCAATGTCAGAGCGCGGCCATGTTTTTGCTGTTTTGAGCTCAAACTCAAAATAATTATTACTTATTGAGTGTTCGGCTTCAAACGGCTGCCAACCTTCCGCTTTGCAGGCGCGTTAAACGAGCCCCGTTAGATTATGTGGGCTGTGTGTATCGATTTCGAACGCCGCACCGTACCGTACCGTACTGTTTGGAGTGTCTCTACTGCGGCTGGGGAATCGATGTCACAAGCTGACACTTCAAGAACAACCACCCTTGTTCGGGCTGCGCTCTTGGGCGAGGAGCTGATGTTGGTTGAGCCGCGGTCGAGTGTTAGATTTTACCGAGCCAACGAGCAGACTCTGACGCGTTCGTGTTCGTTGGGTGCGAGTGGAGGGCGCCGCATTGGAGCCTGTTTGATGGGTGAATAATAAATCTCACCCTTCCGTATAATTTGCTGGGAAACGAGCACATGAATGATGGTTCTTTGAACAGG
The DNA here is from genome assembly GCF_943734735.2 of Anopheles gambiae. Taxonomy (NCBI): domain Eukaryota; kingdom Metazoa; phylum Arthropoda; class Insecta; order Diptera; family Culicidae; genus Anopheles; species Anopheles gambiae. Next base: position 32,182,873 of record NC_064601.1, read on the forward strand.
GTACCAGCCCGGAAGAGGACTTCATGTCTGGCGTAGGACATTGTTCAACAGTCGGTATGGGTTTCCCAATGGTGGCCTTTAGCGTGTTTTGCAAACACGATCAAAACCCATTCCCCCCATTCACTTGCGTTGTGGTTTGCCGTGCCGTGCCGTGCCGCTGTACAATTCGATACTTCAGACGACCATAAACGGTAACGTAGACATGGGAGAAGCACACTCGACGCTGTAAAAAGCAGCACGGTAAACTGACTTAGAGAAGAATATGGATGTTTGGAAAAAAACACCCAAGGTTCACGTTTTCACGTTCAAACTGTACATGCTCGTCTAGAATCAACACCCTTTTTTATTTGCGAGAAATCTTTAAAATACTCCCAACTCCACCAAGGTTCGCCGTTCAAAACCAGATGCCGTGGACAGGTTGAGAAGAAACTGAGAAGAATTTGGCGAAATCTGAAACATTCATGCGCTCTTTAACTCTAACCTACTTTTGCGAAGGTTAGGCACGCGGCAAATTGCTTTTACGGACCGTTTGGCAAACCGGCATGGTGCCGCAATGGCCGCACAAGCGGTAGATCGTTAGGTGCTGCCGCACAACCGGTGGACGAACACACTGACGCAAATTCTGGCAAGCAAAAAGACATAGCTTTTCTGAGTGGTGAGGAACTTGGTACAGGCAAAGGACCCAGAAGGTCAACGAGTTATTGTAAGGTAACATTACCGTATCCAAAGAATTCTCGCCATGTTCTGCGTTGAGGGCAGTGGAAGAGGTATCTCAATACCTCTTCCTCGTGTTCCGCCTTCTAATTTCAACTAATTGTTGAGAACGTTCAGATGATGGGACTTGATCGCTGTAACATCAACTATCTCAAATACACAGGCGCATCATCGGGCAGGTCCAAAGTCTCGTGAATGATCCACCGAGTCAGCGCCACTGCAAACATGGCACTTTGGCGTCATGAAAACTAAACAAGCTGCTGCTCCCTCCTTGCCCCCTCCCATGGTCTGTTCGTCATAATGGCGATAACATCATAATTTGCCAAGCTTTGACAACGGACGGCACAACATCATTCGCGGCATGCCTTTTTGCAAGCAGCTTCCAAGGCCTTTCCATCGCAATGGATGATTATCGCCCATGACACGCACTGGCCCCAGAACACGCTTTTGTTCCGGACATCATCACACATACCTAACAGAGTCTAATGTGCGGCTATTTCGTGTGCGTGTGTGTGTGTGTGTGTTTTGATTCTGCCACTGAGCGAAGCTCCTCGCACACGCATCTCGCGCCTCTGCCACATATCAATGAACGGCCTTGACTGAGATTCGAACCTTGAAACAACGCAGAGCGTGCAAAAGACTCTTCAAACCCGTCCGATACGGATCCCTTTGTACAGCTGCTGCCTGGTGCGATGGCTAACGCATCTTGTACTGCGGGTATTTAACTGGACTCGATCTACATAATTTATGGCCTGCGGCTCTAGGAACGCGCCTCGCAGGGAAGTCTTTAAGCATGAATCTCCCCCCCCCCCCCCCCCCTAGGAGTCTGAGGTAGCAGTCCCACGTCACGTGACCGGATGCCGTGCCGGACCTGTTGCTTCTGCGTTTGCGTTTTCCGCAGCGAACAACACTGTCTGAAGTGGGGGAGATGTGGGGAAAAAAATCAAAACAAACTTCCTTGAACTTTGCAGAAGTTCACCCGGTACACCTCACACCGTAGAGCAGTGTACCTTCTGTTTCCGCAGTCAACAGAGACACGGTACGGTGCACTGTAACGACAAAAGATCATAAAGTTGCACACAGCACACCAGCACTGCACTTTGAGACGCACGATCGTAAAATCTATCCCACATCCGGCAGTGCCGCGACGACAACGGGGACAATCTACAAACAGTCGGCCAGTATAACTCAATTAAAGTCCTCCTCCACATAACGAGAGACACATACACACACACAAACAAGTGATAGGTGGCAGTAGGGTGTTGGGTGGCTTTGCATTCCTCACTAACAACAACACGCTCTGTTTCAGCTGTCCCTTCACACTGTTAATCGGCCAATCATCCGCACAATATTCCACCCTTTCGTCAGGCCAATGATCGGTGATTTTCCACCCCCAGGGCGAAACGACAAGAGTAAGGCGTGCGTGTATGCATGTGTGTGAAATGAGATCTCGTCAGCAAAGTCCGATTCATTTAGTCGATAATTTATTAGCCTGTGGGAAGTCGAGAGAAGTCGCACCGCAGTGGCGATCTGTGTTCAATCAACCGCGACAAACGCGTTCCCTTCGCTTAAGGACACCTTCATTCGTCGAATCGCAATCGAACTAGATGAAAGCTGCAGCACCGACGCTTGACACGAAGGGTACCTAATCACTCGAGGTCTTACGAGGTAAGGCAATGCCCAACACACTATATAACAAACCTTTGGTACGGAATATTACCAGGACTAAGAATTGCATCCCCATCTGGACACACACAAAACGGTGGAGCGCGTGGCCACGATGGATCGATCGCCAGGAGCCATGTAACGTTCGGTCGTCGCGCTGGATGCTAATTGTTGGGTACGGGTACTGTTTGTATCATGTAATAGCAGAAGCTATGCCATTTCCCTTTGCAGCCGTTTGCGAATGCGGTTCAGTGAAGCGCGCCGCAAAGCGCGTTATGCAATTGAAGCCTGCCTGAGACATTTTTGCGACAGCCAAGGCACACTCTTCCAAGTACGGCTAGAGGGAACCTCTGTTCCCGAACCCCTGCCGTACCCTGACAGCATGGCACGCGACGTAATAATGTAATACACTTAATCCGTGCCCGGTCGCTGACTTATGGCCTAAAAACTACGCAAAGGATTCTATTACCAGATATTTTACAATATAAGACGCACGCCCAGAGGTGACGTTTAGCTAATGGTCTGTGTGTGTCGTCGTGCATTACCGTCCGTCGGGATTTAAAATTTGCAAACACGCATTCTTTCGAATTGTCTTTAAACGGGTTCCTGCGGGAGAGCACATTGCTACACCGCGCTTTTAATGGGCCGCATCCCATTAGGGTGAATTAAAGTTCGGACATTAAACTTCGTTACCATGATTTACACACTGTGTTGAACACACTTTGAAGCCGAGCAGATCGGCCAGACTTTATGCGGCTTTCATTAAACCATCTTAGTCTGGGGTTTTGTTCGGTAAAGTTAGCGGAAACGCTCAGCACACACGGTTCAAGTGTCATGAACTGACCCGAATATTCTAATTTTACACCATCTTCCCAGTGGACGACAAATGCTAGAGCAAACAACCGGAGGACGGTCGCAACCGTGAGCGTGTGCGTGTGGCGCAACCAGCACATGGTCAGGGTTGTTGAACGGAGTGGAAAATTTGTTTTAACGATCCACGTTTTTAGCGGCTGCTGCTGCTCAAACACATGAGATTTTCTTTGCCTTTTTCTTCAGTTGCTGTCACACAGCTAACTTCCCCCTGCCAACACGTCAGACACACTAACACACACCCGTACACACAAATTGGTTTTATCTGGTCTGGGCCACGAGCAGGAATTAAATAAGACGCTTAAGCAGTTTAGCGACCAACAGTCTGGGCCAATTTATGAACCGTTGTCGCTATCGAACGCGCGCGATGCTTTAGATGCGGGGGATGAGTTTTATGCGCGATGATGTCACCGTGGGTGGTTGTTGTGGGGATTTTCCACTGCCCCAAAAAGAAAAAAAAAACGATTTATTTTTACCGATACATACCTACCAAACAACGGAGCGTTCTATCATTTATCCTACACGGCCTGACTATGCCGGTGTAGCGTGTTTACTTCAGAGCGTCGCGAAACGGAAACACTTCGAAGCTAGCAACGACAACAACAACAAGTACGAATAAGAATTATTGTCCCTCATCATTTAACTCCCGGTACCGTGTGTGTGAGAGAACATTTTTTTTAAATTACCCTAAACCATGTTGCTCGATCACCCATCATAACAAACAACAACGTAGAGAGTGTAATATTACCAGATGCTTGTCCCTTTTTGTGTGTGCTGTTCTTTCATTTGGCCCCTTCGCGCTCAAGGCCAAACAACAACCGTTGGCAGCATTGTTGAATGCGAGCGTCTCCAGTTTCCTGGTCGCGCATGCATGGTAGGGTGTATTAGTCACATCGAGTAGTTATGCTTCGCTCCGCACCTTTTTTCAACCAGATGCGCACATTTGGGCAGTTTCTGCGCAAAAAGCCAACGGCGTTCCAGGCTGGGCCCTTGCTGGGACTTGTATCGCAACGGCGAAGATTAACCTCGCAACCGAAGAAGAATGTTCCTTTTTCTAAGGGATCCTCGTGACCAGTCCACTCGGTTGGAAAACAACCGCAAAGGGGGGAAAAATCAACAGATAAAAATAAAACGATAAACACACATCCGACCCGCAGCCGACCCACGGGAAAAGTCAATCAGCAACCCAAAAACCAAGGGAAAGCGAAAAACTACACACCGAACGGTGCTTTCTTATGGCGGAGGGTGGGAAAAACTATCAATCACCCGCATTTACACATACGTCGTTCGACCTGTCTACCTAGCTGTGGGAAAGCGAGCTAATTTTTCATTCCATCGGTCCTGACCGGACCAGCGTGTTGACCAGCGTCAAGCACAGACAAGTTCATTGCCAAACGGACAGCACTTCGCCCAAGGTCAACACACCGGTAAACCGTAGAGTGCGGCGGAGAGTTGGGGATGCCGCCGGTTCAAAACTATCTTCGTCCATTTCTAATGGGCCGGGAAATCAAATTAGCAGGAAAAATGATCCAATAGTGTGTAGTGCGTCACACGGCGTTACGTCGACTGTGCACCACCCGGTGTGTTCTTTGCGGGGTGCCAGATTGCCGTGCAGGATGATCCTGTGGAATGTGGAGAATGCGACACGATGACCGAATTTATAGTGTGAGTTTGTTTGATCGTACGGCGGAGAACCTGGCCGTATGCCAGCTCGCGTTGCCCAGAAGTGGTAGGAAATGAGATAAAGTACTGCCGGTTGCCGATCGTTTGTCACGTTCATGTTGGACAGCTTCATTATTTGTTTTTGCTTTTTCACCTTGTGTTTGTGTTGGCAAGCAACTATTCTAACGAAAAAACGTTGTCCCCAAGTGTGCTACACCATGTGATTGAAGTTTTCTAATGCTTTCACCGAGATGATTTATTCCTGCGAATATTTAACACGGAATTGAATCATCTTTGTTAATAATAACCACTAACCGCTTGTGCTACCGTTTAAACTGAGCTGCTACTGATCTTCGACCAAAGGGCAATTAGAATACAATAACTCACTGACCCAATTAATCTGCAAAGCAAATAAACCAATCCCAATAAGCCGAAACCCTCGTTTAACCCACATTCCAGCGACTGTCCTCACTGGTCGTACGGTCCCACTCTCGATCTTACCGAGTCGCTTTGTCACGAAACGCACCCCGCCGAGAACGCGCAGCTGTTTGCTTCCGTTTGATGGGGTGCTTCTCTGCTTTTTTGTTTTGTTTTCCGTGCCACTCGTGTCCCGTGGCACGACCAGCAGCAGCGGAACGAGCCGTTTCGCGCAGCATTAGCATGTTCGCGAGATGTTACGCGAGACGTGCGGACACACTCGAATTCGCATTTTTCAATGCCATCAATCAGATGGCAGAATGGAGTCGAGGACGGTCGAAAAAAGCAAGCAAAAAAACATGATGGTGATGGTTGATCAAAGAAGTAACCACGAAACCGCAGACGAAAAAAAACACTGCTTCGATGGTAGAATGGTCAAGAAGAAGGTAGCAAAACAAGACACTTAACACACATCATTGGCAGAGAAGAAACCGCTTTACCATCAACCACTAATTGCTTCCAAGGATTCGGAAGACGGAGGAGAACAAAACTAACAACAAACAATATTAAACAAGCATAAAAAATGCCGCATACGATTCTCGCAAACCAAGCACGATCCTTCCAATCGTTCGGGTAGGAGGGTGGAAGTTTGTCAAGAGCACACATTTAGCAAGAATTAGGCCAATTCGGTTGGCTGAGTTGTTGGATGGAAAATCGTTTGCAAAAAAAAAGTTTTTCCGATCAGTCGGCTGTAGCGGCGATTCGTGTAGTGGAATATTCACGGCGCGCACACACACACACATACAGTGGGAGGACCAACTAAAACTTATCTGTGCTAGCTGTCAAACAAGTGGAAAACTTGCTGAAATGAGGTTAGAATCTCTCGCTCTTTCGCTCTCTCTCTCTGTTTTCTTCGGCTCGATTAGCTGTTGCTGATGGGTGTTCACTGATGTCCGGTGAGAAATGCGCAGCGAGATGCTGCTAAAAACACGTGCGGAACAACAACACATACCTGGGAAAGAAAGAAACGAGAAAGAAGAGAAGAAAAAAACTTTCGTTAGAATTTTCCTCTGCCGGCCAGACGGGACCGCAAAACGACACAGTCAGTCGTCAGACGTGTTCGAAAGAAATACATGGCCGTCCAGCGACGCTGTGCCGCGTGAGACGAGACGAGGACCGCGGATTCTGTTCGTTTCGTTCGCCCTTGGATGATCGTCACGTGAAAAATGAATTTGCAAACGGTTGCCGCAAACTGTTACACCTTCTCGATTATGGATTCACACAACTGTGGCGCGGGGAATGACTAAAAGTCACCCGACGGCTAACCACTTCCCACATCACGCTTTTTACATACCCCTTAACTTGTGGTGCACAAAGCATCACACACACACTCAGGTATGTCCTTTTGAACGTCGTCTTTCTGCACGAACAGGCCCCGTCACTGGTAGTAAAGATTCATATTTTTACTTATTTATTTGCTCAACAGCGCTTCCAATGTATCAATCAATTTCAGTGGACCACTCTAAACGTAAGTTGAAACAAAAATGTCATTAATTATTGCTCGCATTGCTTCCTAGCGCAGATGTGATTCACAACACAAGCGATTTTTTACCGTCTAACTTCTACAAACTTATCAATCACCATAGATGGCACCGAGTGCAAATTAGCTCGCCTGTGTGAACAGCACCAGCGGGCCAAGCGAAACGTTCTTCAAGAGATTTTAGAATAAATTTAAATACATTTCCTTAGCGGCAGCAAAAACCACCTTGCCCGACCAGCTTACAGTGCTGGACATTGGGTTGGGGGGGGAGAACGGGTAGTCAAGTGACCGAGGGCAACCGGTGTCGGTTCTCAGCCCATCAACTAACCAACACAGAGCCCTTGGGACAGAGAGAATTGAACGGAAAGGTGTGGCATATTTAGTCGTAAAGACAAGGGGGATGCAGCGGTATGTAATTAAATTTGCCATTAAAAATGACACACACGTGAAACGACGCGATCTACAGCATACCGGGCGAAAACGACGAAAACCACCGCCAATCGTTAAAGGAATCCGGAATCTTCTCGATTTTTAAACATATTTACAAATATTTATTACATGCCCGATGTTGCTGTTTCTTCCAGAACATGACCATCAGAACATGGCGTGCAAGCGGCGTCCAACCAGTTTACACCGGAGTCGAGCGATAATGTGGTGGAAGGTAGACTGCCGTGGAAGTGCTCCCAAAAATAGCAAATCGGAGATATGTTCATTTTCTATTTTCTTTCCACTGGGAGGGGATGGTTTCGACAAGAGGTTGGAGTTTCGTTCAACAGCACAGAGCTGAATTTAAATCAAATGTAAAAATGGACAGTTCTACTTCTCGGACAATATAGGCCATTTCGGAAGGATGGTTTTAATGAAATGTGTCCCCCCGCAAACCATCTGTCGTCCTCGAGCCAGCTCATCAAACCCCAAGAAAAGGTCTCAAGATTTTCAACAAACGCGTTTTTTTAATACAAAACATAACGTCCCCCCTAGTAGTACAACACAATACGAGGAGAGTAGTACAGAAGCGAATGAAACATGGTGGGCAAGAGGCAGCCTGAGTTGATGTGGAAATTGCTCGGTTAAATTAAGGCAAAATGTAAACATTTTTATTCGCAACCCTATGGCCCATACCAAGCGCAAGGCGGAACAACCACTGTTCCTTTCCCAACACCCACAGGCCCCGTGTGCTTCTTCCGAGCGATCACTATCACATCTTCTACTTCCAATCCACCGTCCGATCCGGGTCCCTTCTACTAGTGCTTCTTGGCGCTGCTTGTACTGTCAAAATATTTACGAGTTTCGTTTCCAAACAAATAAGCACCGGGTTCACCCTCAGCAATGCCGTAGCACGGACCGTCCTATGGGCAACTGCTGCCCGAAGGTGTGTGTGTACTGGCGATTGCAGAAATAAAGAGGCGACCGACGGCAAACGATAAGGAGTCAACAACCGCCACCAGCAAAATTGAGGCACGAAATAGCGTAGATTTGTTATTTAACTAATATTTACCTTACTTTAATTAGCTAAGTTTCTCACAGCTGTGAGAACAATTTTAGGGTGAATAAGTGAAATATTTTTACTCCACATCATTAACACACGCAGAGTAAAATCTTACGCAAAATCAGAGCAAAGCAAAAGCCAGTAGAAGGATTTAAGAACAGAAAACAATATCACTAATGTGAAGATTCATTATAAGCGAAACAAAAACATCCCACCCAAGAAACTATCACAACACACAACGCGGACCGCATGGCGTACCGGCGGCCAAGGACGCGGGAAGCGAAAAACGAAACCCTTGCTGATAGAGCCAACTCAGCTGTCGGATGGCAGGCAACAAAACTTCCGCCTAAGTATACCACCGGCACCAGGGTTTGTGCAGCAGTCGTCGTTCTAATTAATCTGTCATTGGCCGCCCGACTGTCTGCGGTTGCCGGTGAAGTTTGTCATTTAGCGAGCCGGTCGGATGCCTGTTGCCTCGGTCCGCCGGTCCACCCTTTGGCATCATCCATCCCAAAACCTGTTGTTGCACTGCTATTGGGGCCATACACACACACGGTGAAACGAAAAAGGGAAAAGTTCACCAATCAATTGAAACGTCGTGGACCAACCCCGCTGGGAGTGTCCCGAAGACAGATGATAGAGGCTAGTTGCGTGTACGCTTGTTGCAAAAACCCCGCTCGCCCGCGCAATATTCATCACACGACTCGCGCACACACTGTTAGTCCCCGCGTGTGCGAAAATCCAATGACTGATGGTGTGTTCTTTGCTCTGCCTGCGTGTCTGTCTTTTCCTCTGCTCTTTACTTGTTCCGTTGATTGATGGATGACCCATTTCGAGTGTGGTTTTTTGTCTCAACCATCGGTCCCATACACTCACCACTTCCCCAAAGGCCACCACCACCAAACCGCTAACGAACGCAGATCTCGAAGGATCTTCTCTGTCGCTCACTGTACAGCGATTCTTGAACAGCAGCGCTTGACTTGACCATCGGACCCATGGTCAGAAGTGGGGTACGATCGTTCGCCCTACCGCCACCGAGCTCATACTCTGTAAGTTGTCTTATCATCCACACGGTCACACTGACTGCGAATGAACCGCGGCACCCGTAGCGCGACGAAGGAAGCTGTGTACAGAGGACGACATGGACGAGGTTTTTTCTTTTGTTTTATTCCATTTGCACATTCACATCCCTCGCTCCGACTCTGCATCTTGCATACATCCTTCAGCTGTCAAAATCTGTCCATCATGCTCGGTTGAAAGTGAGAGTTACCTTCTCCCCGCGCCTGCTCATCGACGACCCGTAACGTCTCGGGTGTATTGGAGCAAACCCTGCAGGAGATCAACCCAGCAACAACAACAATTTTTGCCGGCCGGCAATTGCTACAGCGCATACAACTGGCAGACAACTGGTCTGGTTCGTATTGCGCGAACCCAGCCCCGGCGGCACGGCTCGGTGCCGAAAGTTGCGCGAACCCTCCAAGCGCGACTCCACCCGCCGAGGCGGGTTTTGGGTGCGAATCCAACCTCTCCGTAGCAGGTTGACGTCATCGCACGGATATATTCCACTGAGGCGCTTCCATTTCACAAAAATTCAACTTTCGCCAATCCGTTCCATGGGCGTCGGTCGTCTTATTCGTCGTGCTGTCTATTTCTTTTACTTTACCTTTTTAAGATTGCAGGCAAGAGGACACGACACTGCAATTCGCAACGCAACGACGGTCGGTGAAAATGCCATACAGCTGGACGGGTTTTCCCAGCCCCAAATGCAACCTCGGTGGAACCTGAGGCCGGAAGTGGGGAGGGAAATAAAGGCTAAATAAAACTCTGCCCATAAAGCGACGTCAGCGATGTGCGAACAACGACGGTGTGAAACCGTAAAGGCGAAAGTGACATTTTGATTTTGGGCACTTTGGACTGACTATCCTTTATGTTCGGCATCCTGGTCCGCTTTCCAAGGCAGGAAAAGCGGAAGGAACTCATTCGTTGTGCTTGAACCTTGTACTTGAACGTAGCATTTGTGCTTTTTGTTTTTGTTTGCTTTTCCTTCTACACGTTGTGCTTGTAGTAGCGCATCGCCCAGTGGGCGCAACAGTGGGGTGGACCACGAACACTGGGTGCACCGACACACTGTTAGCTGTTGGCATGCAACTCTTGGCAGTGTGTCAGGGAGCCGCCGCCACTGCAGTAGTGTAGTGTAGTATGCTTCAATGAAATATGATATGTAAGGTTCAAGGTTATTCAACCTTGGCTATAAATTGTGGTGTCGTCACCAAGGGTGGTTAGAGTTTGACCGAATTAGTAGGCTTTGAGGTACGTGAAATTTCTTTAGATTGCACCATAGTTCAAGCACCAATTATTGGTTTGTGCTACATGCAGAGTTATCCATCTACTCTTATTCAGATTTATGAAACTGAATGAATCTTTGAACTGAATTAATAAATTTTAAATGTAAGAATTCAGGATCCTTCAAAAGTTAAAAAAAAACACTTCAAAGATTGTTCAGTGTTTAATCTGTGCAGAGTCAAAATATTTAGACATTCATAAATTTGAAAATAGTCATTATTATTTTAAAATATCCTTACAACCTTCAGAGATTTATGCTTTCTTGTTACCCTTAAAAATTTATGTTGAAATTTTTAAAATGTTACCATTAAAAATTCATAAATATTTATGGTTTTAAAATAATCCAGAATCTGTGATGATTATACCTCGAACAATTAATGGATCTTTAGAGATCCTAAAAGATTACTGTATCTTAAGAAGTTTGATTCGAATCCCCGGCACTGAAGTGATTTTAATTACTCATCAATGAATGTTACCAATAGTTGTATCGCTAAGTGCAAGGTTAGTTTAAAACACGAGTCTAGTTCCACTCAGTTCTTCGCTCACTTGACGTCAAGTCAATAAGCATCCCCTATCTATGACATCTCGGAACGATCGAAAAATAAAATATATGCCTATAAAATCGATGCAAAAGGTTAACATACACCTACACGACTTCGCTGGTCACTGAACACAGTCCACTAATGAGTTTTCCGTTCGGCTCTCGGCTCACTCGGACCACCGGCGGACGCAGGGCGCGGATTGTAGCCAATATTTGCTTTCCGTAAATATTTGCACTACTTCCCCGTTATCAACTAGCGCACAGAGCGCTGGCCAGGCACTCCCCAATGTTTAGCAAACAGACGCGATGCGAAGCGATAAGGCTACGGCCAACACTAGACGATAGTGAACTGGAACCGGTACACTTCCACGCGATACGGTTTGAAGAAGGGAATAGTTTTACCCTGGCAGACAGGAAGGTGAACAGAATGCAATTCATTATTCTAACCGAACGATACGTGTAATGGAGCCGTAGGATCTTAGAAGGAGGAGTTTTGCTGTGCGCGATTTGATTTGCATTTGATTATCACATTGCTTCGTCACTTACCATGAAGAGGATTAAAACGACAGCATGTCTTCAGATTTTAGATTTTTTGCACTGAAACGATGATGTGTTTCAAACGAGATCCTTTAGATTGAGATTAAAGAGTAAATATGTGGAGAAAGGTGTTTTATTGCTTTCTCGCTCTCTCTTTCTTTCTCTCTCTCTCTCAACGCGTTTGAGCTATCGCTATCGTCACAGTATCGTACCAAAACAGTCACTGCATACAAATATGGTCCCACCTCATAAACCAAGCTGCTTTACGACGTCTCAAACAACCACACAGTGCTCGTTGTTGTCATCACGTTAGCGGTACGGTACAGGTTATTGTGCTGTGTACGTGATTGTGGGTGGAAAAAAGCTTACAACTCGTGCGAGCTGTTGCCCGCGAAATGGCAAAACAAAAGAAACAAGCTAAAATTCGCGCCAAAGAAACAACACTCCACCACATTTACGATCGATCAGCGATCAGCGAAACCACGTTCGAAATTCGATAGTGACATGACTTTGCTTCGACACTTGAAGATCGCAAGGCGTTGAACTCCCGAAACCAGGTACCAGGAGAGTCGGCACTGCTTCATGTCACTTAGATGATCTCCAATAGCCAACGATCACTGTTGATACTTTCTCCAGCTTAAAGGCATAACGCGGTTCAAACTTCCGGTGGATCGACCGAAAGAAACGATCCTTAAAATTTATTAGGTTCACCTTCTATCAGCCCGGATATTGATTATGTAACACTGCGATGACTTCCACAATTCCCCATTTTCTGTCACAATCAATTTCGTTTGGTACGCCAAACGCGTTTCGCCTCCAAGCGTCCCACTTGCTCGTGCTGGTGTCAATCATTCAAACCAGACGTAATGGGTTTCCGATCGCACCTCATCTTACGCGAACTATTACCATCGCCGCTACGAGATACCGTCATCACCAGTCTGCCCTCAAACAGAGGGTACACGGGCAAGTGGTTCGGTGTAGTATTGCATATTTTCATTCCATTGTAAGCACGAGCTTTCGCTCCGGCCAGACTTCCCGTCATCCCGTCAATCAAGGTGCGCTCCCGTGATTATCAAAAGATGGTCGGGCGATAATGGTGCGGGCCTCCCTGTGGGGAAGGCGAACGTGCTGCTCATCTAACACCGCGCGTGCGTCACGGTGTTTAGTGTGCTGCTCGGAAATATGGACCTGAGTACGCTCCGGGCTACACGCCCAATTCCCTCCGGGGCCTTGCTTAGACGTATCAGCCGACCCGTCCCACCCGGCTTGACCTTTCAACTATCTCTCCCTGTCTCTCTCTCTCTCTTTCTCTCTCTGGGAGGGGGACACATTTGGTAAAAGTCACTTCTCGCAGACAGTGTTGAGCCGAGGTCCAAAAGGGAATGAAACAACTCCGACAACGAAACACCTCCGGATTGTTTCACAGCCGACGGCGCACCGATATAAGGACGTCGCTCACCTTGTCCGGGCACTGGAGTACTAGGAGAACTTAAACTACACAAGTGCTCAAAACGTGATTGCCTTTTTGCGTGAAGGTAACATTGGTTGGCCGGAATTGTTACGGGCGTTTCCCCCCCTCCCCCCCTTTTTCTGCGGTACCAGTTCGAACCGGCACAGACTGGAAAGCCGATTGTAGGCAGATTCGATGTCACGGTGTGGAGTTTCTCACCGAACCTCCAATATTCGGCTGGGGAAGTGAGGAGTAACCCGAGGACGAAAAGGTATTAGTAACAAGCGTTAACGCTTGGAGAGGTTTTGCTGAATATGTAATTCGCCGTCAACCCCGGTGCGACACTGACCCGGTGGTGAGATTGTTTTATTGGTTTTGCTCTTGATGCCGTGGGTACATGATTTGCGGTTTTGCAGTTCAAGTGGAGGGAAAGTTAGTTTCGTTTCGTTCGCACAAAAGTGAAGCATTTGACCTCCGTCCGTAGAACTAGCGGTGGTTTGCCACGAAGCATCAAAGCGGAAAGTACTTGAAGTGAAAATTATTCTTCGAGTAAAGTGATTTAAGCTAAAAAAATGCTTCCAAAATATCTGCAAACGACATCAGTGACAAAAAATTAGGCTTCTCCTGGACCCAACTTTCTGCCTTTGCCGTGCAATCTCCACTTCATAATCGTCAAGAGCAAATGGGCAGACAGCGGCAAGAAGGTCGCCACCTTTCGGCCATGCTTCACACACACGCACGTGTCGAAGGTGGACCACACCAAACCCACATGCCGGCACCCAACGGAACCACTTTCTCAAGTGTTCGTCGACTTACGCTAGCCGTCTTGCGTGCCGGCCACCCCCTTGGTCCTTGCATCCTGCCAGGCAAAGGAACCTTTAAATCCGTGCCGATCCGGATTTTACTTTGACGTCAGCGAGAGCGAACACTCCGAACGACCCGCTCGCAATACGTGTGGTAGGTGCCGCAAGTGGGGTGCTTCGAAATGGTTCTCTATTCACAAAACCGCCCCAACGCAACGCAACAATGCTCTTTTTTTCGTTGCGCGCACCCATTCACGGAGCTGTTTGGGCGGGAGGGAGGCCAGGGGACTGCAAAAATAAATACAACAAATTTGCACGCACAACGACAACAGACAACAGCATCATCAATCAAAACTCAAAACTTCTCCACATGACAGGGCGAGGCCTTCAATTAAAACTCCATTAATCCGTGGCCGTAGAAGGCCACACCAACCGGGGTAGGCAGGCAGGCAGGCAGGCAGGTTCGCCGGTTGACCTATAAAAGTGGCCAAAACGATCAACGCTCAGAATTCGCCATGTCGCGGCGCTCGGGTGTGCTGCGGCGTTCGTGGAATATTTCTATGGAATCTATATCAACGCCACACTGACCTACAGCGTACGCGGCCATTACCCATTGGAACGGCTGTTTGGGCTGCGCAGCGATTATTTAACAATTTTCTGAATCTGCACGTTTACTGCTAGACACTGGAAATTGCAGCTGAACAAAGCATTCTAACATTTTTTGTCATAAAATAGACACACATTAAGGTTCGGTTGGTGGTTTTTTTTTTCATTCATGTAGCTAAAAATACAAACTAGACTAGGCCTTCGCATTGGGGCTATTAGAACAGAAGAAATTGATGTTCTCTTTTCTCTTTAACTGCAAAAATACGCACTTGGCGAACACACGTTTTAATTTAAAAGGTAAGACTAGATTTAAGAACATTCACTGGAATCATTTGTATCCATTGAACCAGAAATAAACAATTACAACAATTACAGACAGGAAAAAAATACTCCTGTCCAACTACCTAAAATATTAAAAAGATAAAAGTCGAAGGAAACGGTATTCTACCGGAACGGAATGCATACCTTCAAAAATGGTGAGTGGTGTTGGTTTTCATCTCTTCTACAAGCTTCATTTAATTCGCCCTCAAATCACATCTTGCCCGAGCCCGAGCGCTTGCTGTTGCATTCGTTCGGGTAATTAGAAACACAAAATTAACCCTCCTACGGCCAGCCAGCCCCAGGAACAACCTTCACATCCTAAAACCGCCACTTCGTCGTCTTGCAAAACGGAACCGCCGAGTTGGCTGTCGCAGCGAATGATCGCAAAAAACACAACAACAACAACAACAACAACCACAAGACACCCGCTGTGGCGGCCGCCAACATGTCTAGCGCGATCTCTCGTACGATTCGCAAAAATTCGCTTCACCCTTTGACGCACAGACACACACACACACACTGCCGCTTACATAAACCGCTCCCGCATTCCCCCCCGGCTGTCCGATTGACGTTGGCAGGCAGACGCATAACCTCGAAAAACGATTGCGCGAAGGACACGCATAGATGGGAATGGGTGGCGGCGTGCGCAAGATGTGTGTGGCAGATTGGATCACTTGCGAAACGTGATCGTTTCATTCACGGGCTTCGAAACAACAGTGCGAGAGAGGCACCAGATGAAGAGAAAGAGAGATAGAGACAAGAAAAAACACCTGATCACACCGCTATCAGAGCTACATATTTGGTACCGATCGGGCAACGATCGTACTAGATGGTTATGCTACTGTTCGTTGCGTTTTTTCTCTATCTATTTTTTCTTAGAAAACATTCCTAACTACGCAATACAACGCACTCACACAGATCCTTACCCCCCACACGGACCCTGTCTGCGACAGAACGTGCTGAAATCAAAAACGAAAGCACCGCGTGTTCCGTGTGTCGCACTTTCTCAAAGATCTCGAATGATTTCTCACGCGTGTTGAGTTTATCGATACTGAGGTGGGTTGGGTAGGGAAACGAGAGCCCGCCCGGACCCCCGTTGCAACCCCTGCGGCTAGCCCGGCGGAGAGGCTACAATTACGTCGTTAGCATACATTACTTTACGCACACACGCCATGATGATTAGCACCCATGATTGGGGGATGCAGCGAGTGAAGCGGGGCCGGCAGGAGGTGTGCAATTGTGACGGAAAGCTGCAATAATCAATCATCTTGTGGGACGTTGGGAAATTTTTATAGTTCCTTCACATATCGATTCGGCGCAGGTGAATGACGATAGCAACGATGTGGTTACAAACTACGGCAAGAGTATATCTTACTGAAATGCTGCATCATTGAATGTTCAGTTGCTTTCTTATCACATCAACTATATTTTCAATTATTCTATTAAAAAAGGAAACATATTTGCAGCTGCAATGGTTTCTACAATTTCCAACAAAGTGTGTTCTAAAGAATTATGAAATATTAGCACGTTGTAGACACATTTCTAACGCCATGTTTTCCCATTTTATGTTTTCATGTTTTTATTTTTTTGGCATCCAATTGATAGACTTTGTTTTTAGGGTCAGTAGTTATTTCTAGCGGCGGACGAAATTCGATACGATCCGCACGTCAGCGGCGAAAGAGCTAATGCTAATGCTCAACTAGGAAGAGTTAAGTTGCTGTTTCGCACGCGATGCATTTGCGGCTGGCACACAAGCCAGGAGTGTACACACCACCGCGGTCAGTAACACTTCATAAAACAGTCAACATGGACGCGCGCACTTCTGCCCACAAGTACCACCTGTGCTGTCCCCTCGCTAGGTACACGATTAGGTGTGTGTCTGTGTCCGCCTCCCAAATTTGCGTCATTCGTCGTGCATTGATGAGTCTAAATTCCACGCGCGGTAGGAAGCCGAACAAGTGTGTCTCCCGTCCGGCTTACGCGCGGATGATCTTCCCTGCTTCTGGGGTGTAAATTCACGCCCTGCCCAAAGTAAACTACCACCATCCCTTGCTATCTAGGGGACTGCAAACAAATAAAACACCCAGGATTAGTACAAACAGCAGTGTGGGGTTAATTATTTGTCCGTCTGTCCGCGGTCGCCTGAACAAAAAATAAAGCATGAAACGAGGTACAATGCACAAGTTAGAATGCAACTCTTCACAGCTACCCAGGTTGGCTGTTGTCTCGTCGGCGGTTGTGTTTTTGTTGTGGCTGCGTAAAACCATTTTAGACGATTTACGCTGCCCGTTGCTGCGCACTGCCGCCGTACGTGATCAGCCCAGAAAACGCGCATTCGATGCGCGACGCTTCCGCCACAGATGCATCGCGTCATTTCGAAGATCGTGCTGCAGCTATCAAAATATGGCGATGGGCAGCGATGATCCATACAGCGCACTACGACTGTTCCCTATTCAAACTCAACCACCCTCTCCTCTACCGCGTGGCACGTGCCATATTGCACCCTGGAGGGTGAGCGAAATTTTCCAAATCCCACCTCAATACGCTGCGCAATAACCGACCGACACACAGCTGCACAGAATTTCGCACAAATGGCTCCGGGACGGAACGTCGAACGCCCCGACCAACGCCCCGACCAGTTAGCGAGGTGTTAAATTGTTTACTTTCAAATTCCTATCGGGACATTAGAGGTTCCAAGCGACGGCGATGCACCGATGCGCTGATGACGTCTACCCTCCGGGCCCTCTCCGCTGCCAATCTGCTGTGAAACTCTTTTGGAAACATAGCCAGACCAAGTTCGTTTGATTAGTTTGGTGTTGTGCTTAAAAGAAAACTGAACACAATAAATTGTCCCTGATCAAAAGTGTCTTTGAATGTGAGCTAGCTGCAATGAATCGCAAGCGCGTTCGGTACACGTGCCATCGAGGAGAGCGGGAAGCGATCGTGGAGGTGGGACTTTATTTGCTGGCACTTCATTTACTGACACCTACTCGCCAATGTTTAACGACCAAATGTTTAACCGGTGTTTATTGTTCGCCGCTGCGGTTATCTTTTGCCCATTACACGGTGCTTCGTGATTCACTTGCCTGCGTTTTGACCAAACTAATTTGATTAGAGATGCTAAGTGTGTATAACAAACCTCCGCTCTTTGCAACACGAAGTTCAACAGTTGACAAATGCGTTTTTCCTCACCAAAATTCACCCTTGGAGTGTACCATCAAGTGTTTGAATCGATTAATATGCATCACAAACATATCACATGTGTCGCAACGACGCCTTTATAAATCCTGCCCGATTGCCCTTCCCCCAATTGCACCCTCCACTCCAAAGCTTTGCAAGCTTATTCACGCCATTAGCAATGCACTAGCATCAGCAATATCGGACACGTGCCATTCCCTTGGGGTGCCTGTGTGCTTGTCTTCGATCCATGGGTGTGTTTGTGTGTGTGTATCAACTACACACACTTGAACGAGGCCGCGTATATTCATATCGAACTCTCCTACACAACCATACGCGCACGGTGCATTTAAATGCAGTTTGGTTCTGTAACAAGCCGATCGCGGCATCGTTCTCGGCAACGCATGAAGCATCACCATGCTCGGCACGATTCGAGGCCAGCCCTGCCTGGGGGTGGGTGTCGGGCCGGCTCATAATAATAACGGACTTTAAGGGGCACGATCAATTTACTAAAAACAAACCATCGCCATTGAATCGTTATCGCTCCACGCCTCTTAGCTTCAAGTGGGTGTTGGATGCGTTTGAGGCGCTTTGTGCGATAACGGTAAGCTTAAATCTGCATCTAAAGGTAAGCCAATGAGCTGAAGGGACAAAACACGTGGTATTGCAATATGGTACGCAAGTAGTATGGATGCAAGTAGAATTATGGTAGGAGCATCGGGAAGTTTTACTATCAACGAGATATTTGTTAGGAACTTCTTGTTTAATTTCAGTACGATTCTATTGAAGTACGCCTATGATAGACTTAATTATTAGAAAACAGATTCACAGGGCAAACGTAAACAAAATATAGAAAGACGGCATCCCAAAACATCGAGTTTGTAGCAAAATTAGTTCAATTTAATCACTTAAAATGAAAATAATATACTGTTTGAGTAAGAACATTTCATGATCGGTCCGTGCGAGTCTTGTTACCAAATTCCACGCTGCAATGATACTCCAGGCATATGACGCAGTGCCAACGCGCAGAAACGAACCATACGGACAACATAAACACTTCCCCTTTGCCGTTTGCTGACTTGAAGCATCAGCCGACGAACAGCGCACACCTACTTCCGCTCGAGCAAAACAGTTCTTACCATTGCACATTCCGATGCCCGATTCCGATGTCTTCGTTTGCGCTGATTCAGATATCACACATACACACGATGCTCAATGCCGCTGGAATTTAAACATACGAATTCCAGCACCACGTGGAACGCCGTAATGATTGCCATTGGCCATCCTCATATCGCAAAACCGTAGGCTGCACTAAAAGGTTCGCGTGCCCACGCGATAGAAAACGTGCACCGATTCTAAGCCACGGGGCAAAAGGGGAAAGCCGAGGGGTGGGGAAGTGGTGTGTCACCCTGTCGGGTGCATCAATTATTTGCCATCGTCACTCGCACAACAATCATCGACAATAATAATCATCGCACCCTCGAGCGCAAGCAATTCTTACCACGCCCGGGGCGAGGGCAAGGGTTGTGGGAATGGGTAAAGCGCAGGGCTCGCCACATTGTGCACAATGGCACTCTATTAGACTGCAGCAGGCAAGTATGGCTGTTGATAGGCGGTTTTGAGTGCTCCATCCATCGGGAAGAAGGCAAACAAATCATCGACTGGCACGTGGTGGATGGTAATTGTTGGGTACGAAATTTCTTGGCTCGGAGAGACGCATGCACAATCGCTCTGCATTTGAGAGTGTTGTTTTATATACCATAGTAAAAATATTCATCTAGACATCCTATGATTGAGAATCAGATTAAGGGTTGCATATTTGTTAAATCTTCTTTTTTTTGCCACAATCTGCCGCAAAAGCGATAAACGCTATCAAGTGCACAGTTATTCGGTACATTGATTTGACTTTTTCGATCCGTCCGTCCATGCACTCGCTTCATTACCAGCTTTAACTAGACCGGTCAGAACTTCTGCTGCTTGATAAGACAGTGGGAGCAGTGTACGAAAACACATCCAGGCGCACGTAGTACCACCATATGTTAACACAAATTCGTTTAAAATCATTACCAATGACCCCCGGAATGGACATCATTCAACCGAGCGAAGGGCGGTGCAAGATGCGATGCGTGTCTTCTAGCCCGGGCTGGTGCGGGAAGGTGTACCCCCCGTTGCGGAGCAGATCGTAGCCCCAACGTGATAAGAGGAGCCAGCAGCGGCAGCTAGCTGTAAACAACGTGAGCCTCGTCAACCAACCACACTGTCAACTGGCGCGCGATAAGCCGGCGTGTTCGGTGAGAATCTGGTTTTCTCACACCCGGTCACCCGGCAGACTCAGCTGCTGGTGTTGCAGTTGGGGAGATTCTCTTTTCTAACCACCCGCAGTCCCGTTTGCCAGAACAGCTTGATGGGAAGATTCCATTCGCGTGCATGCATGCATCGAGTGAACGGGTGCATCAATCGCTCACTATCGCAAACCTTGGCTTAGGAAGCAGCACAGTAGGCGCTTGGTTTAGTTGTTTGCCGACTATACCCTATTGAGGTTTAGTAAGCGCTTGGGATTAATCAATGGAATTCAGGAAAACAACGAGCGTAATGAGGCTTGCACAGTTAGAGCGGCAGGCACTAGATCATATGTAATATTTTAAAACATTGAAAATTTAAAACGCAAATCTTAGCAGAAGGAAAATAATTGCGAACCATGATCAACCTTGTCTACCATACCCCCTACACCATGTACTGCGATGCACTTCGATCCGACAGTCCAACAACGATGACAACAAACGATCGTACGTGACCACTTTGACGATCTAAGCGCACTATGTTTGCTGCACCGCAGCGATTGCGCGTTGAGTGCAAATTTGTGGCCAACTTCTGCCAGAGAGCTAGGGCGAGCTGCAATGGGGCAGGAAGAAATTGCGAAGAATCACGCCACCTCAAACGTCCAAACACGCCCGCAGCAAATCGGAAGCGAAATAATGCAAACCACGCGTGATCAAAAACCCCTCCGAGGCTTGTTAAGTGGCGCTAGCTAGTGGTCGTAAAAAGTGTCGCATGGCTTACATTTTTTTATTTGCTTTGGTCTAGCTATGCCATAACTGGGTCTCTGTTTTTGCGTACAAGAACAGTAACAATAACAAATGCAATAACAGTATTAATAATTTTTTTTTGATTGATTGATTTGACCGTTGATGTTGTTTTATTTCCTTTAAACAGTATATCAAAAATGATGCAGTGCAATTCGTATTGTTCCTAGAATTGTTGGATATTGTACGCAATAACGTTTGCATTTTTAAAATATGAACAAAAATTATCACATTTTTTAACTAACGAAATGTTAATTGCACCTTCAATCATTTTAACCCATGAGACGGAAACAAAAATTTGGAAGTCGTACACTAACCGTTATGGCTGAAAAAACTGAAAAAACTTCGTTAAGAAGTTTGCGGGATCAAATAACGTCACCGCGCCACAATGAATACGGATATCGTGCGGCAGTTTTTGGTAGTCAGTTTAAGTCCGTTCCGGTATATATAACCATCTTGGCACTATTATTATACAACAAACAGATCATTTTAGGCGAATTTCGGCGAGATTTCGATATGACTCCTTAGTCAGCGAACCGGTCCAACACATCCCAGCTGCGTTCCGTGTAAAGACCAGATTATACAGTGTAGACAGTACCATATACAGTCTTGCGTCGTATTGGAGGCTCAGAAAGGCTCGAACTCTTGACGGGCATGTTGTGCAATTCGGTTGTACCACTTGCCGGCTATACCACGAGACCAACTGAGACCAGACACGTAACTAGACTATATAAATAATTTAGTCTGACTACTCTAAGAACAGGAAGATAAATTCAAATCAAAATTGAACACTAGAACAAAAGTGTATATTTTTTTAAATTAATTATTTCTTTATTCGTATCTGTCTTTAAGTATCTGTCCTCCGTGGCCTACATACATCACTTAAAACTACAGGACCTTTAACTAAGCGTTCCTATGATTTAGAGCAATGTATTCTTTTAAATGTCGCAAAATTTTTAAAAAATTATTGATTTTAAACAAGTGTTGATTTTGTATATTAAGGCTGGTATGACACACAACAGCGTTCGTGATTAACAATCTTAGACAGATGTACACTATATTGAATTTAACGTCAATTGAATGTTTGAAATGCCACACGAAAGGTGTGTTTGAATAACATAAAAGGTCAGTGCCATCGATTGCAGGAAACGGCAAACCAAAACATAACCTTGCCTAACATAGCGCATTTCAGCGCACTACAGGTAAAGATGTATTTACATATCACTCGAGAGAAAGTGAACGCATAGTTTGTAGTTTTTATACGTTTAGGCGTACCGTACACGGCATGCAGAACTTCTCAACAATTGAATCTTAATTATTTACAATTACACATTACAATTGACGCTTATCTAGTTCAATAAAATCTCAAATCTTAGACTTACGGGGAACAAAGAAAAACTATGTCAAGTGTAATATTTTACTGTTTAAAAACTTTATATTTAATGCTCCATATTTCTAAGAGTATGTTGAGTGATATCATCGATAAACGATATTTCACACTCACTTTCACTCGACCGCTTAATAGGCCTTACGAAGGGTAAGAACACACCGGCACACTCTAACCACAAAAATATGCACTAGACAGTTTAATCGCGTAATGAATTCGCGTCATACCAGTCCCACCCTTCAATACAATAAAGCACCGTAACTATCGGCACAGGGCAGCAAAAACTAAACGCGCGTGCAACGATTATTGGAGGATTCGCTCGATTAAACTGGCGCCCGGCGACAATATCCGGTTTCAGCCAGATGTCTGCAACAGAACCGTAATGCAACAGAAGGTGTAGAACGGAAGCCAGCACAAAACCAAGTCATTCCTACATCTGCAATCTGACAGCCGGCTGCTATTGAACAGGGAAACCGAACACTTGACACTGCCCCTTCCGGCAGGTCCTGCTAGACGCTGCTAGACCTTGGTATGAATTCCGTATTCCTTTTTCAGAAAGCTGGTTGACACATTTTATGACAGGCCTTGTGTTGATGGAGCATTTGCAGTTTGTAGTTCCAATTCATTATTTACATTGCGGTGTTTAATATCTTTCAATTAGATTAGCAGCTCTGAATTCCATTAACTGTAGATAAGTTTTTTTGGAGTTTAAGATATATATTTTAATTGTAATCTTACGATAAAATTCATACAGTCGTGATGAATACTTATGCATATCTTACTGTCTGTATTACTGTATGTTTCAGTCGAAATAGGTCACTGCATTTGATCTGCGCTTTACGATTAAAAGTCGCTAACTTACTGCTGACCCACATTTAATATCATTCGCCATATCTCGCTAACCCTTTTCGTACCCCGCTGCCTAGCTATGCTCGCAAAACAGAAGCACTGTAACATCAAAGGGTATGCGCTGGAGCTGCTAGGAAAAAGCCATTTCACTTCCACTCGGCTGGAAACGACTCCACTGTCTATACATAGCCACCCCCCGCGACCGACGAGCATCCGTAAATCGAAGATAAAATCCTGCCCACCGAAGGACCTATCGCACAGTCATCACACACGCACACGTGCGTGCCGGTTGTGCAGACAAAAAAAAGAAAGGAAAAGAAAGGAAGCGGCAGCAATGCAGCAGACGAAGCCAGGAAAAACTCCATCCGCGATGCATTTCCCCACTGCTTCCGGCTAACACGGGGCGACGTGCGTGATTTAATTGCGTACGTCGAGACAATTTTTCCCGGCCAAACCGGATGGGGGACGACCGTGTCGCCATCGAGACGGCTGGATAAAACAGAGAGAAGAAGAAAAAACAAACAAACAAACAAACTAGGTTACACAAAGTGCATAGCACTCGGGCCGGCCTACCTTCGTCTACCGTCTTGGCCGGTTCCATGTTGCAAAACCGGCAGGCTTGGCGTTTCGTTTTCACTTCACCGAGCCAGAGCACTTTCGCTGCCAAGATCGCGGCACGATCACGGCAGCATCTACAGCGAGATTCACTTTTTGCTGCTGTTGTACAGCGTGTGATGTACAACCGCCGCACATCCGCATGCTCTCCGAAGCACCGGGGCTAACCCTGGCCTTGAAACTGGCATTCCCTTTTGCACCACCATCGCGCCCGTAGACGACGACCACGGCGACGGCGACGTTTACCGTGGGCTCGCGTGTTCCGTCTCTCGAGTGTGGAAAGGAAGCAGCGAAAGTTTGTCGTTATTGGTCGTCGAGGGCTGGTTGAGCCGAGCGCATAAATATGCTTGCCGTGGGTTCGCTTCAACAAACAGCGCAGCAAAAAAACATCATAACCAGCACACAAACTGTGATGTCTTTCGGCCTGCTGTGCTCTCTCGGCGTGTTTCACGCCTGTGCCTGTGTGCAGTCTCGGAAGTGGGCACCCATGTGTCGCCTGGTGGTGCTAAAAATAGCATTCACCCGAATGCAACTGCCGTGAAGTGCACACAACACTCGTGGCAGTGCGATCGCTTTCGCACGGCCAGGAAGCGCAGTCGATGCACCATGCAAGTGTGTCGTGACACAGTGATTTGTGCGACTAATCGTGTACGGTAGCACTGCTGTAGTGTGTTTTTAAGTACGATTTTTTGTTTTGTTTTTCGTTTGCACCACAAAACTACAAAATCGAACGATATTACGGTAACGGTTTCGTTCCATTTTGCAATTTCGCTGTGAATGAAACATCAAACCATCGAGTGCTCGGAACACCTCGGAATGTAGGTTATGGGTTAAGGGGATTTCCAATACGACAAACATTGCTCTCTCCCTTCTACCCAATCAAAAACATGTAGTATATCGCGAAACAAAAAGGACAAACGTCAGCGCAACAAGAGGAATGGATGAGTTTTTTTTGTTTTCTTCTTTTTCTTTTTTTTGTGGCACTACCTTGGCACATCATCCCATCTGCCAGAAGGGTTGTTTTCTCGGCCAGCGATCAAAATTGGCTGCACGGTGTGTTTTCTAGCCATAAATATAAGGGATGAGTGTGATGTTGTGATGTGAATTGCTCTGTGCGGGAAGATGTGACTTCTTACTCATTTCGTAGGAACTAATAAACTATTCGTAGAATGTGCAAACTGCGCTATTTTCTTGTTGTTTTCCTGCGAATTCTTGCCTTTTGTTTGACTTTCTGGGAATTTGCTCCTAAACTATAGGGTGATAAAAGGCGACAACAGTAACAAATAAAGATTATGACGAAGATTACCTTTAATTTCTGCATTATTACACCCCAACAAAGCAAATAGTGATAATTATTTCGCGTGTTTGGATGCCAATGCTCAAGGATGATCTAAATTTATTACAATAAGAACTGTCAATATCTTAATGGAATAGAATAAGAAAATCATTTGAATGCTTCATTCTTGGACATATGCAGGATTAGTATACCGATAGTAACTATGAATTGAATCCTTACCACTGAATCGCAATGAATCCTTATCACTGAATCGTGTAAAACCCACAACCGTTTTAGGGACATATAATTAAATGTATTCAGAACCTTCAGCGTAGGAACCTCTGGTAGCATTGATCCCCTTGTTATTAATATGCAAATTAAACTTTAAAACATTGCTAAAGGAGACGTCACAATTGCAAGTGACTTGCCGATGACTCGCCCTGAGTCAAAGAGACACATTTCGAAAAACGATCAATCTTTGCAATTAATCTTCAACATCTTTATACTTCTAATGTTTCCTGCTCTCTAACCATCCTTTTAAACTACTCCTGTTTTTGCAAAGAACATCACTGTAAGGTATATTTTGAATAGTTTATCGGTTGCTAGATTTCATAGAACTAGATACTACACTTAAATCTAACTATTACAGTTCCCCTACGCGTAAGAACAATTCTAGCCGCTAGAGTCACCAATATCACGTGACGGAAGCATGACCAAAACAACGCCTCACATCGTACACAGGCAATGGCACTGCGCTGCACGTAAATAGCACGCTGTTACGCAATTTACCCTAAAGAATTCCTTTTCTCATTCCAGATAAGATACGACGCCGTTTAGAATATTTTACAAACGCAGTTACGCCACAACAGTTTCTGCTACGATACAGTCAGTGTAATAACCCACCCGGAAAACGGAAACAGAGCCCAACAAAAATAGCACTCCCTTGTGCTATCCAGATTTTCCATTGCACGGCAGAGCGAAAGCTAAGGAGCTGATGGCATACTGGCTCACTCGCCCAAAAAACCAAGCCCAAGGACACACACGCGTTCCTTGGGCAGGGGTAAAGCGTGCCACAACCGCCACAACGCCGAAACGCAGTTCGGCGTGTGTGGAAGGAGAGGGGTCAAAGACCGCACCGCTGGTGTATCCTTGAAACTGGGACATGCGCCATGACGTCAGCATCAAAGGAGCAGTGGCGTGTACCAACCAACCATTGATGCTGTAAGGATAGCTACGTTTATCTCTTTCACCCTCCCGCGGTGGCGTGATGTGTTTATGCGTGGAGGAATGTATATTCCCCCTCAGTGTTTTGCTTTTCTCTGGGACGCACACACTCGCACGAAAAACGCAAACGTAAACAAAAACAAAGAAACGGCACACAAGGCATTGAAACAAAGAAACAGCTATGCTGGTAGCGCTTTATGAAAAGGATGCTCAAATGTATCTCTTGCATGTAGCCTATTCTACCTACCTTTGCGACGGCCGTACGGTCCCAGAAAGGCAACACCCTTCCCGATCACATTGTCGTCGATGTACTTCATTATCTTGAGCGTGTCCTCCGGCCGCTTCAGCGTGCTGAAGGCCGCCTTCGGTTTGCCCGCGACATTGCCGCCGACCGAACGGAGCGGAAAGTCGTCCCCGCTCAGCGACAGGCTCTTGGTGCGGCTGGCCTTCTTAAAGCTCATCGTGAGAGCGGATGCGCCCCCTCCGTCCCCACCGTCCAGTACGGCTTCCACGGTTACGGGATAGCGAAATGCAGTGGCAGCGCACACACACACACACACCAAACAGTGATCTGGGGATGCTCTTTCCCTTTAGCTGACTTCTACGTCCTACGTTGCCACTTTCCACCAACTGCACTCTGTCCGATAAGGTAATGTTCGACCGGGGGACAGAAGGCAGTCCAAACGTAAGGAATGGTAACGCCACCCGCTTGCCGAGGGGCTCGCGTTTGCTGTTTGGGCTTCCCTTTACGGGTCTAAGTAGGCTGGCAGGTGGTTGATGGGTCGACGACCTACCGCAACGGTGACCACGGCGGCAAGGACACTTGGATCGCTCATACGGCTCGCGGTAGCGCGGAAAGGGCCACCGGCACACGAATTTCCGATTACGAGGCACCGCACACACCACACAGACACACACACGCACGCCCCACAAACACCACACTGAGGGAATACACAGCACTAACAGCACATAAAGAAAGCACTCTCCTGTGTTGTGGCAGACGTTACACACTCTATGCACTTGCTGCTGACCGGGACACAGAATGATTTCTATTTCAGGCAATGAAATCAACGAATGGGAGCGGGGAGCAAAATCACTTTTCGCTTTCCCCCTGCCCTTGGCACGATTGATCACGAGATGCAAAAATTTTCCACTCAAATCTTCTCCTTTCGAGCACTTGCTGCTGCTGCTGCTACGTTGATGACACGGCACGTTTTGACAGGGGCCGTGCGTTTGACACTTGGTGCAAATACAATTGAACGGGGACACTTTTGCACGCTCACCGGACTAAACACTTGGCCGCACCCACCCGCACTTGTTAGCACTGTAGCACACCGACCGAGCGACCTTTGTACAGCGGCTGCTACGCTTGTAGAGAACGCGCTCGTCCTGGTCCTTTGTACGCACACTACGCGCGCGCTACGGTGCTGTGTTAGTAGTGTAGACGCTACGTTTACACACGCTCAATTATCATCTGACTGCGCTGGGCGCGCTGTGTGTACACGATAAAAGCGATTGAACTCACGCGGCTTTCTTCACACCTCGCACAGACAAACGGTTCCTTCTAAGCAGTTTAGCGTTTACCAATACCAACCCCTTCTCACTAAAGCGGGCCCCGTTCTTATGTTCTTCTCAGCCACCACAAGCAGGTGGAAAGAGGATGCACTCAAGGTAAACAACACGCTGCAGCGATGCTGCTGCTGCCCCCACTGGAGGGGATAATTTTGGCGAGAATCCCTTTCCGCGGCCTATCTGCCTACCAGCAGGGCGGGCTCTCTGTGCTGCACCGTAATCGGGCAGGCGATATGGGAGAGGTTTGATTTTTTCCTCCCAAAATACGCACAATATTGGCACCGAAACGACCTCACACAACGATTTACCGTAGTAACCACCGCACAGAGACACACACACGCAGTTGGAATCGGGCTGGGCACGGTACGAAAGAGACAGGGGAGATGGGTTTGTTTTTCTCAAGCAGCCGACGCGTGCTAAGCGGACGAAGCATGGACTTGAATTAAACGTTTCTCACCTACCGAGTACGAGCAAGACCCTTTCGCAAGACGGCCAGCCAAATCCGTGGCTGCGAGTGAGAGCGAATGGTTTGCGCACAGCGGGACAATTGAAGCGTGATAAGGTCAAAAGTAGTAGTGATTAAAATAAAACTTACTTTTGTTCTTTCGTTTTCATTGTTGACCATTGATGGTTTATTAAATGCTGATAAATTACACATTGATAACACAACCGTGGAGGATTGTAAACGATGAATTTTAAATTATTACGAATAATTTGAAGAATTTTATTATATTTCATATGATCAACTGTTACACACAATTTCTATAATTTCTCCAACATAACACCCCAAAAAATCTGCACTCTTTTTTTACATAAATTTATTCCACACGATTCATGCCTTTATGCCACTGTGCGCTGATTCGAGAGAAAAGAGAGAGACCGCCGCACTGTTCGAGAGCAAACGCACTTTCAATCTCCCGCTCTCACTAGTGCAGCTCTTTGTTTGGTCGCGTATCGTCAATCAGCTGTTTTCGTTTACGCAACCACAGCACACACGTTGCTACCGTTGTATGCGTATTGCTTGTGCAGGTGTTAGTAGATCGTTTGAAATGACGTAGCTAATGTACGCAATTTGTAAAAAAAAACGCATCCCAATGTTTCCTAAATAAGTTATCATATTTGATATCATGAGTAGAAACTTTCTATTACTATCAGCACCTAATCTTACCCTATGTACTATGATATACATTCAATTAAAGATTTTCAAAAAGAATGTTTGAAAATTATGTAAAATGCAGATTAGATTCCTTCAGATAAACCTATGCAACCTGTTATTCTAGTTGATTTGTTTATATACTTCGCCATCTACATTGGCCTACTCCACGGATCTTAAACTACTCAAACTGCGATGATTTAAAAAAAATCGAATTTACTGTAACAACACCTATGTACACTTTTTCAACTTCCGCTGATCAATTACAACGCGCTGAATCACTGCCTAGCACGCGTTTACTATCGTTCTCCCTTTATCATACCACCACGTTCCTAAACGTTCGTCAATAGCTCACAGTACGGATCTCCGCCAATAGTTATTTCCCTACAAAGTTGGAACGTTGATGACCCTTCGAGCGCAAGCGAACGAACACGACAATTAAATAGCTGAAAAATCGTATTAAACCGTAACAAAGCGGCACATGCTATTGCACCTTCTCAGCGGCGGCGACTGCCACCTACCACCGATCGGTTCGTTAGATGCCAAACACACACACACGAGGCATATAATTTATGAGCCATTCTAGCCCGTCACTGCCGCAAAGCTTCCTGCTGTTGTTGTTGCCTGCTGCCGCTCGATGAGAAGCTCCAGCTGGCACAGTGCAGGCAAACAAAGGAACCACCCAATGGTGCTAATTTGTATATCCCCTTCCCCTCCCGCAAAGGACGCACCCTGTCTCGAAGGTGATAACGTATAAACTAACGATGACGTCGCCGATTGGCTTTGATTTTCCAATCAACACACGCGCCACAGGAAATCCCATCAAACCCGCGGCACGGTAAGTGCCCCTTTTCGCCTTTGAGGCCCCGCACTGGTAGAGGAAAATGCTCTCGGGAAACACACAGCGCTTTGCGCAAACACCAATCGGAGTCGGAGCCCGAACGGTTGGAAAAACGAGCCGTTCGGAGTCGGTCGTAGTTTCCGTTACCATAGTGCGCCAGGGAGTACACAACAAACAAAAAGCGCTGGTTTGGTTTTGCTGCCAGTGCGAGTGTTCCAGTGCAAATTCCAGTAGCGGATAGTAACGAATTGTGCTGCAGTGTTAAAGCTGCTTTGAAAAGAGGCTAAAATTTGGGACCTTTCAATTTGGAAACACCTGTCAGCAAAGGATATCAAGCTTCGGAGCATCCAGCAAGACGAGAACCAATATTTCCAGGTCATCCCGCTCGACTCAACCTTAAAACGTGCAAAAAACGATGTCATCCGAAACGGTTTACGACGTGGCAATGCTGCCCTAAGCACACGGCAGGCTCTCGTGCCTA
The DNA here is from genome assembly GCF_943734735.2 of Anopheles gambiae. NCBI lineage: Eukaryota > Metazoa > Arthropoda > Insecta > Diptera > Culicidae > Anopheles > Anopheles gambiae. The sequence continues at coordinate 32,213,489 of NC_064601.1, forward strand.
CCCGAACCTTCCGAGCGCTCCAGGGTGTTCTAGATTTCTAGAACATTTCGCGCCCCTCACACACACACACAAAAAAAACGCCGTCCAAACTCGGATCATTCGTCGACCATGTCGGGACAGCACGGTCGGTCGGTGTTTGTGAACTCCTGCATCAAGAAACCGCTCAGCCCGTCCAGCAAGCGGCCGAACCCATCCTTCCTGGTGCCCCAGTGCAGTCTCGACCGGGGTCTGGAGGATCCGCGTACCCAGCAAGCGATGAGCACGATCACGCGCAAGAAGGCATCGATCAAGTGTCCGCTGGCCAGAAATGGCCAGTACCGCCGGTCCAAGTGCTGCTCGCTCACGCACCAGCTGCGCAAGGAGACGGACAGCTTTCAGACGATGGTCCAGTTCTACGACAGCATACCGGATTACAACGAGCTGCTGCATCTGCCGCGCGAAGAGTTCTACTGCCGGCTGAACACGCTGAAGAAGAAGCAGCGCGAGCTGAAATCGATCTGCTTTACGGGGGAGCTGCCGGAGCGCCGGTCCACCAGCTGCCGTCCACCGCTGTCACCCGAGCCAGCGAGCGGTGAAGTTCAAGGGCTCGGCAAGCACGGCGACTACAGGAGCGGCGGCAGCGAGAGTGGTCCCTGTGCCCAGGGCGACGCTGGTGGTGCATCGAACGCAAACGCTCGCCCGGGCGCAGGACTGGCAGAGGAGGACGGTGACTCGCTGCACTCCTGGAGCAAATCGCCCCCAACGGTCGTGGACACGGCGCAGGACAGCAAGGCCCCCCCGGACAGTGCGGCACGCAAAGGGTCCGCCAAGTCGGTGCGCATCGACAGCGGGCCGAAGGAGTGCCACAGTCTGCGGGACGAGCTGGGTTGTGGTGCACGGTACCGTTCCGGCACGCCGTACGTGTCCGATCCGGACGAGAGCAGCGCACCGACGGCGAAGGACGGTGCCACGCCCACCGCCTCCACCGCCACGTGCGCGACACCGACCGCCAGCTCGGACTTTGTCGAGCGGTACGATCGGTACGTGAAGCGCAGCCTGCGCTGCAAATCGGCCAGCCCGATACGTAACCTGGCCAACGTGACCATCCCGCAGCCGTACAAGATGACGCAGCGCGAGGAGGAGCAGCGCACGCTGCAGGAGCTGCTGGTGGCAAGCAAGAGCGCCTTCCCGTCGAGGGAAGCGCTGGCCGACGGTGGGACCGCCCGGTCGACCCAGTTCCGGGCGAACCCGGTCCCGATCACGTCCCGCATACCGCTGTTCGAGACGATCATGGCGGACCAGGAGAACCGGAGCCGGCTGGCCAAGCTGAATGCCGAGATCGAGCTGCAGTCGCAGATTAAGCCGTTTCACTTTTCCGAGCGGCTGAACCGGGGCCACAGTCGGTGCCTCAGCCGGAGCCTTTCGTCGCCGGCCCTGCTCAGTACGGGACTGGAGTCGGACGGGGGGTTGCGTCGGACACGCCACACGTTCAAGGCAAAACCGTGCCCGAAGAAGCTGTTCAGTAGCTACTTTCACACGAAAGCCTGGGAGGACGAGTACTTTCGCCATCTGAACAAGCGGCTACGGGCGGAGGAAATGTTACGGCAAGCCGCCCTCCCACCATCGATGGCCCGGAGGGAGCGGGCAGAGCGCAAGGGCGGCTGTCTGTCGCGTCACTCCGGCGGCGAGGAAACGCAACCGAAGGAACGGCCCGGCTCGTCGGGCAAAAAGTCCAAGCGCAAGCGAAAATCGCGCAAACCGACCAAGCGGCGGAAAAGTGTGGAGGAAAAGTGTGCGGAATACTTTGCGTCCGTGCACGACCCGTCCCGGGTGGGTAGTTTTTGGGATTTGGAGAGGTTTTGGAGGGTTCATGGTTTAATTTACCTCTTTCATACCCGTAGATTCCGTACCCGACGAGCAACTCGAGCTGCAGCAACAGCACGGACAACAACCGTGGGTCGGGCGATACGCCGGCACCGATCTATCCGGTCAACCGGCCGAACCTGGCCGCCACCCTGCGGACGGAATGGTGCCGCAAGAAGCTGCGCGACATGGAGCTGGACGATACGACCGCAGACAGGAAGAAGGCGCCCCGGTTCCGGTGGGGTGTGAAGAAATCGCAAGCCTTTCAAAACCTTAACCTAGAGTAAGTGTACCAACCGATTCCGTGTTCGGGAGCAGGACCTATCCAATTCTGGAGCCTATTTCAATGCTGGAATCGATTCTGATTCCGGAGCCGATTCCGGAATCAGAATCAGCTCTGGAATCGGAATCGACCTGGGAATCGCAATTTACTCCGGTAACGGAATCAGCACTAACTCCAGAATTGAAATAAGTGCCGGAATGAGAATTAGTTCTTGAATTGTAGTGAGAAGTTTGAGAAACAAAATTAGTTCAGGAATCTCCATGAGAATTGATCGTTTACAAGTATTCTAAATTCTTATGGAGATGGCGAAACCGACTCCGATCTCGAAACCAGTTCTGATTTCTGATCCAAATCCGATTCTGGAGCCGATTCCGGAACCAGTTCCGGAGCCGATTCCAGAACCAGTTCTGGAGCCGATTCCGATTCCAGAGCCGATTCCGATTCCAGAGCCGATTCCGATTCCAGAGCCGATTCCGAAGCCATTTTCAGAAACTGATCCCGGACCTACTATCCGAAATCAATTCCCTGAAAACTTCGGAGCTATCCGGAATCGATTCCGACGAAAGCTTCATTTCCCCATCACTAGTTTGAAGGGCGAACCGCTTAACAAATCTGTCCCGCAAACTCTTTCAGCCATACGCACGAGGAAGAGCTAAACCTGCGACTAGCGACCAGGCGGGCCGAGCAGCGGCTACGCCAGGAGGAGCACGCCATCAACATGGAGCTGATGAGGCAGCGCGTTAAGGCGGCCCCACTACTGCTGGAGGGACCGCCACAGTGGGGACCCCGGTTAGGCCATGTGGCACATCGCTGTGCGAGCTTAAACCGCGAAGCGGAACAAACCCTGCACCGCAGCAAGCCACCGGAGGGTAAGCTGGGCAAAGCGATCGCGCAGAAGCTGTCCGCCGGCGGCGGTGGCGCACCCAGCAAGAAGTGTGACTCACCCGTTACATCGTCCAGCACCAGCACCGGGAGCCACCAGGGGCGGGCAGGGACCGGTGAGGATGTGCGGCGGCATCGACAAAGAACCGTAGCAGCGGAGCAGCGTCGTAATGCCGGCAATGGCAGCAAGCTAAGCACGTACTCGTTCGACTCGACCGGCAAGCTAAGCTACAAGGCGTGCGATAGCGAGCTGCTGAGCCTGTCGGATGCGTAGTGTGCGGGCGGCAAGGCGCCCGGTTGGACGGAGCTGGGGACGGATGACACAATCAGATGTAGGGATTTAGTGCGTAGTTGATCGTATGTGTGGGACTGATCACGGCCATGTGCACGTATATTTATTTAATTTCGTTCTGTAAAGGGATTCTCTCTTCCGAGTCCCCGTTCTGTTTTACGGCTGTGTGATTCGATTTGAATTCTCTTCTCTCACCCACACACTCTCCCTTGCAGTGCAGTAGCTTACTATTATTTTTTTGTGACCAAAACTAATTAACAAATAAACATATCAAGAAATGAATTGTTGTTTTTCCAACCCGTACGTTTTGGGTACGTACCAATCGGCGACAATACATAAGTTTAACAGCATATGGCAATACACAAAGCTACTAAAGTACGCGTGACGCATTCAAACAGTTCATCAGCAAAGATCAACGCCGAGCAGCTTTGCTTCGCGCTGCAAACGATCGCGTTCCGCGCGCAGCCGCTTGATCAGGACGGCTTGCCTTTCCAGCTGCCACTCGATCGGTTGCTCCGCCAGTTCCGTATCGGTCATGCGACGGTACCGCAGATCGGTCACCTTACCGTGCCCTTCCCCACGCCGTATGTCGATCAGGATGCGTACCAGCGGCACGTAGAAGCAGAGCAGCACCAGCAGCTCGAGGGCACACACGACGACCACAAACACCTGCGGCGTGATGGCGGGATTCAGTGCGCCACCCGCCCCATGGTCCGGCCGCTCGTACGGAAACAGATAGCGCACCTGGTTCTGCACCGTCAGCAGTATCACATTCCAGAGCGTTGCGATCTGCAGCGGTGCCTTCCGGTAGACGGCCAGCGCCCGGTAGTGGTCAAAGTCCGGCTCGGCCAGCCGTACGAATTCGGCTTTGTTGCGCTCGTGGATCACGTACGTTACCAGCCAGTACACGATGCGCAGATAGATGATGAGGAAGTACACGGAGGACGAGCGATCGGTGTCGCCCGCGGGCTGTGGCCAGCCGGCTACCGATGCAACCGTGCCGGCCGTAATGATCACGATGGCGAGAAACAGATGGGCGCTGGGAAGAACACAGATGTTGGGAGCGGGTAGATTAGAGGCGATTTGTGCCTGCTCGTGGCTAGAATACCCAAACCTACCTGAACAAGCTGATGACAAAGATTGGACGAAAACGGGGTTTACCCTCCATCAGGCATGGGGGTGAGTACAGTTTGGAACTGTTGGACTGCGGCGGCGTATCGGAGTGTGTTGACATTCTCGCGCAGTACGGTGAACGATCGAGCTTCACCGGATAATGGAACCGCGTGGTCGCGACAGTGGCTGACAGGTGAACAGTCGCTAGGGAAAGGGCACCGGTGGCAAACAGTGAAGGAGGGGAAGGGTTATTAGAAAATGGAGATTTTTTGCAGACGTACGATCAAATGATTGTCATGCTTCAGTTGTCAGTTGATCGATAACCTCCGATCGTGAGCGAAGGCAAAAAGTGGTACAAAATGTCGACCTCCTTTCTTACTCGTGGTTTATCGTCGTTTCTGTTTAAATCGTTTGCGATCGGTTCGTCCAGCGTCGCGGGTCGAACTGCCGGTCCGAACCAGTCCCTGTTCCATTCCACCAGCAACACCGAGCCGGAGGATTCCGTTCGGTTTGATAAGCTAGAAACGGTGCCCAGCGCATGGTACGGTGGCAATGTGCATCTTACCGGAAAGGATGAGGAAGAATTGATCACATTCCCTTCTTTACAGCATCCAACTGTTTGTTACCCTTACGCTGACGATCATTTCGGTGATCTACACACTTCAGCAATGTGATACCACCACGGTGTGTGTGTACTACTACATGCTGCTCTACCTGCGTGGCGTCTATTGGGCGATTGTTTATGTAAGCAATCAGACAAAGGGAACTCCAACCCAACAACCCCCACCCTAAGATCTCCTTCTTCTCATTTAGCTAATCCATCTGTACACTAAAAGCCGCCACCAAAGCCTGAATCGCTGCGGCCACCATACGTTCGCCGCGAGGGTACACCGGCACAAGAAATCCAGCCTGCAGCTGGTAACGCTATCGAACATGGTGCTGCTAACGGTACACACCGCGATGGGTCACGGCTTTGGGGAAACGTTTATGCAACGATGCTTTGTGGAGGGCTTTTCGTCCGTTGTGTTTGTAGCGTCCTTCACCCTGCTGGAGACGATGGTTATTGTACCGGTACAGCTATCTTACATCGGTAAGCAAAGGGCGTTCGGCTTCTGGCGATAAGATATAAATGGTGTGTAATAATCACAACACTCATGCAAACCACACACCTTTTCTTTTGCCAACCCCAAAACAACAGTTCAAGTTCGCGTGTTCAATCTGACCCGCCCAATGCCCGACGCACAGCACAGCGCTAACGATCTGAGCTTAAGATTGTGCCCGACCGAGGATTACAGCGTCAACGACAGCTTCAAGAGCATTGCCGATCCGAAAGAGTTCGTCCAGCTGCAGGCAGCGTTGATAAGTAAGCTGAAGGAGGAGAACGATCAGCTGCACAGCAGGATACAGGAGGCAAGATGTATGGTCGAACTCGCGCCGAACCAATCGCTCAACTATTCGCTGGCGGAGCAATCTATCGTTGGAGGTTATTGATAAGCCGTAAGCATCCCTCTTAAATTGTACATCGCCGTCTCTGCGTAGCCAAAACCAGAGTAGCTTTGCGTGCAAGGACGGTGGAATTTGGCTCCCTTTTTTTACTACACGTGTAGTATTTTTTGAACATATTTTGTTTGTGTATAGTGCGATTCTTTTGCTACACTGCACCGCTATGATCAATAAAGATGGATGGATGATTGTATGAAAACATTGACACACAAACACCTAATTCCATTCGCAATAGTTCGTAAGTATTTATTTAACGACTGTTTCTTTTTATCACTCAGATTCCAAGAGGAATTCTTTCTTAAATACCAATTTTGGAACATATGAATTACATCGAACTAATAGTGGGCACTACTAAACTGACCTGACACACAAAACATGCTTTGGAGAACGTAAGACAAACATACTTTGGAAATAAGAAACTACAATATACTTCCTATGCTCCGACACTAATCGATGGAGAACCTGTTCATAGGAGAGAAGTAGGGATAGTTGCGTAAAGTGCTTCAGTCCAATGTGCATTTCACAACCCACCAACTCCAAGTTTGGTGATGTAGAAAACGAAAACTTTTTTTTTCTATTACCCTGTTCTTAATCCGCTACCATACCAAAAAAAACACGCTCCCCATCCACCTCAACCAGGATACGTGACCGTTCGCACCTGGGCGTTCATTTGCATTATCTTTTGATTCAGCTTCAAGTTGTGATCCTTCAAGTACTTGATCAGATCCGCCTGCTTCTCCAGCAGCTCGGCCGTGCTCAGGCCACGCTGGGTAAGTCCCAACGAGCCACCACTGAAGCCACGGTTGTCCTGCAAAGCGTCCGGCGGTGAAGCGGTACGATTAAATCGCCGTACAGCAGCTAAAATGGAACGGAGAGAGTGAAACACAAATGCTACATCAGCTGCAAAGCTTGGCTTGCGGTCTGGTAGAGTAGGAAATACATACCAATGTAGCTTCCATTGACGATGCACAGCACAACCGTTTCCAACCCGGAGAAGGCGGTGATGTAAATAATCGGGGACAGCAAACCGACCGCGATGCACTTCTCGCCGAATGCGTCACCGTAGTAGTGCTGAATCAGCGTTTGAATCGCGAGCAGGAACGTGTTCCACAGCGACACTATCTGTAGCGGCACGGCTTTGTGCTGGTCGGTCGCACGGTGGAAATCGTGATAGCCGTTCAGCCTTAACTTTTCGTGATGTGCCCGCACGATGTGATCGAACAGCTAAAGGGAGGGAGAAAGGGGGCAAAAGAAGGGTTCAGTTCTAAGCTCCAGTTCCACTGATTACGAGCCGTTCACTTACGTAGGTAATAATCCAAAACGCGGCTCGTAAATAAAGCATTATAAAGTAAGCCTCACATCGTCGGCTATCCTCCCATGTAGCCGCTAGAATGATTCCGGTCAAGGAAATACAGCTCGATATCAGCAGATGAATGCTGGAACAACACAAAAACGGACATTTGTTCCATGTTATGACAAGAACTGTTTCACTGAACACACACAAACAATAATTTGATTTCAGGATTCACATTTTTTGATAACAAAATGGGACTGAATCTTCGATTCGGCTTATCGTATTCCGTCTTCGAATTGATAATCCACCAACGGAACACACCGCAGTCTACGTAAAGTAAACGTATTTCCAAATTCGCACTGCAACTCAACAGTTCGATAAGATTCCGGCCTGATCCGGTCGGTATCAGCAGTTGGAAAGCACACACCACCGATCCACCTATTGCCGCGTTTACCTGAATGCTGGAACGGTGCGGAGCGGTCGAAAGCTGTCGTCATCCTCCGTCGCTAGGATGGGATCGAGCATCGTTCTGCTGTCGTCCATTCTCGATGATTCATCAAAGAAACGTCCACCCTACAATGATAGAAACAAGCGAACGTATTATAACGTAATGACAGCGACCAGCCGCCGTAGAGGGAAGCCTTACCGAGTTTGATGTAAAGTTCCGTAACAGACTGACCATACTACTCCTACGGAACCGATGCCAAACCGACGCGCTGCTGCTGCTGCCAGTGATTAGACGCACACTCGCATACTTCTCATACGGAGGGGAAGATTTCGAAGCTTGGAAAGCAAAAACGAATCACTGTTCCTAATCACGTTAGAACACCCGGAACGCCCGATTGCAGTGGGTCGTGAGTAATAAGTGTTGAGACGAGGGAGAAGACAAAAAAAAACAACCGCACACTATACGAAGCACACCAAAATACAACAATCCGCTGGGTGTCTTTCGCAACCTAACCCAACTGATAAGCAAAGGAAAGGCAAACAACAATCTAGCGACGAACAGGGAACCAACGTCGACGCGTTGTATGCTCGAAACGGGGGGAAACCAAAATAAAACGAATAATTACGCCGCGGTACGGTGCGATCAGCGGACAAGTTTTTGGTGAGCCCTCGATAAAAACAAAAGAATTCGTAATCCTTTCTTTTTCGGTGTGTTTTGACAGCGGTGAGAATGACTGGTGAGAAGTGAGAACAAACTAATAAAACTCGAATTATAATGTACCAAAGACTGAACGATCTGTGCCCCTATTTCAGGGAGACATTTCATCAAAAATATTAATTCTAAATTTTATCACCCTTCAATTAGGTACTTTTCAATTCGTGTGCACTTTTAAAGAGCTCTCCTGCGTTAAGTCGACTCACCACGTGAGAAGCCGAATGTCGACCTCCTTTGACAGCGACCGCTTTGCCGGCAGAGCTGTCAAGAGAGGAGAAAACGCCAAACGAAAATCTTGACATCGATCAACACACGCTCCGCTTTCGGAAAGTTTGCAAAGGGGCAAAGGAAAAGTGTTTTTTATCGGCGTTCTTCTGCTGCAGTAGTGGAAATCAAACAATTCCTTCAAGTTTCCACGAGAGTGCACAAAACCGAAGCATGTCGGGAAGACGGGTGCCGGCGAACGAGGACCTCTCGAACGTGGAGTTCGAGACGAGCGAAGATGTGGAGGTGCTGCCGACGTTCAACTCAATGGGGCTGCGGGAAGAGCTTCTGCGGGGTATTTACGCGTACGGTAAGTTGCATATGCCAGGCTAGAAAGCGGCGAATTTCTCCTCGCCGTTTGACGGACGGGTCAATGCTGCAAGTATAACGTTCGCTTTCTTTGTAGGTTTTGAGAAACCGTCCGCCATCCAGCAGCGAAGCATTCAGCCAATCGTGAAGGGTCGTGATGTCATCGCACAGGCACAGTCCGGTACGGGTAAGACGGCCACCTTCTCGATATCCATTCTGCAGTCGATGGACACGACGCTGCGAGAGACGCAGGTCCTCTGCCTGTCCCCGACGCGCGAGTTGGCCGTGCAGATACAGAAGGTTATCCTCGCGCTGGGAGATTTCATGAACGTACAGTGTCACGCCTGCATCGGCGGTACAAATCTGGGGGAGGACATTCGCAAACTGGACTATGGCCAGCACGTGGTGAGCGGCACGCCGGGCCGCGTGTTCGACATGATCAAGCGGCGCGTGCTGCGCACCCGTTCCATCAAGATGCTGGTGCTGGACGAAGCGGACGAGATGCTTAACAAAGGCTTCAAGGAACAGATCTACGACGTGTACCGGTACCTGCCGCCCGCAACGCAGGTGGTACTGATTTCCGCCACCCTGCCGCACGAAATCCTCGAAATGACCTCCAAGTTCATGACGGACCCGATCCGCATCCTGGTCAAGCGCGATGAACTGACGCTGGAAGGCATCAAGCAGTTCTTCGTGGCAGTCGAGCGGGAGGAGTGGAAGTTCGACACGCTGTGCGACCTGTACGACACGCTGACCATCACGCAGGCGGTCATCTTCTGCAACACCCGGCGCAAGGTCGACTGGCTGACGGAGAAGATGCGTGAGGCCAACTTTACCGTCAGCTCGATGCACGGCGACATGCCGCAGAAGGAGCGTGACGAAATTATGAAAGAGTTCCGGTCCGGCCAGAGCCGGGTGCTGATCACGACGGACGTTTGGGCGCGCGGTATCGACGTGCAGCAGGTGTCGCTGGTCATCAACTACGATCTGCCGAACAACCGTGAGCTGTACATCCATCGCATCGGTCGTTCGGGTCGGTTCGGGCGTAAGGGTGTTGCTATTAACTTTGTCAAATCGGACGACATCAGAATTCTGCGAGACATTGAACAGTACTACTCCACGCAGATCGATGAGATGCCCATGAATGTGGCCGATCTGATCTAGATTTGTGTGTTATTCTGCTAACACAATTAAACAGTAATTCCCAAACACAGACCCATTTTGTACTACTCATCTGATTTGCATGGCTCCGCCGGTGCAGCACATTAGAAAACGTAATCTTTTAAGCGTGTAATCATACAGCGTATATGTTCTGAAATTTAACAATGGACTTGAAATAAATAGAATCATCCATCAGTACTCGCTGTGTAATAATACATAAAATAATTGCTGAATTGTGAAAGCTTTAACATAAAAAAGCGATTGAACATCAAATTTATCGCGAAAAACACATAACGCAGTGGTATTCAACCACTCTTTGGTTTTCCAATTCTTTATGAATCTGACCTCAATTTTATTTAAACTAACTAAACTCGCATTAGACACTGTTTTTTTTTAATTCATTTAATATAAAGATAAGTTTTGTTTTTATATTGTATACCCTAAAATATTTACAACATATTGCAAATTAAGAACCACTGACTGCAATCCTTTTTAGCAGCCCATTGTCAGTGTTTTCCTTCCACAATTTTCCATTAAAAAAAAAACAGAGTGCGTTTGACGTTTGGAGCAGAAGGAGATACACTCGATTTTTATTGCTGGTGAAACTAGCGAACAAGTACGCCGTGAAGCACATGACAGGATATCCGAAATATGTGCCCAGACTTCCAGAGCTCTTGGTGTGCCGAAATTAGTGGTGTGTTAAAATTGTAGACCGTTTCTGTCCGTTGGAAATCCGCGAAAGTCCTAGGTCCACGAAACAATAGTTGCGTGTGCGTATGACTAGTGTGTATGTGTGTGTGTGTGTGAGCTGTGTAAACAAGAAGAGTTTTTCATCATTGCTTTTCCACGGTAGCCAGTAGTGCCATTAGCGCCCGCCCTGCACATTCACCATTGATACGACGTCGCGTGGTGTTGCGCCCAGTGATAACACAATGGAGAAAGTGAAGAGCGCGGAACGGGCAGCCATCATCAAAAGCCGCCCCAGCCCTAACGAGCAGAAAGCGGTCGCTGCCAACGCCGGGGGCCCAGGATTGAACAGTGACGGAGCGCCTGCCCTTCGATTGCGACCATCGCAGCTATATCATACGCAGCACGGTCAGCAAACGGTGGCCACGGGGCCACTTGCGTCCGATCGGAAAGTTCATACCAACACCACCACCACCACCGCCGTAACACAGCAGCAGCAGCAGCAAGATCGTGTGGAACACGAAAAAGTGAACGACAAAGGAGGAAGGAACGACCGCAGTGAAGAGCGAATGGTGGAGGAGCAGGAGGATGAAGAGCAGGAAAATCAATACTTTTACGAGGATGAAATATTTTGTCTCACCCCCAAAAACGGTCACGTCAAGTTCGGCCTGGTGCTCGACAACTACGACGAGAGCGACGAAGAAACGACGGAGGAGGACGCACCGAAGCGGGGCGAAATCCGTGCCTGCTGGCATCCGGACGGCCGTGAGGAAATCATCAAACAGCGCAAGGTGAGCCAGTCGTTGCCGGTTGCTCTTCGGTGGTGGTCGACTTTGGTCGTCAAATGTGTAGATTATGTAATTTCTCGTCGCCTTTTCCAACGGTTACTTACTTTCGAGTTTTTTTTCTGTCTTCTCATTTTTGTTTTGTGCCGGCACTTGTATAGGTGGGGCTAGCGGACAGGACGCTGATGCCGGGCGATGTGGTGCGCCGAATGGTACCGGGCCGGGACACGCAGCGCGGTTACTGTCACGAGATAACGGTGCGGGCCGATTTACGCATCATCGGCACCAAGTACGTCGTGCGTAATGTGGCCTCCGACCGGCTTAGGCCGTTGCTCTCCATGCCCAAGGACAGTGCCGTGTGTCTAGATTCGTGGGTAGGCAGCACAAAACACATCAACGAGAAGCTGGTCCTTAAGTAAGTGTACCACGCGTGGAGTGTTGTAAGCTCATCACACTAATTCTTTCATTCGCTTGTACTCTGCTCCAGATCGTCCTGCGGCTCACTGGTGGAGGTGTGTCCCGCCAGCGACCTGGGCATGTTTCGCGATCACAATATGCGCTTCCGGCGCGGATTCTTTGCCGAACCACTGTTCTACCCCGGCCAGCAGCTGGTGGGGCTGATGAGCGAGCTGGCCAACGGCAAGTGGCTCACGACGTCGAACGAGATGAAGCTGTCGCGGAAGAACTACATGCTCGAGCGCAAGTTCACCGTCCAGTCGGTGGAACTTCAGGGCGTTTCCGTGCACTGGCAGTGCAAGGTGTCGAGCGAAGACCTGGAGCAGAAGCTGTCCGAGGGCGGGAGTTTGCAGCAACCGCCCGAGTACATTACCGGCGAGGATTTGAAGCGCCTGAAGAAGCTGAACCTGTTCGAATCGTGCATGCTGCAGATAAACGATAAAAACTATCTCAAGCTCGAAGACACGGACATTATCGGCTCGAAGCAGGCGTGGCGCAAAGACATGACCAGCAAGTACCGCGAGCAGCTGCTGCAAGAGAGCAAAGCGAAAGCGAAACCAACCAGCAAAGCGATCAGCGGCGGAGAGGAGGAAAAGAAAGGCGGAAAAGGAACGAAATCGGGCAGCGCGGGTTCGAAGCTGTCGGCGCGCAGTGCCGGGAAAGAGAACGGGGCTCAGAAAGTGTCCACAAAGCTCACGAGCGTGGACAGTGATGAAGGATGGGAAACGGACGAGGAGGGTGAGCATTCGGACGGGGCAGCTTCGTCGTGCTCGGCCACGTCGAAAACTAGCCCGCGCAAGTCGCCCCTGCTTGCGAAGCGTGTGCGCAAGCTGAAACGCCGTCAGTTGGCGGCCGAGTTTGCGGGCGATCGATTTCCAGCGGCCGGCGATGAGGTGGTCACCGAAGCGCTGGTCGTGTACAGCACTGCCACCGTCGTTTGGCAGGATGGTACGATCGAGCCAAACATTCCGTCTACCGAGCTGCGGCCGATCCACCATCTGGACGATCATGAGTTTTTCCCGGGCGACTTCGTGCTGGCGGGCAATACGGATCCGGCCAAAAATCCTTCCTTCCGGGACTACGGTGTCATACAGGACGTTGACCATCACGGGCGAACGGCGCGCGTCAAGTGGTTCAGCACGTACACGTGCACGTCCGAGCCGCAGCCGTCGTACAACGGGGAGTCCGAGGTCAGCGTGTACGATCTGAAGGACCATCCGGACTTCCAGTACCGCCCCGGCACGATCGTGATACGCGTGGCGAACTTTACCGGCGAGGAAGGCGCTTCCACCGCCGGCCAGGTGTTGGACAACTATCCCAACGGTATGGTGAAGGTGTGGTGGGTGGACGGGTTCGTTAGCATGTGCTGGCCGCAGGACATCTTCGAGGTGGGGCAGTACGATTCGGAGAACAACTTCTGGGGCAGCGTGGCCGACTCGGACGCGGAGTCGTGGGAAACGGAGGCCGAATCGTGCCACTTCGGCGACGCGGAACCGGGCTCCCCGTCGTCGGTGGTGCTGAAGCCGCAGCTAACGGCCAACCTGGAGCGGGCTCGGGTGGCCATTGCGCGGCTCGAGGAACTGTTCAACATTAATCCGCACCTGCAGAACCAGGAAATCATGAAGAAGCTGATGCTGGTGTACAAAAAGTGTCGCTTTCTGGATCGGCTGATGAACACGAGCTTCTTCCACGAGCGCCACTTTATGGGGCTGGTGGAGCGGGTGCGCAAGTCGAACAATCAAACCACGGTCGAGCGCATGCAGGACCAGAAGAACCGGCTGTTCAACCAGAGTGCGTCCGGGTCGAAAACGTCCACACCGACGGCCGGTACGCCGGAGTCGGTAAGGCCATCGCTGCAGCAGCGCGCCCTCTTCAGCCCGAGCACACCGACCAGCCCGGCCGTGAGCAGTCCGGCCGGGCGGCTGGAGGAAAACGACAATGCGAACTATAACGTCGGCATCGCGAACATGGAGCTGGACTACGTGAACAACATGTGCATGAAGATGAACGAGAATGCGGACGATGTCGATCTGAACAACACCAGCTCCGTGTTTGATCTGGCCACCGGTGGTGGTGGTGGTGTGGGAGCGGAGTCAGATAAACCAGACCAGGAGGATCGAGAAACGGGCGAGCAGCTGGCGCGGGAGTGCGTTTCCGCTCGGCTGTGTTCGCTCATCAAGGGCCAGCTGATAAAGGTGCTGGAAGAGATCAACGAACGCTACGGGCTGGAGGATCCACTGAAGGAGATCATTTCGGTGGTGGAGCTGAAAACGCCAACCCTCGCCTCAATGCCACCGTCATGGACGCCCTCGCCGGTCGGAACGCCGGACATTCCCGGTAGTGAGCCGGATCCGCTGGCGTCCAGTTCGCCAGCCGTTGCAGGCGCGGACGCGGTACCATCCTCACCGTCCAGCGTCCCGACCGAAAGCTTCCAGATAATCGAATCGGCACCAACGTCCCACAAGTTCCATCTCACCATTTTCCAAACTAGCAACGCACAAAGCTTCTACAAAGCGGTACAGCGCGAACACTGGCTCCTGCGGACGGCTCTACCGCCGGGCGTGTGGGTGCGAACGTTCGAGGACCGGCTGGACTTGCTGAGCGTAATGATCGAAGGTCCGAAGAAAACCCCGTACGAGGATGGGCTGTTTCTGTTCGACATTCAGCTTGGGCTGGACTATCCACGTGCCCCGCCGCTGTGTCATTACATCAGCTACTGCACCGATCGGTTGAATCCCAATCTGTACGAAGATGGCAAGGTGTGTGTGTCACTGCTCGGTACCTGGTCCGGCAGAGGGACGGAGGTTTGGGGCCCGACCAGCACGCTGTTGCAGGTGATCGTTTCCATACAGGGATTGATCCTTGTGGCGGAACCGTACTTCAATGAAGCGGGCTATGAAAAGCTACGGGGTGAGTAAAGGGGGGGGGGGGGGGGCACTGGAGGAGAGTACGGGTTATACGGGAAGAATAATAATTTTCTTTTCCTTCTTCGTGTCACAATCGCAGGCTCACAGCAGGGCAAGGAAAATTCGCGCATGTACAACGAAATGGTGCTACTAAAGCTGGTCCAGTCGATGACGAAACTGATGTCCAATCCGCCGGAAGTATTTCGCGAACAGATTTTAACCCACTTCCACGCGTGCGGCCAGCGCATGTACAGCCGGTTGAAAACGTGGATGGAACTGTCCAATGATTGTAACCGGCAACCGAGCGCGTCCGATCAAACCGGTAAGAAATGATTGTTACCCATTTTGTGTGTGTGTTTCTTTTGTGTTCAACCCATTTTGTGCGTTTCTTTTAAGGAACAGCAGCGATCGACGTCAGCGCTGCTGCTACATCCATCCTTGCTTCCAGCGAACAAGAAGCTTCTAGTGCTACGGTTGACTACTCCTCGGAAGCCAGCGCTCGTGCGATTCCGCAGCCGGAATTTCCGCTCATTCCCGCCAGCCGTGGTTTTTGCCTAACTCTCACCGGTCTGCTGGAAGGACTGCAAAAGCAGCTGCAGCAATTATCACCCCTACCGCAGCCAGCGCTTGCGGACGGCAAATAACAAGCAGGATCGGGAAAACGCGTGCACTGTTGCTTTTGGCGCTACGCGTCGGTAGGTTGTGTTGTTGCGGTGCCTCTAGTTTATGCTGCTGCCAAGGCAGCATAGCAAGCTAAATTATTCTACATAACAAAAGAAAGGCACTACGAGAGGAGGAGGAGGGATAGCTTTACTAGTTACATCGTTGAGAGAAAAACAGGCAGTCGATCGAACAAGAGGAAACGGCGCTGTTGTGAAGGTCGTTCCAATGGGTCTACGCTTTCGGCAGTTTATTAAAGGCACAACTAATTTGCCCCATTTGGTATTCATTAGCATGGGTGAGATTGTTATTTTCACAAAATTTTGTTTGCTTGCTTCCGGCACATGTTTTATTGCATCTCATCACACCGACTGAGCAATAGAGTAGAACTGTTATTTATCAATAACATTGCTTATTGGCAGGTTTGCTGCGAGCGACATGCTAAATGCATCCATGGTAAAGCCACTTCTGGTTTCTTGATTACACGGTGTGTCTTTGTCGAGTTCTCAAATTAGTAACATTTAGTTCCTGTATCGCACATATCATCGCTTCCCATTTGTTAGCCTTTATAGTTAATATTAATCGAATCATGAGCTTATTTATACCAGTCATCTAGCTGTTAAATACTTTTAAATATGTGAGCTATTGCTATTTGATCGTTTTTTTTTTCGTAACTTGTATTTTAAGAATTACATTTTGTTCCAGTGCTTTGCTCAGATCATGCTCCCGAACGTGCTCTGCCAAACGTGTTCCGTGCGTTTCTGTGCATCGAGTTTTTTTTCGATTCTTTTTGTTCCAGCCTATGGAAGAAAACTGAACAGAAAAGAAAGCAAAACATTCCATACTATATAGCGTGCTGCAACAGATAGCTATTGCAAAATAGATGGCCTGTTTTGGAAGAAAGCACTATAGATGGTTGCTAAACAACAACAACAAACAACAAAGAGCAAGAAAAAGATAATATGAAACACGAAATCTCATAAAATGCTGTGCCTATAAATAAATCAATTACACAATCCCTACAACAAAAAAACGTATGAAACAAATACGAAAGGATGCTCAGACACACTAAAACACATTACCAAAAAAGTCACGGATAGATGCCCGTTGATAGCCGTTTTAATCATAGTGAGGAGCGATACGAAAGTCACCAAAACGAAAACGAAATCAAAAACCAAACTCTCCTAAACCTTACAATCGTGTGTAGCGAAGAACAATAACCTAGGTCCTATTAAAACTATTGCAATGCACAACTCGCAAGCGAATGGTAGAACTGTTAATACTATATACCTTAGCAAACACTTAACCTTTGACCACCCTTCGCCATGCTGCGGGGCGGGGGATAGAGCTAACTGTTTTAGAGACACTCATGAACTATAGCTTAAACTTATTGAGAAGTTGGGAAAGTTGCGTTTATCTTAACGAGGGTGAAAGCAAACCGCTTCACCTTCATGCGGAGCTATGGCATTTTGCCCGATGGCAAACTCATCTGGCCTAAACACATATGCGAATCTCACTGTTAAAACTGCTCACTATTGGTTCCTTGTAATCCGCTAGCACTTAATTATTATTGGTTTAAATTACTACCGAGAATTTTCCCACTTCGATGGACTGCTTCCATCGCCCTAAAAGGAAGCACAGACGCAAACAAACAAAAACCACATAAACGCACATTAAAGAATAGAAAAGATATGGTACGCTACAATCGAGCGAAGCAGGTTAAAGAAAAACTCTTTTAAAACCACAATCCGAGCCCTTTTAATGCGGAATAGCCGTAAAAAAGCCTAGTTAGCGCCTTTGGGAGTGTGTTGATCGCGGTATACGCAGAGTTTGAAAATTGAAGCGCAGTACGAGCAGACAAATGTAGCATGATAATGGTGGTCGATGTCGTTAGTAGCGCCCCAACCTATGCTGGCTAGACTTGGAATGGCTTAAACGCTTTGCCAAAGCTAATTGGTGAAACAGATTGTGCAACAACATGTTACAGCAAACCAGAAAGACTGTATAATACAAAGGGTCGGAATGCGGGTAGAGGAGCAGCATAGTGGAGAGAGCTTACTGAAGACAGGGAAGTCACACCCTGGAAGATTATTTTTGTTTATCAATATCTGAATCGCTTGATCCGGCGAATGTCCCTCAGTGTGTGTGTATGTGTACTTTATCGTGAAACTACCACCTAACTTACTGGTTGCGTTGCTTAACGTGCATGTACATAATTTCAACAATCAGCGCCAGCGCATTCGTTCGTTTACAGGGGAACTTGTTTATTGCATTACATTGGGTTTGCTCTGAAGAATCATTAGAAAGCAACATTCTAATCCAGCATTTTGGGAGCATTGGTAGCCGGGAGGAAGTGTAGGAAAAATAGCTTATTATCTACCATATATTATGGTAACATCTGGCAGCTTATCAGTTCACGGTTGTGGCACTACCTAACAAACTCAACAAACCCAACGCCCAATCGGATCGCTCGCAGGATCGACTCATTTCGTCACGTTTACGTGGACGTCTGTAATTTAAGGCACGTGATATTTATGTTCTATCTTCACCACAGCACCTCTCTATAAGGTGAGCGAGGTTATAATTTAAAGATGATGGAAACCAAACGAAAGAAAGGAATGAAACCCAGCTAACTACGGTACGGAGTTGGAAATTGAATCGTGTATGAATCGGGTGACGACATATTGTTGAACAATGATACCGCGTTTGTCGGAGTTCTCTGCAAAAAGTAATAACAAAATCGCATAACAATAAAACCAACCAAAAAAAAATGCATCAAAAATTGCGTAATCAGTGTTCGTTTCATATTAAAATTTTGCTTTTTCTCATTCGCAGTTCCATTCGCAGGAAGCAAGTGAAACCACTGCCTAATAGACCACTGTGTGGTGTATCGTTGCAGTGATATTGGCCCGCTGCTTTGCATCTGAGCATGGCTCCGGTCGATGAGCAATTGAATTAATTCAACCACGAGCAGAGCACCACGCGGACAATGCAATCCAAGCGATCGTGCTGGTGATGATGATCGTTTAGTTAGACGACCCGCGGGGAAACGTTCGAACCGCGTCGGGAGCGAAAAAGAAGCGCCAAGAAGAAGCTAACTGACCGGAAATGGGTAGAGTAAGGAACAAGAACACCGCAACGAAGCAAACAAATCAGACTTTCCATAAGTGAAAGTATGAGAGACAGCAGAATAGAGAGAGAGAGAGAGCGAGAGAGTATTTGATTCTGTTTTCAAGCATCATTTAATAATCCTTTGGTACGGGGCGCAATCAACGCGGATGGTGGTGCGTGCGCCCAGTGTTGTGTACACCACCATGTGTCTGCAAATGTTGCGCAGACCAGCGATGTACGATGGAAGGTTGTTAATAAATAGGGCCGGGCGCGCATGATATGGCGGTGGTTGGTGATGCCCGGACGATGCATCAAACCAGAAAACAAATACCGATAGTTTGTTTGCATCCCGTCCGCAGGCGGGGGTGAGGAAGCCGGCTAAGATGTTCCTACGGGTTGCGGGTTGCGTGTGCGTAATGGTATATGCGTGTGTGAATGTTGCAATAAATTAATCCAAGCCCATCGACGGGTGGCATTTTCGATGTTCGCGTGGTACGTGTGACGGTGCTCCGTTTGGTGCGCGGGGCTTACTTCTTGAGTGAAGCAATGAACGGCTCCAGCAGGAAGATCAGCTCGACCTGTCCCTCCACGTCCAGCTTGTCCTGGGCGAGGGCCTCCTTGGCCGGCATGGCACCGGTGCCGAGGGCGAACATGATGTCATCCTCCATGGTAAGGGTGGCCTCGGCCGGACCATCGCCCTCGGTCAGCTTGACCGCCTTCAGGTCCAGCACCCAGGTCTTGACGACCGTGCCGTTCTGCTGGATGCGGAACTTGTACACCTGCTGCACCTGGCGGTTGTTCGGGTCGATGCTCTCCAGACGCTTGGCAATACGCTCGAAGACGGGATCGGACTTGAGGGCCATTTTGCAGATTTTGTTGGGGAGGGTGTTGAGGCTTTTAAACTTTAAAAGTAGAAGAACAAAAAACACGCACACACACACACACACAATCACAAAATTAGTAAAGTAGCACCAAACTCCGGTCAACTGCACGGTTGTCTCGTGTAATTGAGTTAGACCGTTAGTCACTGTTGCACAAAGTTCAATTGGACCAGAGCTGAGAACTGAGAGCGCACACTTACCAATAGCTGACGGACACGCTGGGCTGATGGACAGTACCAAACTGATGAGAGTGTCCCGGATGGACCTGCCTATTTAAACGCAACCCATTGCAACGTGGACGACATGTGTGTGCAAGGGTGTGCAAGTGTATGTGTGTGGGTGTGGGTAGTACGAGATATAGTACGAGAGAGTACGCCGGTGATATGTACCCGTTCGCATGATGGTACGGAGAGGTGCCGTTATCACGAAACGGGGTAACCGCGAGGAGGATCTGCACCAATCCCGACCACCGGCGGGTCGAAAGGGAAGACTTAATTCGATAGATTAGACGACACAATGGGAGATATCGTTGTGAGTTTTTTATTTTTTATTTTTCGTTTGCTCTCTACCCCAACCGGCAAAGGAACAGGTCAAGTCCACGGATGCACAAGCGTATGAACGTGTGCGTTTGTATGTGTATGTGTGTGCGAAATGTGCGAAATGTATGTGTGACTGGATGTGCTCTTCGACCTTTTGGCGGAGCTGCATTTGTGTGAGGTATATGGTTGGCCGGTTACTAAGCATCCGGCGTGTGTTGGACGTCTGGCAGGTGCAATTGCATCCGAAGTGAAGAAGAATTGAAATATGTATGTACTTTTTACGTTTTACTCTCTTTTTTGAATACTTTCCTTTTGTACAAATGAAGCTGGAGGGTTTTTTTTACAGCGTTTGTTCTGTTTCTTATAGCTTAGTGGCTTAGTGGCTAAAATACTGTAGTACAAATTGTACTAAAATTTATCGTTACTTTGAAATAATTTAAACTAAAATTATTCTTTCAGACTGAGAAATGATGAAAGATAAACAACAGCGACGTTTCAGTTCAATTTAGTATGCATATTTTTGCTTTAAAGCGTTACGCATTTCATGTTTATGTACAGGTTATAGTTTAATGCTCAATTATTCTTCGTGGTCGTAAGCAATGGCGTATTAACTCGAGCAGAGTCCCTAAGCGATCACACGAATGTAGGCCTTTTTGAAGTGTTAATCGAGAAATTGTAATTCTAGACTAGAGAAGGATTGAAAAGCAAATTTACTTGTGAGCGGGATCCCTTTTTTCTACGGCCGCTTAGTTTGCGTAGTGCTTAATCCGCCTCTGATCTTAAGGATCATACGTGAATTTACTAACAATAGTGAAAATCTAATCATGACAAAAATAATGAATTTTAACGGATGAGTTTTGGTTTGTATTTCAGCTAAATGTAGTTGAGATTAGTTCAGCTTAGTTTAAATTGTCTTAGCTTATTCCAATTTTTGGCGTCTTTGCTGGAAGTTCAATATCATTATGATGGGTATGCTCATGACTCGATGCATACAGTATATAATTAGTTGAGCTTTTAAGTAGGATGACCCTTTCGTAACTATCACAACACTGGAAGTTGCAGGTGAATTGTTTAATTATTCTGAATATCATCATTTGTTTGAGAGCTACCTCGATTTCAAACGCTTGAACCTCGCCATTTGATTACAATTTCATCACAAAATCTTATGCAACGCAGCTGAGGTTGGTGTAGTTTTCTTCTTTCCTAGCAAAACATAAACGGTTGTTCTTATTTAATGATACAGTTTATTTTTTGCCGCCCCGTTGGATGAGTCTTCTTTTCCAACTGCACCGATTAGCTCACCGGTACCTGGCACCTGGTGCAAAAATAGCAACAAAAAGGAAAAAAACAGCAGTTTACCCCGAAAAAAGCAGCCGACATCGCTAGTATCGCTGCAAGAGTGCTAAGGCGTGGAGCCATAAATCAAAATCAAAAGTCTGCCGATCGTCGATAACGAACTAGGTGCTGGAAGTACACTCTCTTTCTCTTGCCTCTTCAAAGGCCTACTCGACGCGACCGGCGGCCAAGAGATAGTAGATCGCTTTACTACACTAGCCAGCTTTAGTGCTTAATTCATGAAGCAAACTGATTAATGCTTTTGTAATTCTTCTAGCATTAGGAACCACTAGTTTAATTCGTTATAAAATTATGTACCATTTTTATACTAGCAAACCATAGAATACTGATTCAAAGTGCTCTTTTAAATCGATAGAGCTACTATTCGTGTGATGTAAAAAAAACAACTCTTTGCTGACTCGAATGCAGCTGGCTGTATTTCGGCTTAGCCTCGATAAGATAACTTTAAAATAAAGCGAACAAAATACATACTCCCCGTCAGCAAACAAGAGCTAAACAAGCGCCTCTAATCGTACTCTTAGCCAGTGTGCTGAAATTAATTATCTTTTCAATCATATCTCGGACCCGATTTCACCCGAGTTTCTAGTCCTTCTCTCTTGCTCATTTTTTGGGCTGCATTTACTTGTATCTCGCTTCGCTGGAAGTGCATCGTGGCAACGGCTTACTTCACAATCGGCCACGCTTCACCATGTGAAACCAACTCCAAACTTTACTTCCCACCCGTGCAGCGATACTCGTTCGATCTGCAAAAAAAAAAATAAAAAACAGAGATACGGACTCCAATCGCATCGCTCCATGCGCTTTATCAGCAGCACACTAAGCGCTCTGGCTTCGACTAAGAGCTGCCGATAATCGTATCTGCAGCCAGGAGGGGGTTCAGTTTTCGGGCTATCACTTATTTAGCACAAAAACAGCACCGGTACAGGCATTCCCCCTTTTCGGACGGGTGGGATTAGCAGTTGGATGGATATGGACTTTGAGCAAATCTTCTTCTTTTTACACAGATCGTGTGTTTGTTGAATGTTGGCAAGGCAATCTGTTGCCTTCTGACTAATCTCTATTTCGTCTATTTATGATGTTGCAGGCATGAGCTGACGGATAAGACATCGTACAGAACCTGGAAGTGATTGATGCTCGGGGTCTGGAGAAAACATATCCGTAAAATCAGATTCTTGAACATTCGCTTCCGTGCTGGTTGCCGTTCTAACCCAGCAAGAAAGTTATCAAAAACGCACTACATTTAGCTTGATATTAAACCATAAATCTATCACCCAGTGGTAAATTACAGTGAGATTCGTTTAATTACGATATCGATCTTCGATTGCCAGGTATCGTGTGCTTGTTCGGGTAACTCGTTATCACCACGTATTTTGATTGATTAGTTTCGATCCTACTTACACCGTGCTGAAAATGGGCACGATACCAAAGCAAATAATGCACACTCATGTCGTACGTAATGCTAGCTTTCAAGTACGATCGTTATCAACAGTAGATTAAACAGCAGGCAATAGATCGTATTGAGATGAACTTTTACTTGCACGCGGAATAGTTCACTAGGGGAAGCGATTATCTTTTACCCCCTGTTCCCGATAATGTTTGTATCACGTGTGCTTTCACTCGCTCTGTCATCTACTGGACGGTCAATTAGAAAAGTGGATGACCCTAAGGAATGATTAGTGTGGGACGTTGGACAGTGGGGACAGAGCTAGCTGAACTTAGCATTGGTACAATTGCATGCATTACCTGGTCTAATTTGTGGATATTTTTGGTTGTAATAAAATACTTAAGGCATAATTTGGCAAATTGATAATTTATCAGATTACTCAGATTTCGAAATAGAATCAACGAATTATTTGAATGCTCAACTGCATCCATCGATAGAAAAGCTTAGATTGCTTGCACTACTGGCTTCTAGAGGGCGCTGCCAAGCATGCGTTCGTTGGTACGGTGGCAGTATTGTTTGTGAAACTACTGTGTATTATTATCAAAATAGCGCCACAAAAAGGTGGTTTATGTCATTTACACAGTTCTGTAAGCCATATTTAATCTAAATTGTTGTTTCTAAGCATTAACTAAGGCTCCTGAATAGAAAAAAGCTACCGCGCAAGCTGTGTGGGGAGAATTCTAGGAATAGGGTTGAAGCCGTTACGTACGCAGCCAACTCAACCTCTACCTTAGTTTTAGGCCGCGCTCTAGCAGCTATCGAACAAGTCAGGAGAATCGAACAAACGTATAGAGCTACATGGAGGTGCAGGCATTTAGAAAAAAACAGGACAGACATCGTTTTGAACCTGACTCAAATTATATGCAATACACAATTTGTGTACAATTATGAGATGGTTCAAAAACTATTTTTAAAACAAAGGTTTGGTACAACAAGCTTCATAGACCGATGCCTAAGCTACTGTGCTGAGTGGTAGGGGAAGCAGCTCGGTATCGTGGAGATGATCATTCGCTTCGCGACCGGCAAGAGAACGACACGTCGATCGTGCTGAAGTGTGGTGTTGGTGAACTGTTTGTGTACAATTCATAGTTTTAGTTCAAAACATCTGTTGTTTTATTGTGTTGCAACACAACACAAAGCAGGGTAAAAATAAAGTACCAGTTTTTTTCACGTGCAGTTTAAATGTGTGCCAGGAATTGCTTTGGCGCGATTCAATAATACATTGGTACCTTAAACGATTCCTCTAGGGAGTGACTCATTCGTGTAGTACCATGTTAAATTTACACTAAACGTTGTACGCTTTAAACTCGAAAAGTGTTACAAAAAACAAGCAACACAGTTGTGAAGCAGTTGTCTTGCTACAAAGATCGAGAACCCATATTCAAAACAACGCCGCAGTTCGCTGTTCGAGTGCGACGCATTATATGGCCGCGTGTCACAGTTTCGTTCATAACGAGTTCCAAACAACGGTGACAGAGTGGGAAAAGAAGGAAAAAACACCAAAAAAAAAACAAAAAAATAAACGATACCATAGTGAGCCAGAGTGGTTTGGTGGGCTTTGCCGTGTATTCGTGTGGACGACGACAACCTGTTGGCGCTGTTGGGGTTTTGTTTGTTGTCATCTTCGCAGCGCAAACCCCCCCACCCGTGATGATCGTTGCGTGATCGTGATCTCTACACACAAATACACGCGAGACACGAGACGGCGGAAAAAAAGGGAAACCACCCTATCACGGGAATAGTGTGTTGAAGTTAATTTCCGAGCAGGTTATCGGTGTGTGGATTCGATCGCTGCAATATGGGGTGAAATTTCATCGTTATCAAAGTGTGTGTGTGTGGATCAGATTCGATTTCACTGCCGCAAGATCGCTATCCGTCCCTTTATGGCCCTGACGTGAATGCCCAGACGTTGGTAGACATTCTATTTCCGGTGTTCCAAAAGTTCAGCTTCAATTTATCGCACCACTCCCGCTTGAAGCCGCTGTTTTGCCCATATCTGGAGCGTATACGCGCGAGCGATAGCAGGCAGTTGTGCGCGATGAGCGCAGACAACGCTTGTACGGGGGAATATCTTAAAATAACACAACCACGCGATTCCGACGCGCTTCTAATGGGGGGGGGGGGGGGGGGGGGGGGGGTTAGTGCTCGTCTCTAGCACACCCCGAGACACACACACACGCACAAGTGATCGTGGATCTATTTAAGTGGGTAGGTTTTGGTGTTTAGTGGTGGCGACGGCGGACGCAGTTGGCGAATTCCATCCATTTCGGCAAACCGGGCAAGTTGGCAGCGGATGTGTCTGGCCCGGTTTGTTCCACTCTGAGTGTGTATGTGTGTGTGTGTGTGTGTGTGTGTGTGTGTGTGTGTGTGTGTGTGTGTTTGGACCTACTTCTGTGTAACAGAGGCTGTGTCCGGTTGGCTGAGCGGGTGGGCTGGTTGGTAGTGTCGATGATACGTGACGTGCATTCTCGTGATGCGGCGACTACGTCTTAGCACGCGCAGCCCCAGCGTCATTTGTGTGGTGCACGTTTATGTGTCCCCCCTGGGGGGATTGTGTGCTTTCTATTTAGGGATTCACTTGTATGGTAATGGACCCCCGAACCTTCCTTTCCCCCCCATTTCCCTCCATGTGGGCAGTGTGCAATTGTGACAGAAACATTCCCTTGCGCTCAGGTCATCATCCTACGAAAACCGGGCTGCTTGTAACGTAACGTTGTGTATTAAAATTAAGATGTATTCTTGCAAAACATCCCTTGCTTCTAACACGAACATCTTCCCATTACGGAGTGCCACATATTGCAAGCAAAGTTGTGCAGCCACTCCTCCTTCCCCCCTGGTCGTCCTCTCCAAAGGGTGAGATATTACCACCGAGTGTACCGATTATTAGTGTTTGTGAGCAAAATGCTCCAAACGCCTCCCCCCCCCAAAAGGCTGCCGGATAACGTGCAGAGCGCAAAACGCAGGAGTACTCTCACTCTCTGCCCGTGCGTGCGTTCGCTCACAGAGATTCTCCCCACGCGTCCGTTATCACACGACGGCGAGGCGCGCAATACAACACACACAGTCTGGCGTGTTGAACCGTCGCGTACGGTTTTCTGCGGCGTGCGTGCATAGTAATAAACCCTTTTCCCGAGTGTTTCTGGTGCCTCTTGTGCAAAGTGGCGAGAATTTACAAAGTGTGTACAAACACAAGCGAACGAAGTGGAAACAAGAAAACAGTACAAAACATCCCATCAATCAGTCCAGCAAGAATCAGCCCCAGGAGCTCAGGACTGGACGCATTGGACGCGGTGAACCAAAGCTGAAGGGGTTGGTAGTGGGTAAGAATGTTTGATAATAGAGGTCCCGAGCAAGGCATCGGGCGGAATAGACGTACGTCCGTGCTTATCAGTGTGCTATCGGGGGTGCCCACACATCACCGCCACCACCACCAGCGGCGTAACAGTGCAGCTGACCGTTTGCATTGGTGCGCTGCACCCGCGGTAAAACGTCACATTTCCGGGAGGCTGATGTCGGGGTCTTCAACGTCAACATCCCAAAAGACACGCGTAGAAAGTGATAACATCTCGTGCACCAATGCTGTGAAAAGGGTTAATGAATGCAGTCCCTTGTTGCGATTGTGTGATCGAGTGCCTGTGTTTGGAAGAAACAGTGGAGAAAGCTTCTTCCGGTGGCCGTAAGCCGGAAGCAAACCATCTGACCGTGTTCGTGCAACGAATTTGACAGTGTGAAATGTGATTTTGTGACTTGGGAGTTTGTTGTTGAATCCGTTGGTTTCCTTCTTCGTTTGGAGGCCTTCACCTTCTAATGATCCTCTTCCCCTTCTTTCCTTTTCAGTGTGAGTGTTGTGTGTGTGTTTTTAAGTGCGTGAGTACGAAGTGATATGATTACAGTGCAACGTGGCTGCCGTCCACTGCTCGGACCAACGGAAACGTACGCCAGCTTTGTGCCGTATCGGGCCATCGCGGCCATCACAGTGCAATTGTAAATGAGCACACAGCAACCACCACGTCGATGACATTTCCAGTTACGATTGACATTTTTCAACGTGATTAAAAGCCTTCCTGCCCCTTCCACCCGGGCCCCTAATTGTTCTCCAGTGCGACCTGCTATCGCGGTGGCTCTCGCGCAAGCACACGATAAGATACGCGAATACGGTACGCAGGCCGTACGCTTGGGGAAGGTTTTTGCTGTTTGTTTGTCTGTCCGGTGTGGTTGGTTAGTGATTTTGTTCTGCAACTTTAAAATAACCTGCCAGCGAACGATAAAGCTCTATCCCACACAGAGCAGTGACGAGGGGCTTTTGGAAGGGCCTAGCGAAGGGACCTGGAAGACTGCAGCTTGAGCAACAGGTGAGTTTTAGCTAATATAAACATGTAACGAAAGGTTTGATGCCCCTTTTTCTACCGTTAACCGGGGACACACATCACTGCGCACCAGCGGTCCCTAATTGATAAAGACACGGGCACTGACACCCATGCCAACAAATAGCACAACGCGTTTATCGTACCAGACATTCCGACGTTCTGAATGCCATGGAAATCGTCCATGGTGCACTCCTGTAAAGCCCAAAGCCTTCTTCTAGACGTTCCGTTCCGGGGTTTCTGGTTCGTGACACCTGTGGCAATTCTAACGATTCGTCAATGCACTTCAATTAATTGGAATCGTTAGAAGTCGGTTACGTTGAAAACAACACAATCTCGGTACAACGCATCATACGCCTCGGTACATCTCTTTGTCTTTGTTACCCTGAGCAACCCCTGCTGTTGGTATGGTGGTAAGCTGGCAAGCAAGGCAAGGGAAATTCTATTGGGAATCCAATTCGTAGTCTTTTAGATCCCCAATTCCAAGGAAAACTCGTTCAATATCACTGGCCGGATGCTGTGCAGTACTTGTGTTCTGAAGAAAAATACGGTTCCACACTTCAAAGGTGCAAAGTATGCTATCGACTACCTTTTTCCCACAACGAAACACCTTTCGTGCAACGCCATTTTTTCAACAGAATGGAAAGTGCGGAAATGCGAGTGACTGGATCAACATTTTGTTCGGATTTAAATTACCGCTCACCCGGGGAAATGAGTTATTGGGCACCTCTCTGCGCATATTTACGCGTAATTCATTTATTATTTAAATTGATTTTTCCCCATATTCCTGGACCGCCGCAACAAACGTTTTATTTGCCATTTGCTGTGGTATTTACTAACAAAACGGTCTCATCAAAGGCATGTTTTTGGTTCCATTTTGATAGAGCAAGCACGGTTTTTTGCTCGTTTTCATTCAGAAAGTATAATGATGATTTACTGCATCCACTCTCGGTACCTTACCCGGGGGTGCTTATGGACCCCGATATAAACAGTTTAAATGATCTCTCCTGTTTTCTGGTCTGCTCTCACATTGTGATGGATTTATAAAGTGCAGAAATGTGAAAAAAAGGAAACAAAATGGAAATATACCTTCCCGTGCGCGGTTGTTGTTATTAATGTGTATCCATTTTCGGGAGTGGTTCGCGTGCGATGATCCGTACCAGGTCTAGCTCCCATTTGGATGGTGAAGGTCACCAAGAATGGAAGACTGGAAGAGGATGGAACTGCGCTAGAACCACTGCTCAGGTATGCAAAATCACGGTTTGTTTACCAAAGCAGGCCCCCTCCCCCCAAAATCGATCGCTTCCATTGAGAACTGTGTTTGGAGTGTGGGGCTACCAAAATGAAATAAAAAATAATAATAATTCACACAACAACCTCTCACGCTTTCGCACACGAGCGCGTTTGAACGAACAATTGACAATGAATCGAAAAACGATTTGGTGACGGTGCCCGAACACACCCGATGGGTGGTGTGCTATTGAATTTTGAAGCATATACAATCATCCCCATCTACGCTCCGTCTGCCTCGAAGATGGTGTACAATTGAATAAGCCGTGTGAAATAAAAACACAAAAGTACATAAAAGAATCCAAAGCAAGACGATGAGCCATTGTTTGGAGGCCCGTCCCGGGGGAAAAAAAACATTTCGGAAGTTTGCTATACGGTTGTTCGTCACTCGTTTGGGGCATCTTTCAATGATTTTGCCTCTAATGCAAGCACTAATGCCACATACTACAGCTATCCATTGGTTCCTTTCTTGTGTGTGTGCAATGGGGTTTTGCTAATTGATTCTTCTAGTCAGTTTATCGGGCATTTCCGGCAGCGGCAGGAACGCCGGAAGTGAGATCATTCATACACTGCAACACTCCAGAATGTGGGCTTTTGCTTTCGCCCCAAAGGAATTGGAAAGTCCAAACCATTGGAATTAAGGCAGTGGGTTTTGAAGTTCTAAGCCAGTGCAACAGTGATGGAGCGGGTCTGTTACGCATACGGAACGCAGCGTGCGACGACCTAGTGGATGAATGAAGAAGCTCTACGCTATCACGATACCACGCACACAACCTGTAGCCAGCATTCGAGCATGCTTTTCCAATGTTGGATCATGTTGCGCTTGATGCGTTCCGGTGAATGCCGGCCAGTGACTCATCCGCCCCGTGACCGTGACCAATCTTAAGCGCGTGCGTTTTAAAACACCTTCTGCGCTCTCCCAACAGCCGCCACAGCGGTGTCGGTAGGGGTGTTTGATTTCTGACGCATCGCAAACTCTCAGCCCCATGCGCTGTGTCGGTTTGGGGCGGCTGAGTAATACCTTGCGTACGTGTGCGTCTGATAAATTGAAATTGTACCACGAAACGGGTACTGCTTGGCTGGGGGTGTAATACTGAATCGAGGATTCCACCACGCGCTTAAGTAAACACATCGGTAGTTGGTACACTGCCGGTGTTTGTGTGTGTGTCGATAGCTAGCGAACGACTAGTGATTATGTTTACTTAGCTATATCGATGGTTGAATCTTGTTTGGTGAAGTTCGTGATTTACGTTCTGCTGATGGTATCCTAATGAAGAAAATGGCAAGAGCACAACACAGTGAGTGGTAATCTGGTTTGCTCTGATATCCAACTCTTACATTCTTCTAAGTATACCATCAACAGGTGACTGCCGGAATCAAAATGGTATTTATATTGGAGTATACCAAACGAAAGAGAATTGCATACCATAAATCTTAAATCTTAGTATTTAAATTCAGAAAATGTGGCAAATAGTTAAGGAGTAGTATACTTTTTTTTATACTTAAGCTATATACTTTTGTATGTATTTCGGGAGATATCTACAAGAAACAATGTTTCCTTTTCACTCGATTACTAAACGGGGACTAATGGATTGTTCGGCTGAAGTAATTTTGCCACTGTTTCATTTTAATACTTATTCTTAATATATCATAGAAATTCTGACCGATATTTTAATTATCGTTGCATCTTTGTGATATCTGTTGAATGAAGGCCATCCAAAGAAAAGCGACTAGATATGCAGCAAGACTCTTACCATGGCGGCAGGGCGATGTGTTACCGTCATACCATTCCCGGTGTCTGCTTTTAGGGATTCAGCCGTTGAACAAGCGCCGTGAGATAGCTAAATGCCTTTTTATATCCTATATCCTAAATGCCAGTCTGATCCTATGTCAGCTATATGTCGAACTTTCATTAATAACTACGATTTATTTGATTTCAACATACCACAGAAAGTTTTTAGAGATAGACTCAGGACACAACTTACGTAGTAATCAAAATTTCAAAATACATTTTCTATTCTTGTGCACCAGTTCTCCCCCATCGATTTATGTACCTTACATAGTCTATAAGCACTAATTAAAGTACATTCATGTAGGATCTTTAAGATCCCGATGGATTAATGAATAAACAAATTAAACATATTAAACATATCTGTTATTGTCTCGAGAAAGTGTGTCAACATATTTAGACGAAGTAAAACAGAAAAGATTGTCCTGTCTGTCTGCACTCAAGTTAAGTCCTCTAGACATAGCGCATGTTATTATGATCCCTTAGGTTTAATGATTTAATGACAGGTTGACTTCTAAGCTTCCATGCTCTTGTAACTTGTTACTCTTGTCAACCTGCATAAGGATGTTGATAAAAGCAGTAGCTCAGCTTCAAAATTCCCTTTCCTTTTTTTTGGTTTGAGGCTTTAAATCTCCCTTGAAACTCGTGTATTTACAATCCCCATGAATGCTTCAACCACCTGTCCAAAAGCACAAACGATGCATTATGATGTGTTTAGTTTAAGCTTACCTTCCACCCCGTCGCTCGTCGTAAAGTGAAGTTCATGCAACTATCAAAACAGCATCTTTAAACTTTTACCAGGACCTTCAAAAACATTGCCGAATCAAATATTGAAAAACTCTCCCCTTCAAACAACATCTCATTTTACAAACCGAATTTTACAATGCAAAGGCAAATGCGCAAAAGTACAGCTTCATGCTTCAAAATTGGAGGAAAAGTTTTACTGCCCCAGCAGCAGCATGTTGGAGCGCCGGCAGTGGGTGGTAGTGCCAGATAATTGGATCTCATCTAAAAACATGCTACAGGTCATGTAAACACAGCACAGTACATCGCACCCCGCGTCCCCCCCCCCCCCCCCTTTGCACTGCCAGCACATATGTAAGCTCAATTTTCGTCGCTACTTTTCCAATTCGGCCGTATTGTTTACGGTATGTTATGCTTTTCCTGGTAAAATATTCATGCTCAGGCAGCACCATGGATTGTGCTGACCTTGACACCCGGGGTCCGTTTGGCAGTTTTATGCTGCTTGCTAGTCGCCGAGATTGGTAGTCAGCTTCATTATGTATTTCTACCCCCGTGTTTGCCTCTTACAGATGGGATACGGTCATGGCGTTTGTACAAATTTAATAAACCCATGCCCATAAAACCACCAACGCGTGGTGATGATACTTCCTTCCGGTTCCTTCCACACACTTTCGCTTTTGCACACCTCCTCGCTCCATTCTGTGCACCACTGACTCGATTATCGCTTTGCGCGCACCTTACGCTGTGGTGTCGTTCGTGCGTACCGGCGAATTTTGCCGGCGTCCGCGCTCAATTGCTTCTCAAAGTTCAATAGTACCGCCGTTAAGATGGACCACTGTGTTCGGGCTATGCTGGTAATCATCCCCCAAATAGACTTCCAACCAGCTGGGGAATGTTAAGTTGTGCGTGGTCATCCGCACTGGGCGGGAGTGTAGGGTTGCTCCCGGGCATCGTCTCAATTTACATCCATTAATCTTTGCTCCCGAAGACAACCCGACATGGAAGGGGCGAAAAGGACGTGGCCATTTGTATTGGATTTTCGGTGCTCTTTTGCCTGCCTCGGTTTCGAATGCATTCGTCTTCCGTAGCGTAGTGTCGGGGCTCTGGCGAGTTTGATGTGCGTGTGATGTGGTGTGGTAGTGTGGTGAGGTTGATAAAATTAATTTACCTCAATTAACAACGCTGCCACTAACACGCTGCGAAACAGAGAGAGAGAGAGAGATAAAGACAAAGTATGTGTCTGCGTGTAAGAAAGTTGTTTGAAGCGAGAAGTTGCACTGGTGAAGATGATGTTAGCTCGTTTCGTGTCAACGTTGGTAGCGGATGCAAATAAAAAACGCCTGTGACAGTTAAACAGAGGGGAACCGTCCACCGAACCGACGGACGTCATCTGTGGTGGAAGATGGTAGTAGGCATCTGGTGCACCGCTTTTCTTGTTCAAACTACCTTCCATCACCAGGTGGAACAGAAACCAACTGCAACACAACGGGGCAGCATATAGCAAGCTGCTTAGAACTGGCAAGCTTTACGCAAATAGCGCGTAAATATTGTTGTCGCGCAAGGTGCAAATTGTGTCTCGGTGGCAGCGAACGAGGGCGGCATTGGCACAGGGATTGGTTATCGTGATGTTACTAGTGTAAGTATGTGACGATGTGTACTGATAAGACGTAGGACGACACTTTGCCGCGATGGTGTGAAGGCGTGCTCAAGTGCGAAGCTCAGAACGAGGGCCTGGGGCCAGTAAGGGGAATCGAAGGTTTAAAAATAAAACGTTTTATGTGATGTTATGTTTAGTTTGGTATGAATTAGGATACATTATCTACAATATATCCTATTTCACCAAAACTTCTATTGCTTTGCTAAATAAAGAATATTAGTGTTTTCCTCCTTCACGCAAGGAAAAATAGCCACCATTTCGTGTGCCATTTCGCCACAATCCCCGAGACGAGCCTTCGCCAATGACGCGGCTAATTGGGAATTTACGTCCCACAAGGGATATTCTTACACAAGGGCCGTATCGGGGCGTTCGCTGAATAATTAAACCCGCCACCTGGAGCCTTCCTCTCGGGGCCGGGGAGCAGTTCTGCACCTGAGATGAGTAATAACCGTGTAACCGTACATGTGTGTGTGTGTTAGAGACACTAACTAGCACGTACTATGGATGATATAGAAAAGGTTCAGTGTGGGCTGATAGAAAAGATAAAGCTCATGGGAAATGGTTGGGAAAAGTGAAAAGGTAAAATTCAGCAAAATATTTCTAATTAAATTTCAAGTTCATTGTTACTAAAAGTGCACCTTTTGTGGTAATTCTTTATTATCAAATATTTAAACATTGGTGAAATATATGTATGTATCCTTATGTATGTTTGTTCTTTGCTAGAGGATGTTTCCCAAGCAATCCCAAAGTTCCTCGATCCTACCGAGCTATCTCTGCATCTAACAAACCCAGAAATTGTTTTTTTTTCATATATATTTTCTTACAATCCTATTCCTCTCACTTGCAGCACTTTCGAGGCAGGATGATAAATATTGCATACGCCTTGTTGACTAGACCGTAAGGAATGTGTTCCCCTGGGTGTGCATGAACCAGCCTCCAGCCTCAGGTTCTGGAAGGTTAGCTGGTGCTGTGCCGATACGTTATGGGAGAGATTCTTTTTGAGCTGTTGAACAGCAGCAAACAAGGAGGAAAATACAACAACAACAACAACTCTAGCCTGATGCTTGATATGAAAATTCTTCCACCACACGTTGCGGAATGATGTTTTGCTATCGACCAGCACACACACACACACACATGGTGATTCGCGGGAAAGCGTACTATAGTTCCGGCTTCTCCAGACGAACGAACGAATGAAGCACCCTTAATCTCATGGTCGTAATATGGAGCAAACAAGTCGCGGAACCTCAATGCCCATTGCCAGATGTATATTGCTGTTTCACAGCTAACATCACATTGCAATGGTGTGTGTGTGTGTGTGTTTGTTCCTCTTTTATTTGACACCATCTTCTGGTAGATTTAAAATTGAGAAATTTAAAACTGTACCGAGTTGCGATGTAAAATGCCCTTCATTGCCAGCTGGATCGTGTTAGATCGCTTGTTTCTTCGGTCACATTGCCGAATGGTGCCTGTATAGCTTCCAGCAAGGAATGAATTGCCCGCAACAGCAGCAAACAGAGCAAACGTATTTAAACATACAATTTCAATAATTTTGCTGAATAAAAACACCATTCCATTTTGATAATGCTGAAGGCGTGCCGATGCTAAATTCATGCAAACTACAAACCGCCATACAATTTAATTACGACGACAACTACTACTCCGTACCAAGCCTTTGGATGTGTCAGGGAAAACTCCTGCAAAAGCTTACCATCAGCTTACCACCGAACCGTTGTGGACAAAGGGGGGGGAGTAAGGGTTAAATCCTTGCGGGATTGGTTCAACCCATTTTGCCCATAAGCTATTTAATTACGAAAGTTGAAAAGGTGTGTTCGACCGGAACCTGGTACTGGGAAATTCTGTGCAGAATTTTTAGCTTAGCTCCGATTGAAATTATGCAATGGGAAAACATTTAAGCAGCAACTGTTAATCGAAATCTGGAAAATACGTCCAAACAGTGTTTGTACAGCATTTCCCTCACGAAGCGTTCGTGAGGAAAGCGTTAGCGCCATTCCATTCCATCTCGCATCGGCCCACTAATGAGCGTTTTCGGTGGGATTTACTTGCAGCCGCTCGGCATTCGTTAGAAAATGCATTCAACTGTCCCAAAAACTTTCTCATCGTTTTTCGCTTTCTTTAATTTAACTTCCAGTTTTCTTCCAATTTGTCACGCCATTTTGCGTCCTGTGTGCAGTACCGTTTGGTTGGATGAAACGATCCCAGCTCTGCCCCGGTACGGCTCATTTCCTTCGATTGCCATTTTGCTACCGTTTTGGCATTGGCATTGGCACTTTCCTCTCTCTCTCTCTCTCTCTCTCTCTCTGATCTACTAATGGTGGGTTTTTCCTCTTCCTCTCCCTGGTGGGGTGCTGAGCAGCGATTAGCACCTTTTGTGTACCAGCTTGTGTAAACAAAATCATCGCCACCCGGCCGATACGATCATTTCCACCGAAGAGTTACGCGCTGTTGCTCACCCAACATGCTGCTGCTGCTGCTAGTACTGCTCGAAGCGAAAATCCTCTTCAAGATCACACTTTGTTGCCCTCGGCACAACACAAACCCTGCTGTTGTTCGCCCTGAACGCCGCGTCATATCCGGGTAACACAAATGCACATGTGTGGGGGTCGGTGCTGCATTTGGCAGGGAAATGAAAACTTTCTCACTGGCACGTTAAACTGCGATCGGCAAATAACGCCATAAACGATGGCGGGAGGAGGGTGCTGTTGGGGTTTGTTTTTCTAGCTCCTCTCACGTGGGTTTGGAAAGGCCTCTTACGGAAGTGTATCTCGGCCGGTGCTGGGCTAGAAACAGCTACCGTTAGCACGCGTGCCGTCGGTTAAGCTAGAAGGTTAAGCTTAAAAGCTTAATGTGTTATTTCATTTCTCCTTTCCAGACGGGCAGAATCAGAGGACAGACAGCGTCGCCCAGCGGCGATACCCAGACGATATTAGTTGAGTTAATAGTGCCACACAGCTATGACGATCACTGGTACGAGTAATGGTAGTGGCGGCGGCGGTGGAATGCGGCCCCTGAAGGTAACGACGGTCGGTGACGGCATGGTCGGGAAGACCTGCATGCTCATCACCTACACGCAGAACGAGTTCCCGAGCGAGTACGTCCCGACCGTGTTCGACAATCACGCGTGCAACATTGTGGTGGACGGGGCCGATTACGCGCTAACGCTGTGGGACACGGCCGGCCAGGAAGATTACGAACGGTTGCGACCGCTCAGCTATCCAAACGTAAGTTAGCCGGCTAAAGCGGGGCCCTCCCAAGCGGGTTTGGGTTTGTCCCTAAAACCTTCCCTTTTAACCATGCTTTCTTGCTTCGTCCGGCGCACTATTTTCCAGACCGACTGTTTCCTCATCTGCTACTCCATATCGAACCGCACATCTTTCGATAACGTGCTGTCCAAGTGGTACCCGGAGATAAGACATTTTGCACCCTCCGTACCGATCGTGCTTGTCGGTAAGTGTCTGTGTGTGTTTGTGTGGTTGATGTCGTAGTGTGTTTGTGTGTACCTTTTACTCACTTTGTGCTATTTCTATTTCTTCCTCAATCGGTGCCCACATCGTGACCTGCGTTTGGTGATAACGCCCGCGTTCGCTGTCTGCGGTTACCTTCAAACAACACCTGGACTGAACCCACCACCATCCGCCAGGCACCAAGAGCGATCTGCGTGTGCCCGGGTCGGAGAAGTTTGTCACCACGGCCGAGGGCAAGAAGCTAAAGCACAAAATCAAAGCCTACGCGCTGGTGGAATGTTCCGCGAAGCGGAAGCTCAACCTTGCCGAGGTGTTTGACGAGGCGGTGCGCGCTGTCGAGAAGAAACCACACGCCGGACCGCGGATGTGTACGATACTATAGCTTTGGCGTGTAGAAAAGCTGCAAACGCTTCAGCGGAAAACAGTCTACTCTAGGCACGACACAACCCAGGGATGACGGGGGAAGGTCTTTTTAGAGGTTGTAGATTGATGGATTGTGTAAACCTGGGACTCACGATGCGCACTACTACTACTACTACTACTACGAAGGGAACTCGTTCGAACTTTAGACGACTATTTAGGGCTAATTAAATTGTAGCTGTGCCGCCACACGGGAAATTCCTGCAACAGTATTGGAATGTAGTAAATTTTAGTACGAAATTTTTGTGGGGCTGATGTATTGTGGTGATGAGATTCTGATCAACGGTTCAAGGATGCAGACCGGTTTGCCATAAACACACGATCGAAAGTATCGAAATGAGGAGAAATTCGCAACGCAAAAGTTAGATGTGCTGTTAGATAGATTACTTCCCTTTCTACACTGTCCAAAAAGTGTGGCCAAAAGAAGACTTCCCTGATAATGCAGTCAATAGCGATGTTCTAACTGGAGAGGTGAAGATTGATAAACACCTGAAGCGATAGTGGGCTGGGGCTACTAAAGAAGGGGCATGTTGGCGCGTAGATAGCACAGGAACAAGAATTGTTAAAAGAGTATTTATAGTGATAGAGAAGGCGAAGGAAAGATTGGTACGCGTGTTGAAAGCGGAAATGGAAAACTGAAAGGGTGTAAGCAAACGACGGTAGGGTAGCGGCATTTGCCACGAACTGCTCCTGCACTCCTGTACTGTGTGCTTGTTTTATATATACTTGTTAAATAAACTAGTCATTTTAAGCCTATTAGAGGGATACTGGAATGTGGAATTTTGTAGCGTGTTTCAGTGCGCTTTTGTATGTACAACAACGGTAAGTTTAAATTGAAGCTGTTTTTGTAACGTATTTTTTAAATCCCATGAGCACATTCCACTGTGTGCGCAAATTGCTGTGAGAAACCTTACAACAGTACAACCCAGAACGCTACAAATGTCGCGCGACAACGGCAAACGTCAACAAATGTGCCGCGCAAATTCCGTTCCAGATCGCGCTGTTGCAAACAAACTCAAGTCGTGTGTACATTATTCTCATTTTTTGTCTTAATTTTGTTAAACCTCGTGTTTCCTGGTTCATTCTTACAACACAAAGATGCAAGCATTCCTGAAAACTGGTCGCACAACGGGCGAGAGCTCGGCAGCCGGCCCCGGCGGCGATAGCGGCACAACAACAGCAACCAAGCGACCAAAGCACAGCGTACCATGGGTTGAAAAATAGTAAGCATACAGTGTTGTCCTTCCCATCGGTTTGCTGTCTCAACTGTGCCCGTTTGCCTCCTTTTAGCCGGCCGAAAAGCGTCGACGATGTGGTGGAACAAGCGGAAGTGGTTGCCGTGTTACGCGAAAGCCTTTCCACCACCGATCTGCCGAATCTGCTGCTGTACGGACCACCCGGCACCGGTAAAACCAGCACAATCCTGGCGGCGGCGAGACAGCTGTTCGGCGACATGTTTAAGGAGCGCATTCTCGAGCTGAATGCGTCAGACGACCGTGGCATTGCGGTCATTCGCAACAAGGTGAAAACGTTCGCCCAGCTGACGGCGAGCGGTACGCGGACGGACGGTAAGCCCTGTCCACCGTTCAAAATCGTCATCCTGGATGAGGCCGACGCGATGACGCACGCAGCGCAGGCCGCCCTGCGCCGCACGATGGAGAAGGAAACGAAAACGACACGGTTCTGTCTGGTGTGCAACTACGTGTCGCGCATTATCGAACCGATCACATCGCGCTGTACCAAGTTTCGCTTCAAACCGCTGGGGGAGGAGAAGATCATCGAGCGGCTGCGTTACATCTGCGACCAGGAGGGCGTTACTGTGGACGATGGCGTTTACAAGGACATTGTGGACATTTCCGGTGGCGATTTGCGGCGAGCGATTACCACGCTGCAATCTTGCCACCGGCTGAAAGGTGCCCAGGCGCGCATCGAAAGGCAGGACATACTGGAGATGTCCGGCGTGGTGCCGGAACGCTATCTGGAGGAATTTATCTCGGTGTGCAAAAGCTCCAACTACAGCAAGCTGGAGGAGTACGTCCAAAACCTTTCGTATGATGCGTACAGCGTGGGCCAGCTATTTGAACAGCTAACGGAGTACATCGTGTACAATGACGGTCTTACGGAAAAGCAAAAGGCAGTGATCTGTGACAAGCTTGGTGTAAGTATGGAGACTGTAACGAGTGAATGGACCGGTGTTAGTAAAACTTTATTACTCTCTCTCTCTTGCAGGAATGTTGCTTCCGATTACATGGCGGAGGGTCGGAATATATTCAAATCATGGATTTAGGGTGCGTTACCATTCAGGCCCTCAAAGATCAGTGAACCACGGCCGCGTCAATAAACAATCAATGCTCTTTTGTACCTCACGTTGCATCCTGCATTTTCTTTCCCATCATTTAGGTGTCGCGGTCGATTTTTTGTCCATAAATGTTTTCTATAGGTGTATTTGCTACATTACTCCACTACTTCAAAGTCATCCTCCTCCCGCTTACGCTTGTTGCCTCCGTTGGCTGCCTCGCCGAACTGATCGTCCGTTTCCATCTTAATCTCTACCGCTCCCGCTGCACCGGCGTTGCCCGCTGCCGCCGCTCCATTGCTGCCCATGGCCGTGACTGACGTCTTGACCGGTTTGGCTGCCGCAGCCGCAGGTGTCGTCTTCGGGGCCGTACTAAACTTGAACACCGGTTTCGGAATGCTAACCACCTGCGTTTTCGGTGTCGACTGCACGGATGGGCGCTTGACGCCACCGTCCGCACCGCCGGCCGCTCCCTTAGCCGACTTGAGCGACGACCGTCCTTCCAGGGCGGATTTGCTCATGCGCTTCGGTTGCTGTGCCGCACGCAGCTTGTAGTTGCACGCCGAAAGGCAGTAACGGTCCGGTGGCAGGCGTAATCCACAGTGCGTCTTTATCAGCGGCAGCGGTGTGGCGTTGCGGACGCGGGAAATCTCCAGCAGTACGTCACGGGGCGGCGGCCGCGTAAACGCTTTGTCGAGAATCATTTGCGTGGCCAGCTTCACATCGTCCAGCTCGATCACCTTCTTGCGCGCATGGTTGGCGTATATTTTGGCGTCGTCCAGAATGCACGTTACGTATCCTACACCAAAGGAAAACAAAGTGCAAAACAGAGTTAGTTTCCCCATTATTTACAATGGTAAGGCATGCAGAAACGAAACGGATTGCACGTACGGTAGGTAAATTCCAGGAGCTGGTTAATGACCCGCGGCTCGTAGTCGGTCGCACCAAGCTCCTTCAAGATCGACATCACCACCTGAGCATCTTTCGGGATGTGCTTCACCTGGTTAACTATCTTCACCTTCTCCCCCTTCTCTCGATCGGTACTTTGAAGCTGAATGGATGAAAAACAAAACGAACGAAAAATATCGTCATTATATCAAATAAAACACTAAATAATTGTAACAAACAATTCTACTCACATCCATTGCGGCACCAATTCCCGAAAAATGTATGAAAACAATCAACAACACAATTGCTCGAACTGTCAAGCTGAACAATACATGACAAGATACATGTAAGTAAGGTGTGCCAATATGGTAATCGTGGGAATTGAAATATTTCAGGCAGCCTTATTTGAATGTTCCGTTAAATGGGGGTTTTCATTTCCATTTCATGTTTTTGTTTAAAAATTCAAACACACT
Source organism: Anopheles gambiae (assembly GCF_943734735.2). NCBI lineage: Eukaryota > Metazoa > Arthropoda > Insecta > Diptera > Culicidae > Anopheles > Anopheles gambiae. Next base: position 32,253,825 of record NC_064601.1, read on the forward strand.
TCTCAAATTTTGTACCAAGATGTAAATAAATAAACGGGGAGAGTTAAAGAAAAATATACAACGAATGCAAGGACACAAACAGTCATTATAAAATATAATTTTTACATTTTTCAAGAAAAATAAAACGTGAAAAATACTACAACTTATGAAAATGTTTTAGAACATTACGCTGATATGGTACGCGCGTAACCGTTGCAATAATTGAGACTCTACAGCAAAACTGATGTGCATGCAGACAGGTATCGAATGGCGGTAAAAAAAAATTAACGAAAGGGACGAAACAAATAATCGGCTACCAACTCCTAAGCGCATTATCATGCCTTCAGAACTCGCGAGACAATCTTCTTTCTGCTTAATCCCTGAATGAGGAAGCATCAGTGTGTAATCGATCCTTTCTTGGCGGAAAGTTTACGAACCCTATAAAATCTGCAACAGGTTGTTGACACCGTGCTGTTTACCTAGACCGGCTGTTTACCTGTCGCAGGCTAAGAACACAGCAAGACGATGCCATTAGAAGCTAAACACAGGAGGTGAATTTCTTCGGAGCAGCTGCGACCCTTGCCCCTTGATGAAATGTATTGCCACTTGGACAAATACGTTTGGAAGACATCACGAGAGAGAGAGAGATAGAGAGAGCGCGCGAGCCTATGAGCTAAACGCGACACACCCAGAGGAACAGGTCGTGATAATAAATGAGAAAGAGAGGAAAAAAAGCTAAAAACCGGTCGAGCAAAAGCGAAGATCCACGAGATTATAGCCACAAGACAACAACAAAAAATCCTCACCCGAACTCTATTTATTTCATTTTGTCGCGACGCGCAGCATCATTCCGAACGGTGCGATCGAAACGGATCGGTCGCAGTGTGACAACGGAGCGGATTCAGGGTTCAGGATTCGACCTCCAAAGAACCACACCGCGTGTACTATCAGTATAAGAGAATATACCCCCCACAGTGTGAGATCAGAGTGTTGTGTGCGTTTGGTTCCTTAAAAAGTAGCCAGAAAATGGCAAAAGTGGCCCGTGTGGCTCTGCTCCTTCTGGCCGGCCTAGTGGCATTGGCCAGCGGGCAGGTGGACGAGGTGCTCAAATGGCAGAGGGTTGAGTACGACGTGCCGGCGGAAGTGTTGCAGCGGGAAAACGGCTACATACCGATCGGCAACATCCCGATGGGTGCGGTCCACCATAAGAACCGTGTGTTTGTGGCCGTGGCGCGCCGTCGCTGGGGCATCCCGTCCACGCTAAATGTGGTCGACCTTTCGCCACCCTTCCCCAACACGAACGTTATCCTGAAGCCCTATCCTAACTTTGCGCTTAACGAGCTGCGGGTAAGTGTGGGGGCTGTGACGAAAATGTGATGACACTTGATCGAATGATCGCCAACCTTCTCGCTTCCTTTTCAATGCTTGCAGGCGGATCTGCAACCGGACGCTAACCGCATCGTTACGGTTTACCGGCCACGTGTCGATCGCTGCGATCGGCTGTGGTTTGTCGACACGGGCATGATGGAAATCCCCGGTAAGTTTGAAATCGTTTACAGCGCGCTCGAGTGATGGGGAAATTTGTCCCAATTTACATCGCACGGTCAGGGCCGTTATCAAGTTGTTTAGGTTCAGCAAGCTGAACCCCCACTCCCCAAAGGTCACAATAATCAACGCACCGACTCGTAGTGGGCAACGTAGTACTGCTGCTTCTGCTGCTACCGCCGGGACGCTATAACAGCCCGACCTGCTGCAGTGCGGTTTGGTGTTTTTTTTCGTCTTCTTAAGCCTCCATGTTTACACGATTCGTAAAGATTGGCTTTCTTGTGGGGGAGCCTTTTCCGGCCCCGAAAAAAACGGACGTTATTTCCCCGCAGAACATACGCGCGCACAGAGAACGGCCCTGGTGCGTGTGCGATTGGTGGTGGTTTATGCGGAGGAAACCGGTTACACGCTTTATCACTTCGGTGGACCGGTTTCCGAATCCCGGGGAACGGGTTCAAAATGTGAGCAGAGAGATACAGAGAGCAGCTGGGGTTTGTCCCGCGGTGGTGTCTCATTCGACGGAAAACAAACAAAATCTGGTCAAGGTGTTTTTGCGAGAATTTTTTTTTTCACTTATTACCAGGCCTTAAATGTAGTAGAGGATGTCCTCGAGATGTGATAGCTTTATTTTGTGAAGAGATGACACATTTCCTTTAAGCCGCTTTGTCGTGTCTGGGAGACTGGCTTTTAGCGTAGATTATTAAGTTCTTTGCATAATTAATAAGGGGGATGAGGAAGATAGCATTAAATGCAGAGAGTAGAGAGTCAATGCTAGAACCGCCAGGCAATTAATCATGCTTAGCGAATTCTTGAATACAGCTCGCCATCCAGCAACTCTAATCAATAATCCTCTTTTGCTCCGGGCAGGCAACTTCACCGTCGTCCAACGGCCCTCGGTCTGGTCCATCGATCTGAACACGAACGAGCCCATCCATCGCTTCGAAATTCCCAAGGAAGCGGTCGAAACGGGCTACGGCCTCACGTCGATCACGCTCGACGTCGACCCGTCCGACTGTGAGAAGGTGTTCGTCTACATCTCCGACCTGCAGACGTACCGCATGGTCGTGTACGATTATGCGAACCGCCGCGCCTGGCGCTTCCTGCACAACTACTTCTTCCTGAACCCGCTCGAGGGTGACTATCTGATCCAGGGCATCAACTTTGCCTGGGACGACGGAATCTTCTCGATCGCGCTGGGCAATCCGGACCCGGTCACCAAGTTCCGCACCGCCTACTTCCACGCACTGTCCAGCAACTCGGAGTTTACCGTGTCGACGCGCGTCCTGCGCAACGAAACCGCTTCCCAGCGATCCTGGCACGGTACCGACTTCCAGCTGCTCGGCTACCGGGGCAGCAAGTCCCAGTCAAGCATACACGCGTTCGATCCGGAAACGGGCGTCATCTTCTTCGCACTGATCCAGCAGAATGCGATCCTCTGCTGGGACTCGAACAAACCGTTCGCCCCACAAAACATGGCGATCGTGTACAAGAACGATCGGGACATTGTCTACCCGAACGATCTGTCGGTATGTTGGAGGCACCGCGTGGGCTATAAGAGAGCTAAAACATAACATTTATTACTTTTCCCTTCGCGTTTTTGCAGATCGACCAGAATGGTTACGTGTGGTTCATGACCAACTCGATTATCAAGCTGCTGTACACGCAGCTCAACCTGGACGAGTTTAACTTCTTCGTGTGGCGCGCCAACATCAAGCAGATCATCAAGGGTACCGTTTGCGATCCGGCCTCACCGCCGAATGTTAACTCGGCCCAGCGATTCGGAGACGAGAACAACAACGATCGTGTGACGTTCTTCGAGTTCAAGGATAAGTACGGACCCGGCGGTGGCCCGTACGGTGGCTGGGGGCACGGCAACGGCCCAAACCGCCCCGGTCGTCGACCGTAAAACGGCCGTACGCTCGACAGTGACACACCGGCAGGAGGATGTGGTGCTGGTCACACACTACGAATAAGAGATCAAATCAATAAAAACCGCGTCAATGTTTTGTTTAACCGCAACTATTCGCAGCTACAAAAAAAACCACCCCATGTGCCCGTTTTCAATCGTGTGTAAGGTGCGCTTGGGAGTGGAGGGGATGGTGTAAATTAGAGATGCGCGTGGTGTTCCGAACCTGCCAGGTGCCGGGTCGGTTCCAGCGTGCAAGCAATGCGGACCGCGTTTCTTCAGCTCAATGCAAGTAGGTTTGTTGCCTGATGCTTTCAGCGTTCTTTGCGATCCTATCAGAACCGGTTGCTCTATTAGTGCTCTTTTCGATTTGGTCTGAGGCGCTGGATGCTTTACTCTATTTCACTCGATGGGCCAGTTTGTTGTACACAAAGCATCAAGGATCAACCTGAACCGACTTCGTTCTTTTCGATTCGGTATGAAACGCCAGGCATTCCCTTCTTTTTTGCTTCTTTCTAGTTTGGATTCATATACACGTTTTATACATATACGTAAAGTTCTCTTTATTGACGTGAATTCTCTTGATGTTGTACATCGACTGACTTTGCTTCCCAAATTCCCCTCTCTATATAATACCATGCTTTCAGGGCTGTAGAACCCATTTTTCAATTCACATATATAGGCTTGTTTGATAGAGGAGATGCTTTCTATCACATACAAGAGCCATGAGGGCAGAAAACGACTACAATATTGGATGGAATGAGAAGTTAATTGCCTAAATTTAAGAATTAAAAGTGTTTAACAAAATGAATGAAATACTGCTTTATGCAAACAGCTAGCACGCAGCTACGCATATATGTCTTGTGTATATTATCGACATGCATCCTATTAATTTGGGTGCCTTTTTTCTGGCAGGATCCTGGCAATGGATGAAATGCTCTGTGTTGGACCTGTATGTTCAATTAAACAATCGGACTTATGCCTGTGGTCTTCAGTGCTGTGTGGTGCATGGCGTGCTTAGACATCCGCAATATTTCTTAGACCATGCTTTATCCTCTTGCGCTATTCTTATGGACAAAATATATCGAATTTTAAATTACACTCGTGCTCTATTATTTTTCATGATTTTTAGTTCCGCATTGGGGTTAATGATTGCAATCTACGTGATTGCAACCAGCTGCTGTTAGTTGCTTGCAAAACTGTCAGAATCGTTAAAACTAGTAATTTCGCTATGATCTCGGCTAGTATGGAACCACTGCTAATGTTGAAAGATTATTTAAAGTAAACATATTCTTCTGATCAATCCACTGCACACGTATTTTGTCTATATACGATACATAATTGTGTGGTTATTTTAAATTGAGGACATAAAACAACATACAAATCCCATTTTTAATGTGATCCTCTGTAAAGTATAACAGTATGCTTGAACCTGTGTTCCGTGATCAGTTCTTTTTACCCCAGTTTCGTTTCGTTCCTCAATGTATGGAACTATACCCACCACTAGTACAAATAGATTACGGTATTGGCTGCAGTCCACCGCCGAGTACGCGGTCATGCTGCAAAAAAAAACGTCTTAAAAATCAATAACGCTTCGGTGCAAAACCGGTTCACTCCACAATTTATCCGCGTTCTACTGAAGGCTCGTCGATCAGAACGTATCAGGCTGCACCGTCGACAAGATGTGTGAGAACCGAAAGTCCGCATTGTTCGCTTGCACCCTGCTACTGGTCGCTGGGTCTCTGTGTCCTGTGGTGCGTGGTGACGAGTTTGAGGAAGTGTTTCGCTGGAAGCTGCTCGATTTTAACAACACCGATACATCAGGCGAAGGTACTGAGCACATCTTCTTCAAGGTTTACAGTTCAAGTCATTCTTTAACGCATTTCCTTCATTTGAATCCTTTCCCTTTACGCAAGATGGATCGGATGGAGTTTTCTTCCCGGACGTGCCAGACGATGCAGCCCCCGGAATGGAGTCACTGAACGAAAGCTTCGTACCGTATCACAATCTGCCGATGGGGGTGACCCACCACAAGGGCCGAGTGTTCGTAACCGTGCCGAGACGGCGCACCGGCATCCCGTCCACGCTGAACGTAATCGTGCTGGACCAGGTGCCGGAAGGCGACAAGTCACCCAAGCTGATCGCGTATCCGAATGCGTTGACCAACGAGCTAAGGGTAAGGCAAACACAAACAAAAAAGAACAACCCGCTTCAGAGGTGACCTCACGGTGATTTCTAAAATCGAGGAAGAGGATCACATGTTGTTACGCTCGAAAGACCACTAAGAGCACAAGTGAATGGAACAGCAACTCGTTTGAGCTGGTTTCGGGCACCGTTATTTTGCCATTCTAATGATCATGAAATACTTTTTTTTTTGCAAATTTTTATCTGCTAAATATGAGGTTTGGATCCTCACGCTTTGCTTGAATCTTCCCACTTCTTCCAGACCCCATACCAGCCCGACCCGAAAAAGCTCATCTCTGTCTACCGCACCCGTGTCGATCGGTGCGATCGAATGTGGTTCGTCGATACCGGATTTCTCGAGTACCCGGGCCATCGGCGACAGGTGCAGCGGCCCTCACTCTGGATCATCGATCTGCTGCAGGATCGCAAGGTACGCCAGTTCGAAATACCGGAGTCGATCGTGCCCGAGGGTCACGGTATGGCCAGCGTTACGGTCGATTCGTCGAGCGACGATTGCGACGGTGCGTACGCTTACATACCGGACCTAGCGTACTACCGGCTGTACGTGTACAGCTTCCGGGACAATCGCATGTGGACGTTTAACCACCTGTACCTGTCGTTCGATCCGCGCATGACGGGCTTCAACGTGGCCGGTGTACGATTCCGGTGGAACGATGGCATCTTCTCGCTGGCACTCGGTCCGCAACGGTCGCGAGAAGAGGGACGCACGGTATACTTCCACGCCATGGCCAGCACGTCAGAGTATCGTACGAGCTCGCGTGTGCTGCAGAATGAAACGCTCGCCAATGTCGGTGGGTACGATCATCTCTTTACGGTAAGTACATTCTCAATTGCCACCGATCGAGTGGTTTTTTCTCATGCCCATTCGGAGTGACTCACCGTTCCGTTCAACAGTACGTCGGTGAGCGGGGAATCAAAACGCAATGCACCATACACCAGTACGATCCCCAGACGGGTGTGATGTTTTACGCGGAAGTGAACCGAAATGCGATCGGCTGCTGGAACTCGGCGCAACACTTCGAGCCGGAAAACCACGGCATCGTACAACTGGACAACCAGAACTTTATCTATCCATCCGATATGACGGTAAGGGTGGTCAGGGGCGGTCTCGCTTAGCACACTACTGCTTGATAACAAACTAACGATCCTTCACATCACAAACAGCTCGACAGTGATGGTGACCTGTGGGTCATGACGAACGGATTGCCGAGGTGGTTGTACGCATCGCTCGACACTGATGACTACAATTTTCGCATCTGGCGTCAGAAACCGGCTAGGGCGATCGCAGGCACGATATGTGCTCCGGATGCATAATCAACGCTGCAGTTGTAGGACACACATACACACAAGGGACACAAGGTTGTTGATACGCAGACACTGCGAAGTGTTCGTAGGATCAGTATTTAACGATCTACGCTCGTTTGTGATGGTCATTGCAGTATTGCGATTAGTGAGTGATTCAGTAACTGATCAGTGTGTAACGAGAGAGCATCAGATAGCGCAACGCAGTTCCTTAAGCGCTTTCTTCACAATAAAACCAATAAAAGTTTAATTTCCAAATCAAATCGGCACCATTTCAATTTTTTCCTCTTCTGCTGAATATTCAAGATTGGGAGGGTTAGTATGTTGAACCTAGAAATGAATGGTACGCGCTGCTTTGTTGTTAAGATCTTTTTGGGACTTTTCGTGCTGGGAGTAGCTGGCACAGAGTTTGAGAAAGTCTTCGAATGGAAACAGATATCCTACACGAATCTGCCGGATCGGAGCAAAGGTAAAAAATCCCGCTCGCCCTAGTTGAACTCAGTGGTAACGTTCGCCATTTCCCATTGCAGGTTCTACCGACAATGAAACATTTCAGGCGTACAACAACGTCCCCATGGGTGCGACGCATCACAAAAACCGCCTGTTCATCACCATTCCTCGCCGAAGACCCGGCATTCTGGCCACGCTGAACGTGATCGATATGACGAAGGTGTCGCGAGGTGATCGTAGCCCACCGCTCCAAGCCTACCCCTCCTATTCGATCAACGAACTGCAGGTTTGTTCCATCACTTTGATCTTACAAGAATGGTACAGTATGTAATTGACATCACTGTGAACACTGTTTTGTAGCCACAGTACGAACCCGACCTGCACAAGCTGATCTCGGTGTACCGCACCAGGGTGGATGCCTGCGAACGGCTCTGGTTCGTCGATACGGGTATGCTCGAGTATCCCGGTAATAGAATGCAGGTGCAGCGGCCCCAGATCTGGATTATCGATTTGAAGCGCGACCAGCTGGTCCAGCGGTACACGATACCGGCATCGATCGTACGGGAAGGCGTCGGTATGGCCAGCCTCACCGTGGACGTGGAAGCGACGGATTGCGATGCAGCTTACGCTTACATCCCGGATCTTGTCGCAAACGCGATCCACGTGTACGGTTTGCGCGAGAACGATATGTGGTCGTTTAACCACAGCTCCTTCACACACGATCCTACCCATGCAGCGCTGAACGTTGCCGGCCAGAGGTTCGAGTGGGACGATGGAGTGTTTTCGATAGCGCTCGGACGGAACGATACGCTGGCCAGTGGGAAGATGGTGTACTACCATCCAATGGTTAGTACGACCGAGTTCGGGACGTTTACGAACGTGCTGCGAAGCAAATGGATTGCACTGTCGGGAAATTACGCCAGTCTGTTCGAGCCGTTGGGTGACCGCGGTCCTAATACACAATCCACGATGCACCATTACGATGCGCGTACCGGGGTACTGTTCTATGCGGAGATAAACCGGAACTCTATTGGCTGCTGGAACACGCGGCAAGTCTGCGAGGCCGGCAATCACGCGGTTGTGCATCTGAACAATCGAGAGCTGATCTATCCGTCCGACCTGACCAGCGACTCCGACGGCGTGCTGTGGGTGTTGACGAATAATTTGCCCGTGTGGATTTACGGGCGGTTGAACGAAAGTGACTACAATTTTCGCTTATGGCGCCAGGATCCGGCCGTCGCCATCCGGTGTACAAAGTGTGACAATGTAGTTTAGAAGCTGTTTGGACCGATGAGACATCTATGACCGTACATATTGGTTTCAGGGGATTAAAAACTATTTTTTCCAAAGATAAAGTTAATACATTTACATGAATTGCAATTTGTCTATCAGTTTATTTTGTATATTTCTTTTACGTTTATTGTGCAGGGAGAGACGGTGAGAATAGAACTATGTTACCTTTTGACTTATGTTGAGGCTCCGGTAATGGCTCTTGAAAGAAAGTTTAAAATTGTAGAGTTATTGCGTGTTCAACGAAACATCAACCAGGTACCCTTAGGGCCTTACTGTTTCTGTAGCAGCTTAACATTTTCAATAATTTCTACCGGTATCTGTTGTGATATCAAGGACAGCTTAAACTGCAGCAAAACGATCAGATAGATAGCGATGGTGGCAATGCTCTGCGAAGTGCGAATCATGATCATGAATATCGGGGGAGAAAAACCCGTACGAATCCGAACATCTACTTACTGATGTGAGCAGTTCCCGATTCACCTCCGCGTACCCTTTCAGGCTTACGATTGCCGGATTCATCTCGATCGCCTGTATAAACAGATCGATCTCCTTCTGCGTCGGTTGATCCACCTTCAGCAGATTGATGCTGAGCAGCGTGTCCTGCACACCTTGCGCCACCTGCAGCGTGGCATTGTGCGAGCAGTCGCAGAAGATAAACAGCAACGTCGAGCAGTACACCGTGTCCACGATCAGGCCGATTTCTTTGAAGGAAAATCCAAACCCATGGTCGATGATCTCCGACAGCGCCCCGTAAATGGCCACCGTTATGTTGACGAACATAAACAAACAGTAGGTGGAGTAGGTGCGCGCGTACGCATTGCCCAGTGCTTGCAGCAGCTCGCTCAGATTCAGCCACAGGAAGCGGTAGCGCGAGATCATCGCCGCCGTACACTCGATCGCCACGTCCTGGCGGAAGCAGCGCGACAAGCTCGAGGAGGCCACCCGTATCCCGCGGCTATTGATGTACCACAGCGCACTGTTCATGTTGAGCATCGTGATGATGTGGTAGTAGGCGGACGTGTGCCACAGCGCAAAGCCCTCGAGCAGGAAGCTGAGCGATAGCAGGAACACGATCGCGCACACCAGACACCCGATCGAGAGGAACACGATCAGCAGCTTCAGGTGGGGAAACTGGAGCGAGGTGCCGGTCACGCGGTAGTACCGCACCTGGAACGCGCCCCACATCGTCTTGTAGATGGCGACCTGTTTCGCGACGCCCCAGCCCACGAACGGGATCCAGAAGTGGGGCACGAGAAAGATCACGAACAGGATGCCGTAGATGTACTCGTCGAACTTGGTGGTCGTTTGGAACACCTTGATCCGCTCGTACCCGACCACCAGCACGATCACGGTGGAGACGAGGTAGAAGCAGAACGCGTATATGGACGCCGCCGACCGCCAGCTGAAGGTGATGCGGCCCGGCACCGACCGGGTAATCGGCATCACCGCCAGCCCCCGGAACAGCACGAGCAGCAGCTTGTGGTCGCGGTAGAACTGGTCGTGCGTTTCGCACGTGTCACCATCGGCGGAGTTGAGCTGGGCCCGGACGGCACGCTCTTTGGCCCGCTGGATCAGCTCCGGATCCATCGTACCGTTGACCATCCGCTCGTCCTTGGCCGTGTCCCAGACGGTGCCCATATCGCGGCGCAGCAACGCGTACCCGAGCGAATCATCGAACTCACTTTCCTTGATAACCATCGTTTTTGTAGGACAGTGTCGCCGAATGAAATTCTTTTTAGCCCGCCTTTGTGGTGTTTGATCCGTTTTATATCTGTAGCGACAACCGTTCCAGCGCATGCCACCATCGATAATCGCTTAATAATGGAAACACCTCACCTGTACCCAACATCATGTATCACCCAGTCCCGTTTATTTGATCACATTTCTTATGCATAATGTTGACACACGTTTGAGGCGCTACGGTCAGTCCTCCGGTGGCAAGAAAGGGTCCCCTCGACCCAAGTTGACAATGTCACTGCCAATAGCCAAAGTCACGCAACCAGCGGAGTCCTTCGACCGTACTGGTCAGCGGGCGATACTCACATCCAACCCAGCCGTCCGCGTACTGGCCCTCGCTGTCCAGCACTTGTAGCACGTGGCGAAAGTTCAATTCACCATCACTGTCCGGTTCGTTTCGGCCCGGTACCTGTGCCAACTGCACGTGTCCGATGTGGGACGCCAGCTCACGGATGCTGTTCGTGATGTTCCCGCGTATATGCTGGGCGTGGTAGATATCGAACATCAGCTTCAAATTCGGACTGCCGACGGAGGTGATGGTCTGGACAGCTAGAAGTGAAAGCAATAGTTGCAAACGGGTGATTAATGTGGTTGTAGAGGTCAAGATGAGGTGAAAGACTAACCCTTATCGTAGCAGGAAAGATAGTACCCAGGCACCGCATACTTGTTAATGGGTTCAATGACACCGATAATGTTGTTCCGTTCCAAGATCGGAGCAGCGAGTCGAAGATTGGCAAGATAGGTACGATCGTGTGCTTCCGTTGCCGGACCCTCCAGCTTACCTGCCATTATGTGTATTCTGCAAAAACGAAGGTGAAACAATGTTGTGGTAAAAAGAAGAGATTTGCGCCGACACGCAAAAAGCAAAAAACTCTCTCGAGCTGCATCGGCCGGGAATCGAACCCGGGCCGCCCGCGTGGCAGGCGAGCATTCTACCACTGAACCACCGATGCTTCGTGAAGGAAGGGAGAATCAACTCGTACTGCTCGCTATACCACTACCAACCAACAACTGCTTTCAAAGTCACCCTTCTTATCGTTCCAGTGCAATGTCTCTATTGAGTTTGCAAATGCAAACAACATTATCTCAACACTTACTTCCCGCAACCGACAGCCTTGGCGTATTCGATGGTGCGTTCGACATTGGCGAGAAACTCCGACTCCCATCCAGGCAGGGCGGCACACCCAAACTGACCACCCTGCGCGTCTCCTTAAAGCATGAAAATTGCATTGAAAATCTCTCAGCTACCGTTGGCACAGTCCGCACTTCGATCCACACACATACCCAGCGCAATGTTCAGTAGGATTTGCCTCAATCCTGTCTCCTCCAGGACGGTTTTTAGCGATTCCGGATTGATTTCGGCGGGTGGAAATGGTCCTTCAACGCCCTGGAAGCCCGCCGCCTTTGCAGCACGGTAGCGACCCAGGAAGGAACTCGCTTCCAGGAACATAAAATTCAAATTCGCACAAAACTTAAGCGCAGTCATGTTGTGTGAGGTTGGCGAAGAATGTGTGTGTTCACACGCTAACGAGAGAAGAACCTTCACTATTTGTCACTCTTATCAGTGGGTTTGAGAAGCACCCCCAAAAAAACCAACGAACCGCAGCTGTTTGTTTTGTTTCGTGTCAATCAAACTACCAACAGTGCGTGAAATTAATTAACCTTTCCGGGTGCGTTTAGAGAACACAAGACCGCCACACCAAACCACAAACAACACTGGGCTGGTGCTGGTGTGATTTCTCCCTTGTGGGTGGTTAGGGGTGACTTTTATGTGGAGAATGCGTTCAACCCGAGCTCAGCTGCTTTTGACATAACAATGAACCGTTTTCCGAAGCGTTTTGCGTCTGGATGCCAGGCGGAATAAAGGAGATGTGTGGTTGCTATGGATACATTCTTTAGCAACTCTATGCAATTACCATCTCTATATGTATGGATGCTTTAAAAATAGATCCTATGCTTGTTTCTTTCAAACCTAATTTTACAAAACAATTGCATACATGACAGCTCTCGTGTCGTCGTGTTCATGGCAAGCATTTGCGATTCATTCCTGCCAGCCCCCCCCTTTAAGGGTTGCACGGTTTATCTAAAACAGCTGAGTGAACGTGGTGTAAAATATGGGGTGGGGAATTGGAAGCATGTAGTTCATCCCCGTGTATAAATAACTGAGCCACCCTCCATCGCTAAGGGAGTCTGCTACTAGGAATGAAACCATACAACTGTTCTTTACTTTTTATGTACTAATATGTTGCACCGTTTTACAATTGCATTTAGATGAATTACTGGATGAGATTCCAACTGGAAAAGGTAAATTATTATAGCAAGTGTAGCGTGGAAAAAGATTCTTTTAGTTTAATAGTACTTCTGTACGAGTTAATACTATCATAGGTAAAAGTTGTCAACGATTATGTTGAGAACACCGGATCTCGTTATAGGTAAAATTTAGAGAAAAAAAGAAAAAAAAGGTCACATTAGGTCACAGAAAAGATAGAGCAAGAGGCATAGAAGGACGAAACAAAGAAAGGATTTATTAAGCAATAATATATTATGCAAAATTAGTTAAGTTATGTAATATTTAATATTGAAATAGTAAATTCTGTTCAAAACTTTTAATTAAAACCACAAAACACCACAAAATAATAATAATTAATTTACCATATGAAATTAATTAAAGTGTACTGAATAAATAAAAACTACAATTTGCATAGCAAACAACGTTCTACTAATGAACATATTTCATAGTTGAAACAAATGCCGATGACACATTCATTTCATGGTCAACTAACCATATAGACAACACACGACTGTGTACGACTAATCGAGATGAAAAATGGTCCGTTACAAAAGCCCAATAAACGCACCATCAATCTGCGTTTTGTGCTAAAACACTGCTACAGCCTCTGTCAAAGATCAGGTAAGCGAGGTGCTTGCCAATGCTGCTTGAAAACATGTTTGGAAATGGTTTTGTGCAGAAAAAGGGCACCTATATGAACACCGGCACACTCCAAAAGGTTTGGACAACGTGCAAAATATGCTGAACTACTCCTGTCGTCTAGTCGCGCAGCAGTGTGTGCGCCTCACGGTTGGCGACGCGTAAACTCATTAGCGAAGGGTTATTTAAGATTGACATTTGTTCGACGTATGATCCCTGCGTACGACGGGTGTCTTGGGCGTAAATTTGTGCGGATGCGTGCTGATGCGCGAATGCATCCGTGAAAATATTGGCCGTGAAGTGTGTGGACAAGTGTTGTGGTGTGATAGATGAAGGTAGAATTTGGTAGACGTTTATCATCTTAAAATATAATAGTATTACTTAAAGGTAAAATGTTCGAGCGATTGTCTCGAATCACTAATAAAACAAGTCTGTCCTGTCCTCGGTACTGAACAAAAAAGTGTCGCATGGCTCCAGAGAGGATCGAACTCACGACCTTCGCGTTATTAGCACGACGCTCTAACCAGCTGAGCTATGGAGCCGCCATATCTTTCTTCAAGCATCCATTGCGTGGTATTCAATTTGCAATGGCCGACTTCATCGCTTCTGCGTACAACTCTTCGATACCAGGAGCGCATGTTGTGCAGTTGGTTGCTGCAATACACACACTCAAACCCTTCCACATGTTTCGTACTGGAGCACAAATGTCCAACGGTGTGCTTGTGCGTCGTTCATTTCAAGGCAATTTGCCATCTGAAAAGGTTTCCAAAAGATGTGTGCATATAAGCAACAATTTTCTTCGTAATTTAAATAGACTATCCTACTTTCATTAATACAAGAGAATGCTGGCTATCCTTAACAGAAACATGAGTAAAATTCAAATCGCCGTTAAGTCATTGTTGTTGACATATTGCTTTACTACTATTTTTAACATATTTTACTTTAAGGCGTTTTACCAGTTAATTGCATAAATACAATACCACACGCCATGAAACAGTTATTTCTGGTTAAATGATTAACTACAGGTATCCAATAACCTTTGCGTTGTGGGTGCTACATAAATTAAAACATCAAATCTTGTCAACACCTTCAAAATTATTCCACCTCTCCCTATTGTCAAACCCTTTAACGCCATCCCTTGCCTTTTGTAATGCGCATTCACAGTCCGAATTTATTAATACCTCTTCCGGTTTACAGTCCCTACTGTTTTCGGGCACCCCTTTTCTCCCTTCACACTCAGGCACAATTGAATATGATGCTTAGAAGAGACAAAAAGAAGAGAAATATAGACACACACACACTTGCTGACAGGTTTCATGTTCGTTTCATCAATTCATAAATTATGAAACCTGGGAAGGCAATAGAAAGTATTGGTTCGGTGATTAAATCTACGAAGACCACGCTCAAAGGGGCTCGTTTCCGATCGTGGGATTTAAAAAAACAAGAAAATATTGTGTTTACATCTTTCATTCACAGGCACATACAAAAGGCGAATTGTGGGACGAAATGTTTTTTTTCATGTTTGTGTTTAGAAACGTGATAAGAATTTTAATAGAATATCCATCGACTATCCTTACGGATGGTGAAAGTCGATTATTACAAAAGGCAGAAGAACTCCATTCCACTTGACACAGGGTGTTTGGGCATCGATTGGACACAGGACAGGAAGCCGTGGACGGAGAGCACGGTTGTACGCGAGAAGAAATCAATTAAACATTTTGTCAACATTCACTGCTGCTACTGCTCCTACGGTAGTCGTCTCGCAGGTCGGAGGGAAGATGTTGAAACGTTTATGCTTACCGGAAGTCTTCGTCGTCTTGATGAACTTGGGCGCGCGTCTCCTTTTCTCCCTCTTTCTGTGCATGAATGGAGGAGGAGCCAGTTATGTTTTGACGAAGTGTTTCCGGCTTTTCGCGTTAGATTGTGTATGGCGCGTGCGAAGAATTTTCTAAACAGTCCTTATGAGGTTCAGTGCTACACAACAGTGAGGAAAAAGTCGGAAAATTACTGGAAAAAAGACAAAAATATATGACAACTGCTGATGATCTACCCGAACCGAGCATATTGACCTGAGAGCATCAGTACTAGAGAAATGTAAATATGTTTGCCATTTAGCTGGCGGCAGTCTGTGACTTTTATTTTTTCTGTTTCGAGACTACGCATTATGTTTGCACAATACCGGGAGCATCGAACTGCAAAACGCATTGCTCTCTGTTTGTAGAGCATCCAATTAAAGTGAAGCCTAAGACTCTTTGCAGGGTCACCATTTAGAAAAGTGTAATTAACTGCATTTGTCGTTGGACGATTTACAATAAATAAACAATTGCTTTATCTACACTCCTGTCTTTTCGCTATATTGGAAGATTTTTTGTGATGAACAGAAAAATAAATTTAAGACTACACAAAAAAAGGAACAAATGGCTCCAGAGAGGATCGAACTCACGACCTTCGCGTTATTAGCACGACGCTCTAACCAGCTGAGCTATGGAGCCGTTGTTTCCTCCCATGCTAACAACGCTATTTAAATACAACCAAGGTATTCAAAGGTAACACGTGATGATCATTACTTGTTGATAACGTTGCTTTAGTTTTATTCTAACAGCTGATTCTGAATATATCAATCATGTTTTACCTTTTCATTAGAATAAACAGCTTGCACAAACAAAAACTACAAACTAAATTATCTACTCTTCTTTTTGAGTTTATTGACAACCAGCGAACGCTTCCCGTCGAACACCAGCAACGAACTGTTTCGCCTTCATTTGTTTGATCAGGAAAACACAACAGGCAATGCACTTCCAAGAAATCCTGCCAATAACGCACACTGGTGTACCGAGCTATAGTAACAATAGCAATGATTTGGCAGTAACGCTGAAGCTTGGAGTAGGAGTACAGCTACTTCTTGAATTATTTTCAGTAGGGCTGATTGGAACAGCAGTCCATATTAAATAACTATACTTTGACGAATGAATAATTAATAAGTTTATCCTTTTATGTGATAAGCAACGCTTGGGAAGTATTGTCGTGTATGTTTTGTGTAACGGGCGTTTGTGTATACCTAAAAGGCGGTGAAAAGAATATACATGGTCGACAATAAACGGGACAGCTGAAGATGATTCGCTAGTGTGTGATAAACAGCATAATAGAAAAATGCGTTTGTTTAGTGCAAAAGTTAATACGTGAGTGTGAATCCAGTTAATTTAGGCGATGAAATGTTCAACAACAGTAATAGATTGTATATTTTTTATGAAAAATTTAATGAAACGATGACACACAACATACAGTTATTCTTATATGTGTTAAATGTGGTGCGCATTCTGCGTACTTGTGCATTCAACGCAGCACGTAATGCGCATACTCCTTGAGCGATTTGAGCACTAGGAAACATGGATTAAGGTACGCATTTCGAACAAAATGAATATTAGTGGTTAGGAGGGTAACTTGCCCGGCTAGCTCAGTCGGTAGAGCATGAGACTCTTAATCTCAGGGTCGTGGGTTCGAGCCCCACGTTGGGCGCTTGAGGTTTTTTTTTGTTTATGTGTTGCTCATGGTACTTATTTAAGCATTTGAACAAGTCCACTGCTTGATATGTAGCTGCTGTCCACATTTATCGTTGTCTGTCCAACTTTGCTTTTTAATTTATTTGAGATTAACTGTAAATTCATAACAAAATAGCCAAAAGCTAAAAAAGTAAAGACCTGCATCGGCCGGGAATCGAACCCGGGCCGCCCGCGTGGCAGGCGAGCATTCTACCACTGAACCACCGATGCTTGTTAGAAAAGTGATAGAAGCAAATTAGCGGCTCATGGAGATCCGACAAGGTTTTAAAATTAATGTTGTTTGTTTATGTTCATCCATATATTTGTTATACACCAATGAAGTTAGCTGCAAAGTGGTAAGAACTGCTAGCAAGTATAACGAAACAAATACAAAAGCAAAACAAACAACAAATGTGTCTGATGCATTGTTGTTTGCAGAGCCTCTGCAGAACAGGCGAGCAGCGAGCGCAAAGGTAGAGCTGAACCATGCACACAAACATTTAGTGGGGAAAATACGATAAAGTTTCTCGGATAAAGATCCGTGCATTTCCTCGAGATATTTGCAAATTTCATTTTCTTTCAATTGAAGAGCAAAATATACTTAATGTCAGCTTTTAAAATTGTATTGTTCGACAACATATTGATTTATCATTTGAAATTGTTTATGTATAAAATTAATGTCTGTTTGAAGCATTGTTTCATTAATACAGGTGCAAATGTGAATTTGAATATTATTTTCTGCTTGTATGATGAGTAGTAAGGATTTATGTTGAGCATTGAATTGTCAACTCACACGAAGAGCAGAGTGGCGCAGTGGAAGCGTGCTGGGCCCATAACCCAGAGGTCCGTAGATCGAAACTACGTTCTGCTATCGAGGAAATCTCTTTTTGATCATCGCACGCACGCTTTTACACTGTCCCTCCCAACTTGTCGTTTGTTATTTACATTTTGTTATTTTGCACACGAATGATAATGATAACAAATGATACCCATACCATATGATGTTGCAGCGTCCATGGTCTTGGGTAAGCCGAGCGTGTGTACGAATTATCCATTATCTCATTTTATTCACATCCTCTGGAAGATTCATCAATCTTTTGTAGAGCATAGCAGATTTGCATCACTGTGGCTATGACAACGCGCATTAAATTGTTTGCAATCACATTAAACCACATTAAGTAGTAAACGGTGCTCTCCCTCTTGCCCAGAAACGTTCATCTAAGCTCATTCCAAAGCTACGCCAATCAGACCGTGTCCCAAGGACTGTATTTCTGCTTGATGAAGATTTATGATGATGTACTACTATCCTGTGCAAAATCCGGTCCAAACGATCGTAAATAATCGTGAGAACGACCGAAAAGAATACTGTTTTTATCATTTCTTTCATTCCTTCTTTATCCTTTTCGTTACTCTAGTGATAATTTCGTAATCATAGGCAGAATGTGGCTTGATCTGGTTAAAATTATTCACGATTTTCATTGCGCTCTTTGCCCCCCAAAATATATTTGCTTTATTCAATATGTTGTGCATTATAAGCGACTGCTATTGTGAGCGCAGTAAACTAACGGGATGGACGAATGTGCTCACAGTATAAATTATCACCTGGCCGCCCAACAAACTAGCCGTCTTGATTACGGAGGCGGAAATGCTGGTAAGAAAGAATGCTCTCCCAGCACTAAAGGTATACCAATACTGTGGCCACTTCCTGGCGCAACACCATCTCGCGCCGCATTTCACCCGCAGCTTTGGGGATGGGACAGGGCTTCCGTAAATGTGTTTTCGCTACCATCTTACGGGAATCACTTGCCGGCTCCGAAAAGGCATTCCTGTTACCAGCACCGCCGCAGCTCTGGAGGGTTGGAAGTCCATGTAGGGGTGTGTGTCAAACCGTAAAAGGAAACCGTAAGGAAAGAGTGGCACTCACCAAACGATCAGGTTGACCGGTGGTTGTCCAACCTCGTAAAACCGCACACGGTTAGCTCGTTACATCGTGTGTCCCATTGTGTGTGTGTGTGCAAAGGCTAGTTCCGCCATTTCGGGCGTACATCCATTTCCGAAAAGCACACACATGCCCGTGGACTCTCCCGCGCTGGAAAATGTGGAGAATTAAGAAGGGTTGTGTACCACCGTGGTGTGCCATCTGATGCCGCGCAATCGCTGCTGTTTAATATTCTAATTCCAGTACCTTCGGTGTTTGTTTCCTGTTCGCACTTCCTCCAGTGGCACCGGTGTCGGACGGAGGGGAACACGCTGTGGGTGTCTCCAGTTCATGGTGCCTATTGTCTTGTACCGGGGGTTAACGTTTGATAGATCCGTTGTTTTTATCTCTTATTTCCTTACTGATGGGCCGGACAGGTTGTGGAAAATAACGCATAATAACTGATTTATTTTACCTGACCACAAACGCTTCCTATCCTATATAGCTTTCCGTTCGTGTATCTTGCATAAGATGCAATTTGCGTCGACTATTCAATAAGTGCCATTGACCCTGCACGACTTGATTTGCAAAGTAATATGGACGGTAGTGGAATGCATCGGCTTAAGGGGTTGTTATTGTTGCTCCTCTAACTCATTTCAAATGGCATTGTTGCCATCAATCACCTACAGGAAACATGTGCAGAAAAGAAATTAAACAGGTGTGAGAAAGGTACGTGCAAATTGTGTTTCAGGAACATGCAATTTTGTGGAATGATATTAAAGTTACTTGAGTTGTGTTCTTTTGAGTTGTGTTTCTTCTTAGCATTGTGTAATATTCCTTGATATTATTTGGCTGTAATCAAACTGTTAAGCTGATGTTGGGCCATTTATTAACAGTTTTATCTTAGAATACACATCTCAGTATAAACATACGTAATCTCAGCACTAAATCTGAGATCATGATGATCAAATCGTACCAAAAATTGCTTGCGTAATTAGCGCAAATCGTCCCATCTGAACCGGAAGATCAGGAAGTGTGCTCTGAAAAGAGTCTGTAAAAACCTAACTCCTTCTAAATGTCTGCCAGGAGAAATGTCTCTAATGTCAGGGTGCTTTTCACCCTGTAACACTTCCCCCAACGACGTTTCCAATGCTCATGATCGTATTTTGAGACAAATTGAGTTATGCACAAATGATCGTCTACCATTCACGCGCAACGAAACGGAGTACAAAAAAAACGCCTATAAAAGAACGACTTGTTGCTTTTCATCGTCTACATTTATCACCGCACGTGTGTGTCTGTTAGAACTTTCCTTTACACTTGCGGAAAACACATGTTGAGAAAGTGTTCAAAAACCTACCACCGAACAGCGTGTGTTGGCAGAGAGAGGACAGAGTGGAGGCCAACTGTAGTGAAAGGAGGGAAGTAGTAATTCTGGTGCCCGCGCGCACAACATCACGTATAACTTCCACCCGCGGGGCCGCACTGACATTATGAGCTAGAGGTGTGCGCGACGACGTAGCTAATAACACTTCAGTTACCCCGTACTGCTGCTGGCCCAAAGATGACCGCGGTGTCTAAAATTAGAAATCCTCACACACTTTTCGATCGCTGGCAAGTTTGAGCAACCGCGAAACGGGCGAAAGATGCAACTGGGCTGGTGCATGTTGCGCTAGGGCGGACATGAAGAGTTGGGTGTCCCCCCTCCCGTGTTGGGGTCACCGGTTCGTTGCTTCCGTAATCGGTTTGATACCAGAGCAGAGGTTTGTGGGAGTTTTGATGTGGGGGGGTAGACATCACCGGACACTGCGCAGGCACAGTATAGATGCAAACGTTGTGGGGTGTGCTGTGTGTTGTAGTAGTGAAACTATTTTGTAAAACACCCAGAGCATCGCGTCTCCCAAATGGGAGGAAACACTTGGTTGGTTGGTTGGCTGGTTGGTTGGATGTTAATTCCGTCGTGTGCATCCGGTTGACGCGGGACTGGTTGTCGTTGGTGGAACAAAAATTTGCTCCGCGAAGATTCGTGCATTTTGGAGACTATTTCTGGCCACAGCCGATGGGCTTGAGCACCTCTACTACGGATGGAACAAGTTGCAATGTAGTGGAATTGATTCCACGGTGCGTCCACACCGTGTGCGTTGCAATGAGCCGTGGACGAGTAGCGTCTTGTTTGGGGAGCTTGTTGGAATTCATTGAATGAGCGAAGGAAATACGTACTCAAGTGGCACCTGCTGGAGAAGGAGGATATTGCTTCTGCTGGTGATATCTTCATTAATTAAAATACTTGAAATCAAACGATATACAAGATATACATCTCTGCGAATTTCCTTCTATATTTCCTGATCAGAGATGTAAATTGGCATATTATTTGATGTTGGGTATCCTTCAGGTACTTACGACAACTAGGGGAATTCCGTAAGGGTTTCACAATTGCATCGGTGAGACACAACTAAACTACTCCCAACGAGAGATGTATGAGCTTCGAGGTCCGAAAATTGCTGACAATTTCGAAGATATCTCCAACTCCAGCTTATCCCCATACTTTGGGCAGAAAGGTATCCCTAAACTAATTGCTTAACCATCACTAATGTGAAATATTGCTCTCAATTCGTTTGTGTGGCGTGCTCACTTCAACAGCACTCCGTAGCGCTACGTGTGGAAAAACGATTCGACCTCGGCGAAATTGATCTACGGCAGATAAATTGGATAACAGTCTCTTACTAGAGAAGCAAGGAGAAGAAGAGGGCAAGCCAAGCCCGGTCCGGGAATCACCGGAGCGCGGATTCTCGGACGGGTTTTGGAATTGATTTCAATTAACTAGTGTCTTGTAGCGGGAGGTTAGGATGGTGACAAGCAGCGTGCAAGTAGCGGAGATATGTCGTTTCTCGCTAGTAAGCGACTACTAGCTAAGGTTTTATTTATTCAACGACACATCTCGCTAGCCATATGGCATGCACATAGAACAGATCAAGTACGATCGATCGAAACGTAACACGCATAGTAGTGTCGTACGCTACACGTTTTTATTCGCATTGCCATCTGATCCGGTCAGGTCAGATGATCCGGGTACCATGAAAATGTCAGCGAGCGTTACAGCAACACAACTTCTTAAACACGGCTCTCCCTTATTTACAAACGTACGCAGCTCAGTCGCCCTAACCCTGCCCTCTACCACACGCTGCACTTGCCGGGCGGGTTCATGGTGCTACCGACCGGGCAGTGATATTCGCGCGCAAAGTCCTCCGAGTTCGAGAGCGTCCCGATCACCCGGAACCGGCCCGGGCTGTGGACGGCCGTCTTCAGCTTGTTGCGCGTCGCTTCCGGCCGCATCGCGCCGCACCAGATCTGGGCAAAGTTGAGAAAGAAGAGCTGCGTCCGCGTCACGTTCAACCCGGGCAGCGTTTCCGCCTCGAGCACGCGCCGATCCGTCTGAGCCGCGAGCCACTTGCTGTACGCCAGGAACGCCTGCTTGATGCCCCCATTGTCGGCAATGTTTTCGCCCTGCGTGTTTTCCCCGTCCAGCTGCACGTCGACCTCGGCGATCCTGTACCTGCCGTACTGCTCCACCAGGCAGGCCGCCCGCTCGTGGAACTCTTCGATCGCGCGATCACTCCACCACCGGTACAGATTGCCGTCCCGATCGAACAGCCGGCCCTTGTCGTCGAACCCGTGCGTTAGCTCGTGCCCAATCACGACCCCGATACCGCCGTAGTTGATCGCCTTCGGCAGATGGCGATGGTAGAACGGAGGCTGCAGTATCCCGGCCGGAAACATGATCTGATTCTTGTTGCGGCTGTAGTACGCATTCACGACGGCCGGAGCGGTGTGCCAGGCCGTCTTGTTGACCGGCTGGCCGAGCTTCTCCTGGTCCGTGCGCCGGATGTGGCTGAGCACGTTCAGCGTGTTCTCGAAGTACCGGTCCGGGTGTATCTCGAGCGTGGCGTACCGGGCGCTCAGCTGCTCCGGATCGAGTATGAAGTCCGGGTAGCCGATGCGCAGCGACATCGCGTTCACCTTCTGCTCGGCCAGCTGGCGCGTCGCCATATCGATCCAGCCGGTGCGGCCGAGAATCTCACGGAACGCGTCCTGCAGCTCATGCGTCATCGTGAGCGTGTCGCGCTTGCTGTTCTCGTCGAAGTAGCGCCGCACGAACATGGCCCCCACCGCCATGCCCATGTTGGCGTTCACCTGCGTGACGCAGTTCTTCCAGCGCGGTGGATTGCGCTCTCGCCCAAAGAGTGCGTTCGAGAAGCGCTGCTTGGCGCCGAGAAAGCGATCGTCCAGATTGTTGATGCGGTGGCGCACGAACCGCCACAGCAGATAGTTGGCCACGATGCGCGGCTCCGTTTGATCGATCAGCTCGACCAGATCGCGCATGTAGCTCATGGCGAACATCACCACAAAGCTGGACCCGTTCACTGGCCGCTCGGTTACGATCGTAAGGTAGTGCGTCCAGTTGATCTGCGGCACTTCTTCCTGCAGCTGGTCCAGCATCAGCTTGCGATAGAGCGTCGACACGTTGTTGCGCTCTTCCGGCGTGCTGGTAATGTTGGCCAGCTGCGTCTCGAACTCGATCATCTCATCCGTCGCCTGGCGGGCGGTGTCGGCCGGCACGTCCAGCAGCCCGATCACCTCCAGCATGAACTGCCGGTACGCCTCGAGATATTTGCGATTGCCGGGTTGAAGGTAGTAGTCGCGCGTTGGCAGCCCGAGTGAGGTCTGATCGAACTGCACAATGTTCTCGTCGGAGTTTTTAATGTCCGGTCCGACCCACTCGACGATCAGGACGTCGTTGTTGTAGCGCCGGAGAGCCGCCGTCAGGTTGAGCCAGTCGAAGCTGGACTCGTCCCAGGTGTGCGGTTCGAGTACGGGCCATCCGCCCAGGCTGTGGAGCAGCGTGCGCAACGGCTCTAGGCCACGCCGCTCGATCAGCTCGTAGTTCATGCAGGACACGAACAGATGGCGTGCCTTCATTTCGGCATCATCGTTGATAAGCAGTTCGCGCTTGCGGCGGACGCGCTTTACCTGGGCCGAGCGGATGATAAGCTTGTTCTGGACGGCACGCCCGGACCGGTTCCGATTCTCCGCCCGGCCACGCTTTCGTACACGATGGAGCTGTTGTTGTGCGGGTCCACCCGTCACCGTCGTCGTTGGCCATCCCGCTGATGCAGCGGTCGTTGTCGTGCTTGTGCTCTTTTTCGTCCCGTCCGGTTGGGAGCGCACGGTTGAGAGCGCATTCTCTACATCAAGCAGACCCGCCGGTTCACCCTCGAGCAGGAGTTGTTTCAGCACCAGATCGAGACTTTCGCGCAGCAGCTCGAACGTGTCCAGTGCGGCCTTATCTTTCGGTATCGGGTTCACCCGATCCCAGTTCCCGCAGGCGTACTGGTAGAAATCGTCGCACGGGTCCGCGTCCGGATCCATGTACTGCTTCATTATGGCGACCTGCGCAGCCCGCACACTCTCCGGGCTGCTGCGGTCGTCGTTCATCCACCCGACGGATCTTCTCACACGGGGCAGCTGCTCGGACCGCTCCACAGCCTTCTCCGTTGCTGTGCTAGGCTGTGCCTGTTCACCTAAACAATCTGCCGGCAGGACACGTCGCTCGGACGGTATGAACGAGGTGCGCACGATGCCCCGCAACAGGCCACGATCGTCCGTGTCGAGGCTCTCGCTCGGTCCCTTCTCCGGAATCGGTTCACAGCGGCGTTCGACATCGTCCGCCGTCTGTTCCGCCCAGTCGATCTCCTCGGTAAGGTGGTTGTTGTTCGTGGTCAGATGCTCCTCGGTGTAGTAGTACCCGAACTCACCGCACCCTTCGAGATCATCCGTCGTCGTTGACGGTTCGGTTAGCTGGTGGCCGTCGCCGGCAAGACTAACCGATCCAACCACCTGAAACCGAGACAACAGCAGAAACAGCAAACCGATCGGAAGCATCGCTGCCGGTATCACGAACAGGAACTTCACGAACCTATACCCCGGGCACCATTGCAGCCGGCCTGTGCGCTCATCGATGCCGAGTGTGCAACCACCGCCGCCGCCGCTGCCGCCACCACCGTCCTCTCCGCAGTTTGGGGCCGGCGAAGACGCCGCCGTCACTGACAACGAACCCTTATCGTGTTTGTTGGCCGGTTTATCGGCACCCAGTTCCATCGCACCTCGGAGGCAGCTGCTGCTAGCACTACACCTCATTACTGCACTGCACTCGTTTGCACATTGGTCATCCGCGGAACAGTGCGCCACTTCACACGACACCGTGTTTCTTTCTCTAGTGATTCTGGAGATCGTTAAATCGCTTATCGTCGCTGGCGAACGTCGTAACTACTTATCTTTTACACCGAACTACTTAGAGCACAGTGTTTCTAAGGCTACAAACTTCCGCTTAAAACACACACATCCGGGGGAACTGTCTGTACTCCTGCTGCAAGCAAAAGCGTGTAGAGAAGAGGAATGTGTCAGCACTCAGTCGCTATCTCGCTGCAATTGACGCCGATTAACGGCCCCGGGTACCTGTTTTGCCTGGTGCGATACGGGACGGCGGTACGTATGCGTATGCGATAGAGGGTTCTCCAGCAGCATCCGAACGCGCCGCGGGAACAGATGACGGTGAGTGCCCGTGATGATCCTCTCTGCCGGGCCGGGAGATGACTGGATGGAGCGCGATCTCGAAATGTGATGCTGCGTGCAGTGTGTATTGGTGCTGTCCGCGGGATAGGACCCACAACTGGAGGGCGTAATAATATCAACAATTCAACAATAACAAACACCCCCCTTCTGACAGCTTGGCACTCAGCGTGATACGGTGGTTGCTAGAGAGGAAGGAATCTGACGAGGGTGAACGCTGTTAACGCGCCATGCCTCTGACACACGCGTACACTGTTGTGTCGTAGTGGCGCGTGTGATGATATGATTTTTTTTAATGATCGATTGAGAATCACGTCAGATGGCGCGTTACACAGCCACTTTCTTAGGCGAGCTGTTAGTGTGTAGAGCGCAGGAAGCCACACCACCGTATCCGCTAAAACCGTGGCATAGGGCAGTGATTCGTGGCGGCAGCAGCAATACGTAAATACTGTTCCCTCACTGACACACACTGGCTCTGTCGATTCCAAAACGGGTTCAAAATCTTCCCCGGTCCGTAAAAGCACTCATACACAGTTACGCGGGGGGCCTGCTACCATCCCCAAAAGTGCGTTCCAACGATCGCCTCAAGCTGTGGTGAGAGACGTCGTCCGTTTTGCGCTTCGCGTTGCTGTTTGATTGAGACTAATTTAAATCAATTTCAAAGTAGCTATTCGCCAAATGACGCCCTCTCGGGGTGAAGACGGTAGCGTTATGCTGTGATAGGCAAGAGGTAGCAGGAGGAAAGCGTCACAGAAAACGCGTGGACAGAGCGCCGAAGACACACACTTTGCTGATACACCAAAGGAGCAACAGTTTTGATGTGTTGGCGAAACATAAGTAAATTTTAACCGATCCTAAGATTAAATTGATTAACAAAAAGTTGCTAATTATTTGTTAAAAATAGTAAACAATGACGTTGAGAAATGCGTTGCAGTGGTTTTTAATGCGTGATACCAGTATGCGGCATTGTAAAGGAATTAGTTTTCAGTTATTTGTATGCTACTTAGGAATAAAACACTATTATGAGTTTATTATGGAGGAAATAGTTGTGAAAAGTAGTCATCATCATGAACAAGCAATAATCTTTTTGTATGGTGTATTAATGCGGCGAAGGCTGTGTTTATATATTGCTTTGAGCAGCTTTCATTCATCAGTCCCATATTGTCTAGTGGTTAGGATATCCGGCTCTCACCCGGAAGGCCCGGGTTCGATTCCCGGTATGGGAAACTCTTTTGCTTTTTTCTTCATATTTGTTTTTTCTAAGACTCTGTTCTATAGAATACTTGTCATGTAAGCATGCTTACGAAAGTTGATATAAAAATTTGTGATTTATTTACTAACAAAATAAGCAAAATATACTTCCCCTGGGATTGCCTTCGCATTCGATGTGTCGTTCCTTTACACAAAATAAAATACAGCAGTGCGAGCAGCTGCAAACAATTTACATGCATGCAGCGTGCATGGACACCATTATAGTTGCAATAGACACAACCACACTACCCTCCTACTCCACGCGCCTTGTCGCAATGCAGCACTCCCACACTATATCCCAGCCGCACCATATGGAGGCGATTACGCAAAACGGAGACAATAGTTTTGCTATGGGCTATTAATAGTAATAGTAAATCCTTAACGCACTTAAAAAAGATGCTTTTTGGTTGTTTGTGCATTATTTGCACGTTGCGTTTTGTGCACCTACAATACTCCCGCCCCCCCCCCCCCCCTCCCCTCGGGCGCGATGCGAATTGCTTATGCTTTTGCTTGCGCGCCGCCCCATTCTGGCGGGTGAAACAGATTCCTCAATGAGCGTAATAAATTGTCGCCAATCGAAGTGGCACGCGCGCGTCAATCGGTGGTGTGCGTCGCTAAATATATGCGCAACCGTACGCGCCTCAAACCCTATAATACCATCGCGTTGGGGTAATGTTTTTACGAGCAAAGTGGAAGAAATATACAATCACCGTCCTTCGGGGACCGTGTGTTGTCGTCGTCTAGGATTCCTTTTTGAGCCTAGTGCCGTCCTGCGATTCGTTTGCTTCCTTTTATATCGTAAAATTTTATGTGCAACCATTTCGGTTTTATATCATCGCTTTGGCGGTACGCGGAAAAAAGCAAACGGCATGGGATTGTCCAATGCACATCAAACGAGAGATTGGAGTTAGTACAACAGTTTTATCCGCTCTAAGCAATAGATGAATTCTACTAAAACCGCCATTGTTTGTACCCTCGTTCACGAAACATAAAACGATCACATGATTTAAGAACATGTCCGTTTACACATCCATCCATTTCGTCTACATCCATTGGACACGACCGCCATCGTTGATCGTAACTTCTCGTGCTGCCATACCCGGTCGCAGCAATCACAATTACCCAATTCAGAGTGAAATCAGCTTGAATGGTTGTGTATTATCTTCCGCAAATGAAGCGAAGACGTTTGCTTGATCGTCCCGTGACGCTCCCGGTGGCACAGCACACGACTCGTCTGTCTTCTGGGGGAGGATCACCACCAAGCAGGTTAGGTGGTTCTACTCGTGGAAAGATAAAACAATATATAAACATAGCGAGACTGGCAACATTTATAAGAGCATATGTCTTGTTATGTATGTTTTAGGATTGATTTCAAGTTTTCGTTGTTTCTAGAATTCTTCTGTGTTTTATAAATTTAAACAATGTTATCATAAATAATATATTTTTTAACTCAATCGTTTACTTAATTGTTGTGTTAATTTATACTTGTTTGTGTCTAATCGAATTCTTTTTATACTCCTTTGTTAGTTTTCTTCCGCTTTACTTATATCATCATTTTAACGCTGGATAGCCCCCCATAGTAAGATGTCGCCAGGATTGTGTGACCGGCATGCAAATAGCATTTTGCTCGTTTACCAACCTCACACACGCACTCCAGCCCCACGATCGTCTGCCTCCTCCGACAAACAGGCTTATCATACATCAAGGAGTTGCGAACGACAAAAACCGCGCATCAACTGTTCGGCCAACGGCACCGGCCGGTTGATGGACGCAAAAAGGCGATAAAGGAGGGACAGAAAAAAAAAACCAATCGATAAGCACACGGGGATAGCGCAAATGTTGCCGGTGTGAAAACATAGCTAGAATGAATAAATAAATATGATAATGCAAAAGGGATCGCGCGTAAAGATATTCTTCAAGCACCAGGACAAACCATGAAAAACATAGACAAACGAACGCGATAAAAAGTGCACAATACACACAGGTATCGGAGAAGATGAACACAACACACAGTGCACTCCGGAGTCTATCGCGCGCAGCCAGTAAGGAAAGAACGGATTGCAATGATGAAGAAACAACCAAACTAACATTTCGAACGATGTGTCGGGTGGGATGTCCGGTGTGGCTGGTAAACCGAGAGAGCACGGTGTGGTGACAGGTTTGGTTGATTATTTATTATTCGATTCCAAAGCACTGCACGCTCTGTGGGCGCTTGGAAAGCGATGCGCGGTTGGTAAGCGATAGATGGAATAAATAATAAAGCATTATTTTGTGTTTTTCCACAAGGTTGAAAGCAAATGTATTGATGCAGGAAGGGAAGGAAGGATTACGTTGTGGAGAGGGGGTGTGTGTGTATCCTTTGAGGGTCGCGGTGGAGGATTAAGTTTCTTCGTGTGTGGACTGTTGGATCCCGTCCCGTATAAAGAAGGATTACATTAAAATCGCGCTTTGCTTGCCTGCCAGTTTTGTTTGTGTTTTTAAACTACGATAATGATTTGCTCCTAAAGCTTCTCTAACAGAATACACAAGAATAAGGATAATGTTGAACATTTGTATTTACTGCTGCACGAAAATTTTGAGTACATGATTCATTATGAGCATACTACCAAACATTTCAGTTTATGTAGACCATTTAAACAATCCTCAAGGAAAGCGATACATTCCTATAGTTTATCGATTAAGACACGGTCTAGCCTGCTGCCTTGAAATGTGCGAAATGCTCCCAAAACTAAGCTCTCCATGCATGAATTACTTTCCATTTTAAACTTTACCCATTTGCGCACCCGAAAGGAAAGCAAACGTGAGATTATCGATCAAACAAATATGTTACGAATCGAATAGCGCGAAAATGAAAATATTTTGAGTTGGGCACCAAACGAAAGATTATTTAAATCTCCAACGGTACGAAATGTAATTTTCAATTTATTAATAGGATAACAATATCCTTTATTGCCATTTTCCGATAATTTCACGCAAATGACAGTGGATAAAGAGCTACATTTGACGAAATATCATGTTTTTTTTCCATTAAAACACATATCGGTTGATGCATAAAACTGTATGTTTTAACTTGGTCCTGTAAGAAATATAACAAAACAAAAAATCTCACTTTCATGTTTACCCGTAATCACTGCTTTACACCGGTGCATCTCTACCTACCAGATGCATCCGGTTTCCCTTTTCTTTAAACGGGCACACATCACGTGCCGGTACTGCTGCTATCAACCGAGCAAACCCTGCTCTCCCAAATTACCTTGTAAAAAGGGCTGGTGGGTGTTTCCCTTATTTTTTTTTGTGTTGCATTCACATTTCACAGCACCCGAGCAGTGATCGCGGAACGTGATCGCATTTCGACGCGTTTTTGCAACCTACATTCCGCCTGGTATGAATCACCTCCAGCCACACGCTGCCTGACCCTCGCACTATACTGCCTCGTGATGCCAGCCGGGGATGGGGAGGCACCAATGCGTCACGGGTGTGAAAAGGGCGTGAAGGTTAACCTCCGGAAATGCATCCATTTATGAATCGATGCATTTGTCGCGCGCTCTGAAGATAAGACGGTGGGTGTACTCACTGCGGGTCTCATCGTTGGCGGTCGATCGCGTTTTTGTGATGATCACCGCCGTGATGAACGGAACGATGAAGTGCTCAAGTTGCCTAGTGTGATGAATGACACCTGGTAGGAAAGGTAGCGACATACACACGTTCTTAGGATTTGTCCCTTTTTTATTACATAAAAAACCCTCTTTCTTGAAACAATCTTCACACGAGGGTGTCAAAAATGGGATTAAAACGTACAGAGAAATGGTTCCCGCTTTGTCAGTCGCCCGGGTTCGGTGGGTGTAATCTTTCATCCGGATGCAATTGAGAGGATCAAAAATGTGTTCCGATTGCAGGAACAACAGCGGATGTTTTGATTGTTTTGCTTAATATCCGGCCGTGATGTTGGCACGGGGTGCAATTTGTAAAGCTTAAGTGTAAGTAAACAGTTTTTTTTAAATAAATTTTAGAAAATTTCCAGTTCCTTTCTTAGGGATGATGGTGAAAAATGGTATTGGACTACATTAAGTATGATATCAATTTAAGCATGTTCGAAGAGAGCAACTTTCTCCCAATACTAAAAAATAGCTCATCATTAACGCATGATGCGCTTAACATCTAGAGTTCTGGGCTAAGCCTAAGCTTCCCCCAGCACCCGTAGAAAGTTGATGCTGCGTGGTTCACCTCCCAAGAAGAATGGTGTATTGGCTGAAGATGCGTACCATCATGCTTGCCACACGGTTGTACCATCCGATACCTGTACCGATTAGAAGCCTGTGCAACAAACTCCGGCAGCCACCGTGGCGTTCTACCCGTACGAAGGCGGCTTCCGATTACTCGGGTTAGATTTAATTTATTGCTGGAAATAAATTAAGCACCCCTTCGGCCACTGCACTTGTTTGGTGCGTTGGGTTGTGCGGGCTAAAAGGAAGAAAGCAGCAAGCATCGTTGTAGCTTTTGTCGAGATTTTATCGCATCAAAGTCTGTCGTCCCTTATGCTCGTTTTTACCTGCTGATCGCACTCCGGCTGCCAATCAGACGGCGGGCACGAGCTCTGGAGATGGCACGAGCAACGGTAGATACCCAGTGTTCTTGAGTAAGTATGTATCCAATCTACTGGGAAAAGCTAAAATTGGGGATGAAGAGTGCTCTTGTGACGGTACTATTGATGGGCGCAGTCCTTGAACAGTTGTTTGCGTGCTGCAATGTTACGCGCGTTCTAGCCGTCCGAGAAGCGCTATAGCTGGTTGTTTGTTTACGAACACTTCTAACTGCTGTGTGAAGGATCACTTGCCGTGTGGCTCGAGCCGAGAGCATCATCAACTATCAAGCGGTACTTTCCCTCCAGCTGCATCTCGTAGCGGTACCAGGGCTTGTGCACCCGTCGTCTAGGCATTGGGTCAGCTCAATCAAAGTCAATTGCTGCAAAACGGGCGAGTGTGAAGAAACGGTTACACAAAATGCTAGGCACTGGCCTCGGTCGGCAAAAGCAGCACGGATTTCGCCTTTCTTATTAGTTTTATTTAGTGTAGCGAACGTCTTCTAATGTGTAATAGCATTAAAATAAATCTACACCGAGGTGGTACCCATCGGCGGGAGACAATTGAAGCCAATTGATTTGAATGGCCTGGGCAAGGTTTCCCCACAGAAACATCGATTCAACTGGAAAATTGCCCCCCTTCCCCTCCGGTCGTGGCGCAACCCGACAGATGCATTGGAAAGGTGGTTGCGTGCATATTGTGCTAATGCTTGGGAGGGGAGGCGATGAGGGTAGTAGTACAGCATAAGACCACGCCGTATGTCGTAAGATCAAGTATTGTGCGTTTTGTTTATGCTGTGTAATGGCAGTGGCATAAGGCACTGTGTGCCTGTGTGCACGATAAAGAAAGTGCTTCCCAGAATCAACACAAGATGCTGCATTGTTTGATGCAAGAAATTTTACATTTATAAAGAAAACGAGGCATAGAGATGGAGAGAGACAAAGCATCTACCATCTGGATAAAAGAAAGCGCAACGTAATACAGTGTTGCAATACTGCGCTGTTGCTGTTGTTGATCTTTCTCAAACAATGTTTTACAATGCTGTCTCGCTAGTGCTACAGTGGCTACCGCATCCTACACCCCGCCACTGAGCACGGTAGCTGCTGCGGTCCTGTTAAGATGTATATTTTACTGTCAAACATCGGAATCGATCGTAAAACAGTCCATAATCAAAACATTCTGACAATCTAATAAACGATTTATTTATAGCGTAACTTAAGAAGGAACTCTCCAACAACACAGCAGCACTGCCGGAGCACGCCGAGAAACACGATCGTTCGTTGTTTTATCACCCCGCATGTCCAGGTCGCACGCATGATAATTTCCCTTCCCACGAACGTGTCTCGATCACGGCGGTGCGGTTTGGCTAGAATATTGAGGTAGAAAATAGTAATAAAGCAAAATTGTAAGGCGGCTCGCGCGAACCGGCACGCACGCGAGAGAGGATCGTAAAATCCGTCACATTTAAGGATTTATGGTCCCCCGTTTCGGTAGGGACCGATAGGACCGCGAGAGCGATAGCGTTACGCGCCCGCCACCAGTGTGCATTGATATTCGATCATCGACGTAGTGCGTTCGGCGGAACGAATGCTTTATTCGTTTCGGATACGGTGAGGACAAATTTAATGGTTCGAATGGCTGGTGGGGAAGATTTGTTTCCGTTTTTTTTTTATTCTTGTCCAAATCCGGTTCGTTTTTTTCGCTCTTTTCCCAACGATCGAAGTAATCTGGAGTGGTGTCCCGAGTGTGTGGTGTCCCGTTTCCGGTGGATCCGTCCCGTGCCGGATAAAAAGGGAAACAAAATCATGTGGAACAGCTCGTTCACCACGTGCCCCTGTCAGATGGCAGGGGAAAACAGCTCAATTTCTTGCATGTGTAACAGCGAGGGGCGTCTCGTGCGTCTTGTGTGTGCAAGATGGCGTAAGCGAAACTCTCGCTCAATCTCTCTCTCGCGCCCCCTTGCGTCAAGATGTACTTATGCAAACAAACATACAGTTCGAATACCCGCTAGACTGTATTCTACACGCATCCTCAGAAAGTATGTGGATAAATTTACTATAGTCAAACTGTTCCGGAAACGTACATCCACGCACATACAGGGGCAGCAGTACTGTTTGTCTGCCCTCGTTCAAGGCTCTACGGGGAGTTTGGTGCGTTGATAAATTGTTTCTTTGCTTTTTACAACATTTGGTATTTGGGTGCTGTAGAACAGTGAATAGACGATGGTTTGCAACGGAACTATGGCGAAACAGCATTAATTTAATTTCAAGAATCAAATCAAGTCAAATTTTCATTTAAAAACTGTTGGGTTGAGTATTGAAAAGTCCTTAAAATTGGAATGTTATTATCGGAAGCATCTTCATGCAATATCGTTAAAATGATGTTTGCATATAACTGCTTATATGAATACATCACAACATCCCTATGTTTCTTCCAGGATCATCATCTCGATCATGGGAAGTGCTGCGCCTCGAATCGAAACATTAGCGGCAGGTTGATGCGTGACTTGCTTGGTGGTGAAAAAAGAGAAAAAAAAGTACCTCATCAGCCTTTGATCTCTTAATACCTTGGTGGCTCATCATCAACATCGTCAACATCTTGCCATGCGTCTTGGCCACACATACTCTACAGCTCCAACCGACCGCCATCTGCAAACCGACCGGGACCGATCATCGTTTGCTTGTGTGTATGCATTAAGCAAACAACAACCATTCCGTTTCATCTTCAATTGCGCGCGAGCGCACACGCGTGCCCTGATGGAGTTCTTCCACCATCCATTGCTCGACCCAAGGGACCGGCTGGACGACAAATAAGAAGAAGCAATGTTGGCGGCATCACAGCATAAGTTTTTAATAAAAATACGAACTCGAGCGTGCGCGTTCCGTCAACAATGCGCCTCCTTTCATCTTACGCACAGGAACATTGGAGAGTGGTCGCGTGGCCATCGTCGTGCCGGTGTCCATGATGATTTCTGCTTATGATAATTTTGGTGCAAATTTCCCAAGAAACACTGACCATTTGCGATAGGAGATAGGAGGCTGTCCAGTAAGTGGTGGCGTGGTTTTATTTGGCTTGGATGAATGTTTCACAAGTTGGGAGAAGTTTTTATGTTCCTGGAATGCTCACCCAACGAACCAGACATCCACCTGAAAAAAACAATTTGAGAAGTCACAGCGTACAAGTGCATTTCCTGCATTTCTAAACCCATCTCACATCCATCCAGTGGAATTGCTCCTTGTAAGGCGGTCTACCAACGGTTAGCTCAACATATTAGTATGCAAACCCACGAGCCAATGGTCGAAAAATATAAAATTCTACCCCGAAAAGATAAACCCCGAAACAATGATCAGGTGTGGGAGCGCGAGTGTTCCGAAGCCGGTTGATAAATTAAAATCAAATAATCATAAACATGAATTATTAATCAAACCGACGAAATGGAAAGGAAATACGTTGGTGAAATGTTAATTGTGCTGTGGGCGCTTAACCGGCGGAATATGGAGGTTCCAAATCCCGGCTCCCTGACACTGAGGCGCAGGAGGAGTAGAGCCAACAAGTGTATCCTGTACGCCGTGTCTAACCTTGGGTAGTTTTTTGACGCCACCCCCAAAAATGACGGTCCTGGTCGTCATCCACCGTTGGCTCAATAAGCATCTCCCGCCTCGGCTGGGGCCGTTTGGGGTACATTTGTCATGGCGTGTTTCTTGCGCGCGCGACAGAGCATTCCCGACCACCAGAACAAGTGCAGCGCGCAACTGTGTGCGGCCAATTTGTTGACCCTGACAAACGGGCGCTGTGCACATTAATTTCCTGTTTTCCTCTTGTTGCTCTGTTTGCAAGTGTGTCTTGGAGGTGCCATTTTGCGGAGGTGTTACACGACACACAATCCGCGTGCATGTGAGATGAGACCGTTTTCAGATGGCGCAACCGTTGTGGAAGGGCAACTGGCAAAAGTACAGCGCTGCCTTGCCCGGTGGTGTATGTCTTCCAGGTGGGAGGCACTATATCCGTTAGGAAGACGGGCGTGTGGAGTTGCTGCATGAAATAGCCGCCTTAAAACGCGTCTCCGTGCGGGGTGTTGTACATTGTTGTACATCAGAATCGGAGGTAGTGCGCTGCCAGAAGGTGACGATGCTCATAAAATAGGTTAAAACGTCGTTAACCAAAAACGGAGGAGGCCTTTCTTTCTCCTCTATTCTTGTATGAGATCACACGTCGGCTTGGACGCGTTTTGGATGTTTTCGAGTGGGTGAAGGTGGCAGAGAATTTAGCTCGCAGGCAAATTTGAAAAGTCCAAAAAATGCTGAAGGTAAATTATTTACCCGAAGCATAAACTTTTTTCGGTGGACACCGTTAGCAACAGTTTTAATCACATCCACGCGAAAGGTTGCCATCGAGTTCTCGTCGTTTATGGTCACGATATATCCCGGGCGACACAGGTTCGCTCTTCCGAATAAACGTTCCGCACGGTCTCTGTCACATTGGACGACCACTGATGTTTATACGGTGGACCCACTGGAAGATGATGCGTCACAGAGCGGTGTACAGGCGGTCCCCGAGATACACGGTACCTCTTATACGCGGATTCGGAGATACGCGGTTTTCTAAATTTGACAATTCTTTGAGCAAATTGTACTGATTTGACACATCAATTGCAAATTGCCAAATAATTTCCGTTTTGATCGAATGTTAAAAACTATTTCAAAAGGTTTAAAACAGTTATACTCAGTCAGAATCATATCAAATAGTTCATAAAGTGACTAAAACCGCCCCCTACTTGCAAAATTACACGAAAATTTCTGATATTTTAGCTGGAAATCACGAGATTCGACTTACGCGGAAATTCGAGATACGCGGTATTTTGCGGCCGTTTTCGGTCCCCATTAACCGTGTATCTCGAGGACCGCCTGTACTCTGTTTACTTCGACGAATTGGGCGCTCCCCTCCAGCACGCCAGATGACTGTAAACAGTTGCTGGGAATCTGTGCTTCCTCCCACTACCGGGGCGGCACTACTGACGATCGGCGGCCGGAGAGTCACCGGCCAACGATCAAACCATCTACGGTGCGTGGTTGCGTGTTTGCAGGCGCGGCAAGCAAGCAAGAATCGGAAGTTTGATGGATGGGAAATGAATTTGTGGAGGAAATAAAAGTATTTAAGTGATCACATTACAGGCGCACTGGGGCGCAGGTTTGCTTTACCGGGAATTTCGATACAGCTGTAGACGGATCAAAGTAGACTGCGGTGGCGGCAAGCGATGGTTAGGCTAGGTCCCTGAGTTCGTATCTGCTTTCATCAGTTTCTTTCTCACAGAGCGGGGAGGTTAATATGCGTGTACTCTAACTAAAAGAGCGATGGTTTCTACGAAATTCTTGATCGTATGAAGTGAGAAAGTGTGTTTTCTAATCTTACAACCACAAGAAGCCCGAAGACAACTGCCGGCCGCGCGGGCGCAACTTCGGCGTGATATGGAATAAACGTTTTAAAATAACATAAAAATCAAAACCGGAAAACTTGCTCTTACGAGATGCGCCTTAATGCTTCTGTGACGATTTGAACGCATTACAAGAGTGCTAAAATACCACAATCGCTAAATCATCAGTACAATTGCGAAATAAAAAAAAAAAAAAAAAAAAAAAAAAAAAAAAAAAAAAAAAAAAAAAAAAAAAAAAAAAACTATGCTTCACATCACAGAAGATTGTCGTTGAAATGATTTATATATTTTTTATTGTTTCGGGTGGGATTTTTCTTTCTTGGTACATTAATCTTAACCCTCTTGTTCAAGGTTAGAAGGTCACTTTTACCATCAATGTAATTCAGCTTCAAATTGAAACACGATTTTGAATTGCACGAGTACCTAACAGTAGCCGCGAACATGTTACTCTGCCCAGCCTCTAACACTTGCTACATTGAAATAATCTAAAAACTGAAACGGCCTATCAAATACATGCATTACTGACCCCGGTGCATGTTGTGCCACCAAATATCAGTAGAGGCTTTTTTGTAAGCATATTTCATTGTATTGTGCAATATTGCCATTGTTTTAAATTTACATAAAAAAAGAATAATTTCATATTTTTTAAACTCCTTTTCATTCTCCATTCACTGTACAATCACACACTCATAATCAACAGACAAAATATTACCCAAAACATTGCCTGCGTCGTCTTGCCGCACATACTCGCTCGCATTGTGGTTTGACAGTCGGCAACGATCCAATAATGAGAATGATGGTAGCCGCTTTCTGCCGGTTTGTACCTCCCAGAAGCTTACCCTTATCCCATCTATCATTCCCACCACCGCACGACCACTTCACCTGTCATCTATGCGCGGCTGCGTTTAACTCATGACTAGTGTGCCGCAGGCACAACACCCTACCCACTGTAGTGCCATACGGTACTTTAGGCAACGGGAAACCACTCACTCAGCCAGAAGTGCATGCATCCCTTTCGGCGGTATGCGGGAGTAGCGTATCGCTGCCTACATCCTTCCATCACCAGCAGTTACTACAACTATAGGCGACCGGAAAGATACTCGTTTCACAAATTGAAATCTTCTCGGGCATTGCTTTACAGAGGATCGTTTTTCCCCCTCTACTTTCTAAATAGGACTTTCCGTCGTCCCTTGAACATCCTCCCCTTGTTGTGGTTGTTGAAGGTTATAATTATGATTTTTCCACCCACACGCATTGTTTCCTTTATTGCTGTGCAAAGCTGTGAAGGGTGTCAGATGTGGCCGTGTTGTGTACTAAAGCATGACAACGAATTAATATCGTTTCCTTCGTTTGTTCGTTTGTTTTGTACCGAGCTGGATATGGTGATTGTCAAAATGGAACAGATTTATTGCCTTCAGCAAGTGTTGCAAGTGTCCTGCAGGAAAGGGAAGTAATTTCATGACGCTTAATATGCGTCCAAATATTTAGAATAGACAAGTAAGTAGTAGTTTCGAACATGAAATAGAAATTCATTTCAAGCAATTCAAACACAAGCCTATCAGACATTCATCAAGCTATTACAATCTGCACCAAAACAAATAATCTTTCTAATCCGTGCCCTCAAAAAAACCTCCACAAAACAATGCCGAAAATGTAAACAAACCCGAACTCGGTGGACAGGTGTCACAACGCTGTGTAGCTAACGGGTGGCCTCATTTTCGACGTGCCTCGGATGCACCCAAGAAAGCACACTTCCTGCCCACGCTGCGCTGCCATCCGCCGGCATACGGCGCGTAGTGCATATCCGGGCGCGACGATGATTATGCTTGCACCCAGCACGCAGCAAATGGAAATAGAAAATCTAAATTCCATCATTTCCGTCGCCCCTGTCAAGTGCGATTAGGCAGTGCGCAGTCGTTTGTCACTGGCGGTCGGGCGCGTTAGAAACCAAACTTAAAGTCCAACGCTTAACCTGCGCACGCTGGTCATGAATGGTTCCGGAAATGGTACGGAATGAGGTGAGAAAAGTAAATGCCAGTAAAGATTGGGACGATTCGAGCACGAGCTATAGTGGGAAATGTGGGTGAGAAGCAACAACCAAACGTGATGAACCGCGCCGAACAAACGAAGTTGACGATGATGATGATGATACAAATCGTTATTCAGCGTCTTGTGGACGATGGGCGGAAATCGCTTGATTCGATGTCACAAACAGTATTTGGGTGCGAAGCGATTGACGGACGCGCTTTTGTTGCTGGTTTTTATGTATATTTGGTGGGGGTGGACTATACAGGCTTTCTGCTCTGACCATTCGAGAGGGAGGACAGCCGATGGGTTTGAAGTGTAAGCCGTTCAACGCCATATTGGTACGGCGGGACGACAAAGAGCAGCGGATTTGACGGGTCGATATTTTTGGAACCAATTAGACACTGAATTAATGAAGCATAGGCATCTCTCAAGTTATTTTATGCAGCTATAAGAATCTTGTTCTAAGCGGCTGTAACTATTATTAATTGTATGTGGCCAATTCCAACTAATGCAATCATTAAGATTGCCCAAAACGAAGGTTTATTCGAATTTGCATTTTTGAATAATATACGCTCAATTGTATTGTACTAGAACGCATCTTTAACCGATTTTACATAAAGAAATCTACAATTATTTGTATACACAACAGCCATGTACAACGGGGAAAGGTCTTATTTTAATCAAAACACTACTAAAACAATCTTTTAACGATTTATTTTCATCCGAATCTGATTAATCATGCAGCCATCTACCACCAACATCGTTCAACAAACATAAAAATGATATGTTTGAGTATAAATCTAAAATCTGGCAAACAAACCCAGCCTACAACGTTTCCCTCGAGCTGCGAAGGATGCCAGTAGTAGATTCAAAATCTCTATTAAAAAAACCATGTTTCACCATTGCTATTCGTACCGTACTTCCGCAGCAAAACACTTCATGTTTTCGTATTGCATAAACCACCGTAAATCATTGGCCCGGTCCCGTCATTTGCCATAAATAACATTATTATTCGGCCCAGAAGTAGTGCCACTGGCTGTAGTTTCCCGTGCACTAATTTATGATCGCCGAACCCAAACCAAAAAATCGGTTGTTTAAACGGACGAAGGG
Source organism: Anopheles gambiae (assembly GCF_943734735.2). Classification (NCBI taxonomy): domain Eukaryota; kingdom Metazoa; phylum Arthropoda; class Insecta; order Diptera; family Culicidae; genus Anopheles; species Anopheles gambiae. The sequence goes on from NC_064601.1 coordinate 32,293,655, forward strand.
ATGTTTTGATAGCAGCAGCAGCAGCAGCAGCAACAGCAGCATCGTGGCGTGGCCTGTCCACGCATCACCTAAACCCCTTCAGACCAGCGTTCCAGGGAGCACACACTCACCAGTAGTGGTGGAGTAAGCAGCTTCACTATTCAAATTACCTCGCCACAAAAATGCACAAAAACATCGACACTAATTTGACCCGTATTGCCGGCAAGATCCACTAATCGGCCAAAGATCGCGGCAGATAGGCAGAGGGAGGCACAGCTTGCGATGGTCGCAGCCAACATCTGGAAAGGATTTTCTTCCGCTTCGGGGGTGCGAGCGTCACATCGCTAATTGCTGGTCGCGGTAGGAAGGAGCACCGTGGAACGCTCGCAGCTCACGCGTCCAATCGGTGGTTAAGTGCAAAATTTATGTTGACAATTCCGGGAAATCCGGGAAGGTCCCGCGGGTCACCGAAAATGGTGCCAAGCGTGTTTACCGAATTTCCGAAACGTGTTGTCAGCGACCCCGCGGGGCTGAGATTGATTACACTGTGGGGTGTTTCGGGCAGGGAAACTGTGGGGAGAGTGGTTAACTTTTCACTGATCATACAGTCGTGTGGTGTGTGTGTGTGTGTGTGTGTGTGTGTGTGTGTGTGTGTTTGTATGTGTGCCCGATTAGGGAAGGAAAGAATGAAAAATGGGAAGAATAAGCAGCACACCGAGTGTTGGCAAGCGATGTAAAATTGTCTACGATCGTGCTCCAGATGTGCCTGCATCGCTGCAGGTTTGTGATTTGAGAGGGATGGAAGACCGGGTGGGGATGGTGTGGGGAGCCGTAAATCGTGTACACACGCATGCACCATGCACGTTGCACCGGTTGTTGATGCAGTTGGCACGAGAGCAACAGACGGTAGCGTAAGGAGCGTCTTTCGTAGTTTTGGTTCCAGATTTTCCGTTGCGAAGGATGCGAGGAGGAACTGTGAGGAGTAGAATGAAGGCACGAGCACAAGGGCACGAACGAGGGACGCCTGTGTGATGGTCTGGCCGGCTGCAGCTGCCGCGAAGGACGTTTGCTGCTGTGCGTTGGGCGCGTTGGGGGTTTCGGCTTTTCGGTTCGGAGGAAAGAACAATATTTAGGAAGCTGTCAGTGCACTTGTGCCCGAACCTTGTGCTGATAGGAGAATGGTGGTTGATTGTAAAAAGGTCTTGTTTAATATTATCGGTGGAATGATTTGTGTTTTATTAAAAAATAAAATCAAAATTTACCCCAAAAATATCGTTTATTCATTCAAAACAAGCCCATTTCATTGTTGTAAGAAATTTATAGCCATTTCAAACTTTATTGATCTACCTACCATCAGTACGGCTGTCAATATTCATTCTGTTGCGCTATTAATTTTACTGTTATCGTCAAATCGTTCCACCGATCGTTTACCCCATACAAGCATCACATTATTGCAATTATTAATGATGCCAGCACGCGCAGCACACCGAACGGGATAATCCTATTCCACGCAATTACATTCATGATCCCCCAACTGCAACTCCACCTTTCTGCATTTTTTTCTTTCCGTTTCTCCAAACGCGCCTGTCAACAAGATTACAGGCAGGGCAACATTAATCGCTAACAAACCATTCACTTGAACGAACGTTTACTACGAATTACTACATGATGCGTTTCTTCAGGGCTTACGATCCGTGTGCACTCTCTTCCTGCAGCTTCGTCTCGGTGCATTGTGAGTTCCCATTCACCGTAGAATGCGACGGTTCAGCGTTGTGCAAGCAACCGTTGCGTGTGTTCGATCCCTGCCACGGAGCGGCCTTATGCGCTTTTGGAACACGATGCGTGGAAGTTTCTCCTTCCGATCTTATGTTTGTAGCTCCCACGCGAGCGCCAAGCAGAGGAGATCTGCTTACGCACGTGTGACCGTTTGCGAAGCAAAGGAAACAAACAAACAGAAAAGAAGGGGCCAAACTCCTCCTTTGCTCCGTCTTGTGCAATCTTCTTCGGGAGGTTAATAATCGTAACGTTAATCAAAGATACATGCTCGTTGCGATTGTGCATGGCCTTAGTCGGTGGTGGTGGTTGCTCTGATAAGTGGCGACTGCAAAGGGGCTCGTCGGATACGATAAGCTCGCATAGAGCAGATGATCGTCCACACGGGCGTGAGATCGGACCCGTCGCGTTGAAATGTTATCGATCGTAGGAGGCTAATGAATAATCTATAAAGGTATGGTTTGAAGTATGGGAGTTGGCTATAGCAGGATGCCTCTAGAGATCGCGTCTGCAAAATCGGTGCGCAATAATTAACAGAGTTTTATCTTATCTGATAAACCATAATTTATAGAATACATATGGAAATGCTTGTCATTCGGAGGGTGGTGTAGTGAACCGTAAAAAATGTGTTGGATTGTTTTACATAATTTATGATTAGTCATTTTTGGCAGCTCGGTTTTGAATGTTGTGAAACTGGCGTTTTATTATTTTTCAGTTTTTGATTCCATTTTTATTGTTACTGATGTCCGGATCCTGCAAGAGCTGTATAATTATAATTAATTTTGAAAAGTTCCCCTTTATAAACATGCTCTCCATCAAAGCAGATTGCTTCCAGGCGATCAATTTCTAAACTCTATTAAATGTGAACATCATCGGGTCCGGGTGTATCGAGGCGGAATTTTCCCCATAACGCTGCAGTTCATAAAACATTAACAACGATGAATCAACGCACGACCCCATACAGCACAGGCTACCGTTGGCGCATGTTTGTTGCCGTTGGCGAAGAGAAAACTAAAACCAACTCCACGAGAAGTTGGAGCATGGGCAGGGCATGCAAGCTGACCACTGAACTTATTGCTCCCTTCTTTACGAGCTCGCACCGATGAACCTCCGTTGGGGTGTGGTGGTATTATTGGCCAGTAGGTGATGAGTGAAGCGGACCAAACCTTATCCCTTCTGGATGTACTCCGCATGCCAGTAGTGCTTAGGGAGTCAATTACGGTTGGAAAATAAACCGGTATAATAATCGACTGAATAATAGCTTATAGCTTAACGCGTAGAACAAATTAAGGGCAGTTACAACTATTAGACAGAAGGTATATTTAATACTTAATGATTAAGGAAGGAAAACATTTCATTGGATGGAGTGAAACTTGTTTATTTTGAAACTATATGTACTGCTAATCTTCAAATTTATTTAATCCTTTAGTTCAAAGTCTTCCTCAACGTTAAATTTTAATCGTTTTTTTTATCGTCAACTGTTCTTCTGTTGTCTATTTCGAAGTATTTCTATTGCAACATCAAACCGTTCCTCTAGCTCTGTTCGTAAACAGATGAATGCTACGTCCTCTGGCTTGAACGTAACACAATTCCACCAACCACAACGGCAACCTTCCTCTCAGGGGAACGTGTCCGATCCCCGCGGTTCGTGGCTTCGCGTTAGAAGACGGCGGTGATGCCAAAACGTCATCTTGTTTGCTTAAAAATAAATATCTTTCCCAAAATCGTTCGCCACGTACCGTTTCCGTGCGGCGTGAACCATTTCCCGTCGGCCGGATACTTTCACTTCCCACGTCACGTCACCGCGGCCGCGTTGGTTACTATTTTCCCCCTCCCGCTGCTATGGCACGGTGGTCAGTGGTTTCGAATTTTCCGTGGCCCACTTGCATGCGGCTGTTGCAAAGGTCTCGCCAGAATTCGACTACTCGACGAACTCTGTCGAACCTCATCGAACGCACCGCGATGACGAATGGCGGATGTTAGTTTTGGATTGGAGGGAAAAGAGTGGACTGTGTAGGTGCTCCTGTATACTTCTGTGTTGGCTAGTCTCGTCGGTGTGTGTGTGTGTGCGAGGTTAAGAATGTCTCCGACGCAACCAAAGCGCATCGCACGCGGGTGCGATCGTCACAAAGTGCGGTCTCACGTGATTAAACTGTCATGTTTACAACTGTTTGTCACCCGAGACACCACAGCCCAGCCGTAGTGTGGAAATAAAAATAATAAGACAACAAGGGCACATAACGACCGTCTCAGATACATACACACAAAAAAACTCCCACCCTCACCTTTGCCGTGACGGGAGGAGTACGCGTTCCTTTGTCTATCCGGCTGGATTAACGGTTCTGGAATAGCGCATTTCTTCCTTTCTTTCACATTGCCCGGTGGAAAACGAGCCAGCAGGAAACTGGAAGCACCGAAAAGAGAGCGCCGTTTTTCCGCCCCATCCACCATAACTCCCATCGAACGTGACACGATGTCGAACGAAAGAAATCGAGCGCTCCGTTGACGTGCGATGACGATGACGTATCCGGTGCAGTGCAGGGCGCCCGTTGCGCGTCGCACAAAACATGGTGGAAAAGGGGTGTGCTGCGTATGATCGCGCTGTCAATGATGACGATGGATCATGGATTTTCCGGATGTGAGTTTTCTTTCACAAGAAAGCAGGGAACCGTACAGCGGAAATTCCCGAAATTGGGAAACTGATGGGGTGGCGGCGGCAGCGGCTTTGGAAGGTAACAAATAGCTACAAATATTGGTGGGCTACGCATTTGAAACTGCTTTTGGATGGTCGGATGCTCCCGCGGATGCTGCGTGGACAGGAAGGAACAGGAAGTGCAGCTAAAACAAGCATCATAATTCCGGTTCCGTTTTCCGGTGTTTCCGGCGGGGCGGGGAAGGTAGGCAAAATAATGTATACACACACGCACACACACACACCGGACCTATGTTTGGCAAATGGCACGTGCACTCGCTTCGTTAAGAGAATTAAAGCAGTTAAACGGTCTGACAAGCAGCAAGCATGCGGGATGTCATGTGGTTTTCGGGTGATGGAACGGTTCGTGCCTCAAGATTCGAAGGCTCAAAATCATGGTGGTTGTGTCTAATTCAACCTTACGCACTAAAAGTATCGATCCTTCAAAATGTTTCGTCTTATGTATTGTGTTCGATGCCCTTACTGATCACAATAGAAAAAAAGCACAGGTGCATTGCTTTCTTTGGTTTAAAACAGAAAAGTATACACGACATTCGGATCCGGTTTTTAATGTTTCATCTAATACGGGTAGCCAATAGATATTTTACTCCTAAGCTAACTTCAAAAGAGTGATTTGTATCCTTCCCAATGAGAGGACGAAAACACGCAAAGTGAGCAGCGAGAAAAAGCGGTTGGGCATGAGCTGAGAACGCGGTGAGAAGCACGGCGATGATCGTGCTCTCTTTCTCACCATGCATCCTTGCGATCGCAGAGAGTATTGGAAAGAGAGTGATGGGTAGTTCTGTAAGTGAGGTGCTTTTTTTTTGGTTAACCTCCAGGATGAATGTTTAGTTAGCTACTTCTTTATCTCGTGGATTTTCCTTGTTATCTAATGTTTAAATAATTCGATGTTTTCATTCACTTTTCTTTTATTTATTTTTTGTAATTTACAAAGAGTTGCAGCTTTTGTGAGACGATTTATGTGATAGTTTGGTTTACCTCGAAGAAATGGTATATATTTCTTTTTTTGTATTATGCTTCCTTGTTTTTAATTTTCTTCACCTTCGTATTATTCCCATAAGTAACCAATAATATTTTCCTTTTTTTCATTTCGCTATGCCTTACATATTTTGTAGACAATATTGTGCAAACAAAGCATTCACTGTAGCTAACTCTACTACAAATTACTTGTTTGATCTTCTATTTTATATCTCCTATAATCGCATTTCTGATTCGGCTGGACCGGTCCCGTTGTACAATCTTGTAGCCGTAATGTAATAATAATTAAGCATTGTTGGCAATAAGAAATAAAAAGACGGACATTATAGAATATTTCTAAAAAAAGTTATGGAAAACTATACACAAACATAAATCGTGAAACAAATGTTCAGCATTTCTGTCAAAACTGTGCATCTCAGACTCCAACGACACTTACACGACAACCCAACACTTGCCTGGCGCAAAAGAGCACGCCGTGAGTATGCGTTTCGTGCCCGCACGTCGGAAAGCAGCCGCAGCATCGAAACATATTTTCTCAGTCCGTCTCTGACTACACGATCGTGCAGACGTGCGTTGCGCACAGTTGTGGAAGATCGTCCTAGCGTTGACGCTGTTTGAATTCTCCCGTTGCTCTCGGAAGATTTTCCACCGCACGCAGCAATATCGCGCGTGCGTATTTGTGGTGTGTGCGTGTGGAACCGACGGTGGTATAGTTTTGTGCCAGTGCAGCGTGTGCATCTTGTGGTGGTGTATCTTCCATTCGTTGAGCTGAGTTTTTCCGTTTTTGGAACCAACTACAAAAAAAAGGTGCACTTTCCATATGTGAAATGTGAAACTCCATGAGCGTGTGTGTGTGTTATGTGCGTAAAGGCAGACATAACCGTCCGTACAGTAGACGCAGAACAGAAGGAAGAAAAACATAAGAAGAGAAAAGCAAAGCCAACACAAGAGAGAAAAAAACGAAGTATGCAAAACAACCATCCAACACTCAAAGCAAAACGTGTGTTGGCTCTCTGTTGTGACCATGTGTGCCGTCAAGAGTTGTGTTTGCTGAAGCGAAGGTTCAAAGAATACAGTGAGATGCAAAACTAAGAGTTGCACTTCAAAAGTGAATTGCTAAAGTGAACGGTTAGCAAATTAGATTAAGAGTTAGTGAAGTTGGGGTGTGTCAATCGAAGCGAAAAAAGGTGCAATACTTATCAAAGGAAGGCAAAAAATCAGTGCATCAGTGCAGTGTGCAGCAACAAAGGCCAAAACAACAACAAAAAACGAACCTAACGAAACGGAAGCGAAAAAAGAAAAAAAAAAACAGGAGAAAAAATCCAATAAGGAATAGTATCGGATCGATTGTCATTCGATCTGCGATATTTGTCCTTACGTTCGAAGTGTTCAATATCAGTGCCAAGCCGCAAAGTGTAGAGTGCCGTGCGACGAAACAGTGTGAATAAAGAATTAGGGGAAGAGAAGAAGAAGGTTTCTATCTAAGCTGAATTAAAACCACCGCGGACAAATTGGATTACGCAAAGAGAATAGAAAATCAAGTACGGGAATCGATCACAATAGGAAGCTGTCAACACACATCGAATCAGGTAACAAAATCAATCACTCTACCCCGCCGTTCGATCGAAAGGGATGGATCACAGTGAAAAGCGATCAATTTGTCAGAGGGACCGGGATTAATTGATAGGTTTAGAGCATGGGAATAGATTTTTTTGAAGGATTTTTTGTTAAATTCGTCACTTATTTTACATTGAGTAGGAATTAGATTGTCACTACTGAACCTGCTCGAATTGGAACAATCACACAAACACACACACCGCTTTTCGCGTCCTTCGCGTTTGGTGCGCTGTGTGGGAACGTGCACGAGTTGGTTACCTGGCGCATCGAAACCTGCCAGCGCTTTTTTTTCATCTTCTCCCTCGACAAACGAACACTCAACGATTTGAACGAATCAATCGATCGCTGCTGTTGTATTTGGTGGTCTGTATTTAAAAATAGTTCGCTTTCTGCACGGTCCCAATCGCTTTTTTTTCCGTGCCCGGCACAAGGATCGGCGGCCGCACTAACAGACGCTAGTGTTACGAAAATGTAAAACCCGAAACTTTGGTGTGAGAGAAAACCACAAACGTTACAATGTGTGTTTTACCGATGTGACCGAACTTGATTTTTTTTTGTTTTGCGCCAAAAAGCAAAAAAAGAAAAAGAAAAAACCCGAAACGAAAAAACAGGGGAAAACCTCAATATTTAGCAGTAAAGTAGAGGAAAAGTTAAACAAAAAACGTGAAGAAATACACATCAACACTCAGTCGTTGATCTTCACCTCGATCTTCACACCTAGCTGCGATCGACGCAAGGAGGTGGGCATATCTCTATTCGCGTTTGTCGAGGGAAATTCCGCGAGAATTTCCCGTCTTTTCGTGTGTTGAAACGTGCATGTCCGTGTGTCTGTGTGTGTGTGTGTCTCACTAGCGCCCCGCGGAAATGTTGCCTTTTTCCATTTTGCCAATATCGAACGCGCCGTTTTCGGAAGGGGGGCCCAGCTCACTCAACGGGGTTCCATCACTGTTTGAGGTCGCACCCGCTCCACACATTTCCCAAGCCGTTTGCCTGAAAGGAAGTGAAGTGAGCAAGCGGTGGGGAGGGAAGGGGGGAAGTAAACATCAATATTTATAGCATTTTGTTCGATGGGTCAGAGGTAAGGTGCAAACGCCAGCTCGTCGGTCTGCCGCTGCCTGGCACTGTATGTTCGCTGTAGAATGTAACGGAATGGGGGGAGGAAAACATGGTTCTCGCGTCAAAATTCGAACACACAGCAGCCCGAGCCGACCCTGGGTGGATGGCCACCGTGTTTTTTCGCCCCGCCCGAGGCAGCAGGGGCATCGATTTTTCTATTTTCCGATTTTCTTTGCCCCTATCAACCCCTCCGCGTGCAAAGAACAAATGATCTGCGATCGCTTAAAATTCGTTTCACCACCACCGGGCGTAATGGGCCCCACGGTGATCGTAAGGATTTGATTTATGTTTACTGTCCCGATAGCGTGACGCTTGATTTACCGCATCGGTCCTACGAATGCGCCCCAAAAGCTGCACGCTGAGGTCTGACGAGCCGGTCTCCTTGTCTCCTCACTGACTGACATGGATCGCGTAATGCGGTCACCTAGTTGTGCTCTACTTTTCGTATGCACCAATTGCATAGGGTTACCAGCCAACGACTACCACACATGCACAGGCCAACGACACACCTTTATGTGCATCTTACAGGCTTTAGTGCAGCATTTCCCGTGTCTAACCGGGCGCTTGTTTCGGCCGCTCCCGCACACCAGCACCGAAAACTGTCAACCGTTGGGAAGTTCATATATCACCGGCCTAATACACCGGTGCTAATACACAAAGCAACATGCCCGCTACATGGTGCAGCATGTTTTTTTTCTCGTGGCCTCTGGCCACGAGTGTGCTTGTTTCGTAAACATGGCCGGTACCAAATAAATGCGCTTCTTCACCTCGGACGGACGGATCGGACGGACGATCGTTCCTGTATCCGCGTTCTCGATTCGCATCTCGTAGTGGACCACCCCCACCCTCCCGGGTGGTAATTTTTCATTTTCCTCACCACACTAAACGAAACGTTGTTTACAGCTTTTGGAGTGATAAAGTTCTTTTGCCCCCCCCCCCCCCCCCCTCCCGCACAAGAACGAGCGTGTTTGTGTGTATTCTTTTTTTGATTCCGTTTTTGAATGTTTTATTTTTCAAATTTCACTGACGTCGGAAAATGGACACATTTCAGCACGCTTTACCCTCCCGCGTTAGTGGCGGGGGTGAAAAATGTACCGATGGGATTAAGTTTAATTTCGGTAATTAATTACAGTGAGCTGTGTGGGAAAGGGGGAGCACGGGAACGTAGCAGCACAGTTTGGTTCAAGAGGACGCAGTAAGGGAGGTTTTTTTTTTGGCGCTTCTTTCGGTGCAACTGTGACACGTTATAGCGTCTGTAGAGTTATGGGGCGCATTAAGTGGACATTTACAGCTGTAAAGCGTACCAGGCCCGGGGTGGGTACGATTTAAGAGAGACAATCGCGAGTCAGCTTCGATTATTGTGATGTGCATGGGGCCTTTTATATGTTGAGAGTAGCATAATTTACTAGAAATGGATAATTATTATAAGAATCGCAATCCAACTGGATGAAGCTCTGGAGCTTAAATACGTACCGTGCAGCATATTATTTGAATTGTTGTGCATTGTTTGAATTTGAAATAACATTTGTGCAATAGAGTAATTCGTTTTTAAACCTTTCAAAGTGATTGGGATGTATCGCAGAAAACTGCATTTTTTTTATTCCAGTTTCGTCGCCTTTGATTGATTTTTATCTTGAAAACCATACGCACCATCCTGGTAAACTTTAAGCTATACTTTCACAAACTCACACACACACATTGCTAAGCGCACCTTACACCGATAGCATCAGAACCACATTCCAACACCATTGAAACGAATGTGTGCAAATCAGCACATGCCACCATTAATATGTGACGCTCATCTAACCCAATTTCTAGTTCTCGCTAACCGCACAATCTAGGTGCCACCGTCTAGTCTCGTTAGCAAGGCGGACGGGCAGCACGCATACCTATGCAACACCCCCAGAACAATGGCACGTTTGTGTTTCACTTTTAGCCCCCGATCGCGAGCGATCGTCCATCATCGATCATGTCTTCCTAAGCGAGCGTGGAAGCGAAGCGAGGGAAGGAGAGAAACGCATGATCTAATCATACGCACAGCAAAACCTTTCCGTTTCATTAATGCATGACCATACCTCCGGTGGTGTGCTCAAGGGAAAGCAAACAAAACAAACGCCCCGCGCAGGACACAAACACTCGATCCGTTCGGTGCACATTAAAGGAGCATCGTCGGGGGCCGTCGCTGGCTGCTTAATTTCGTATTCAATAGCTAGCCGGGCTGCGCGTACCCATGCTTGAATGTAGCTTCTGGAAATTGATTCAGTGTTCGGGCTCGAGAGGCTTGAAGCCTCTAATCAAAATCCCTGTCACGAGCCCTTGAGCAGCCCCTGGTGGCGGGCACGTTTGCGTGCCTAATTGAAGATAGCTTCAGGTTCGGGGAAGAATGTTTCCTTTCGAGCCACCAGACAAGTCGCAGGAAGCCATCGCTAGCAGCAGCAGATCCACATGGAAAGTGCCAACAGGGTGGAAAAAGAATTCATGCTCTCTGTCGTTCAAGTGGCCAAAATGAGCATTGGTTTGCGCGAAGGATCGCGACCGTGCCCGGATGTGGTGTGTCTGGCAGCCTGATCATCACCACTAATGGCACTCAATTAGAATCCTTGATATCTGCGGTCGTCTGTGGGTGCCAGAAGCCGATCATCGGCACCGGTTTGACGACTGGAACAAAGGTGGTACCGGCACCGGCAGGTCTGGCCATCGGCCTGGGGTGAGTTAAGTGCTCGATTCACATCGTTATCAAGAGCTCGGTTCCTCTCCGCTGTTGGTGGCGTTGCAAGATCACTGATCTCTTCACGCTACCACGTGCGCTCAGCTACCGTAGCGATGGTATGGATCTGGGTGCGACGACTTCCCTATCAAAACATTGCGAAACGCGTTTGAAGTATGTGCCGCGCACCACAGGTTCCTTTGGTGACAAAAAGGAGAAGCGCAACACCATGCACATGCACGCACACAAAAAAGGACAAACTTAGCGCTCGCGCGCGTCCATGTGCGGTACACACACACCCGCTGTTGCTGCCAATCTTTGGGCGGCTGCAGTTCGAAGTGTAATTTATGCGACAGCAGCAACAGCCGCAGCAGCCGCACCACCAACATCATTTTTAGCGTGCTGCAATAATCCCCTGAGTTTGCAATAACCGCCAGCGGGGCTAACGCTCTCCTTTGCCGCCGCGTAAAAAAGAGATGTACGATGGGCAGATGGACCTGTCAAGTGGCGCGCAAACTGACATGGAAAAAGCGGGCATACACACACACACACACACCACCCGCGCGCCGATGCACACGCTGCTGCACAAGGCGCGTGCACTGGTTGTGTTGTTGATTGCATTCGCTAATGTGCATTGGGGCCCCGTTCACGCAAACAGCAGCACACACGCTTGTCCGTGCGTAAGTGCGCAGCTCCTGACAAGGTTACGCAGCGTTTGCGAAATGTCCTGCGCGGGCGGACAGCAGAGCAGAGACAGTGAGACAAATTGCATTCCTCGTCCATTGCGCCTCCGACGCAAAATGCACAATGAAGAAATACACCTTTCCACGATGGAGTTATCATCGCGCAGCAGTCCGTACAACAACAGTACGGTGCGCGGCTGATTCATCAGCTCAGCTTGCTTGTTGACGACACATAGATATCCCACGACCTCCCGGCACACCGTGCGGGCGAAACGAATCGTGTATAGGGTATAATTATGCTATTAATCAAATTATTTCGAAGATGTACCCGCCCGTGGGGAAGCATCAAAAGCTGACCGCGATGCGACCATGGCAGCATGTATCGAAGTGTCCCCTGACCCGACCCGATGTGCGTCTATCCCCGCCTAACACCGCGGTGCGGCAAGACCGAACTCAATTGAATTAAATCAAATCTTCCCAGTGAGGGTTTCACGCCCATCTCGGGCAGTGATACTGCCCAGGCCCTGCTATCATACTCGCAGGCTACCGTAGCAGACAGCGAGCCGCCTAATCCTTCAAAAAGGGGTTTCGTTTCGACTGACGCTGTTTCACTCTTTCTAAGCGGACGGTGCAACGGTCCCTCGCTGCGGCTTCCTCGTGGTGACCAGTGGTGACCGTAGGTGCCGTAGCCCAATTTGAACCTCGAATTAAGATGTCCCCCCCGAAACGATGCTGATTGAGTGAGAGATACGGCGACGGTTTGGCTTGTTTTTTTTGTTCGGTTGCTGCGGCCGTTACAACCCGCGTTTCTCCGGGCATTCGTTACGGGGTCGTGATTTACCGCACACTGAGGGTTGACAAAAAACGAAGAAGAAAAAAAAACAACAACAACAACTACCAAATCTACTCGTCATCCACAGCCAATGGTGGCCTTAAAATAATGTCAAGTAATGCACAGTGCCTTTATGTGATTGTATGTGTGTGTCTCTCTCTCTCTCTCTCTCACTCTCTGCTCGGGGCCAAATGCGTGTCCAGCATAAATTTGATTGCTCGAAATACGCGCGGGGCCCGGAGAACCTTAAGAAGCGATCAACTTAACGGTGGGGGGTGTAAAAACGAAACACATCATGGAAGACTGGTTGTCCAAGAAATTACTTTGTAAATTGAGTACGATAAAACAACTACCCATTGTTGGCGGCAACTCTCGTCGTCGAAGATCGCACACAATCGAGGCGTTTGTATAACAGTTGCCCGATAGGTCGCGTACGCGTCTTGACCATATTTTGGAAGTCCCGTCTGCCCGCGTTCGTGCTGGAATGGCAGTTTCTAAAGTGGTTGGAAGGGCCAAAGTAATGAGTCTGTTGCGGCCGGACGTGTCCAAAACCTCTCCTGAAATAACGCCAGAAGTAGTTCGTCGCTGTGCTAAATTTTCACCACAATCCTCATCACGCAGAAGACAATTTTCAGCTTTGTTTGGGGTGTGGAGGGGTCTTATCGTTGGATAAATTGTACTTGCATTGTACTGCGAAGGAACGTACGGAGATGACGAAAGCGGTCCCAAAAACGGCCACGAAAGTTTTATTCATCTGCATCTCAGCGAGCCTGTGTATGTTTGATAATGGTGCTGAATAATTTACGGTGTGTTATTTGCGTAGTTTCTACCGTTAGCGCTCATCAATGGGGTAAGATACATCGTAACATCCCGCCACGGCGCAGTTACAGTTTGGGCGTTTGGGTGCAAGCGACAGGACAATTGAATCTTTTTTGGCACCACGAAGTATGTGTTGTGTGACTGTGTTGTGTGCTGTGAAGATGACTTTTTTTTCTTCGTCTTCAATATCCAAATCGTTACGAAGGACACAGTTTGCCTGGCCAAAGCCATTGTGCCAGCAGGAGCCGTCTGCTTTGCTCGTCGTCGTCGACACCACACCACATAGCCGGTTGGGTTGTTTGGCATTATTTACGTCCGCCACCAATTACCGTCCGCCGAGGTTGCGGAGAGCGTGTGCAGAGGAATAAAACACGCTGAGGTCGAGCAGCAGCAGCAGCAACACATGGGCACCATTCATTTTCGGGCGAGTTTTTCATGTCCCATTTTTCGAGACCCTTACCAAAAACACGACGCGCTCAATCGCAGGCGGGAAAGACTGAAAGAGAGAGAGAGCGAGAGAGAGAGAGAGAGAGAGAGAGAGAGAGAGAGAGAGAGAGAGAGAGAGAGAAAAAAACACGAATCCGAATGTTTCGAGTGCGGGCAGAGAGGAGGATGCGGAGAATTAGGGAAAAACGGATAATGACTTGCGCGCGGTGCAGTTGCATTTTTCCCTACACAACCAGCAACACACTGGGACGTCACTGGGGTGCCCTACTTTGCATTTTTAATTTCTCGAGCTTGGAACGCCCTAACGAAAAGTGGCTCTAGGGTTTCCCGACGGGTCTCTAGCTAGGACCGGGTCTTGAAGAATAAGACTCTCCTCCCGGTGGGATGG